>NC_133328.1:331184926-331492982 GCF_042186555.1 Aquarana catesbeiana | reverse complement strand
TTACACTATTGGCAGCCCACTGGACAGGTGAGAAGTGTCATAATACAAAAATATAAATACACACTGTACAAATTGAAGCACTTTTTGACATTCTGCAATTACCTCTCAAGATAATAGGAGAACAAAACTTTAAACAGTACCATTTGAAAGTATTCGGGCAGGCCCTTGCACTACATGCTTTGGTGAATTCATCCATAAATATGACCACAAAAGAGGTAGGTATAGTGTGTATGGGTTTGGCAAAGTCAGCAGATAGAGGATTGGTATTGGTTGACTTTTGCGGTTAGGGGAGGGAGGGTTCAAAATGATTTTGGAACACCAAAAAAGAGCCTCTTGCACTCTGCATGAATTTAAAGACACAAATAACATTTGTACACCTTTTTGGGGGTGTTTAGGCTAAAGTACTACTATGTAGCTGACAAAATACATTGTTAAGCGACTAGGCTAGGTGTGTACGGGCCCAGGATAACATGCAGGTGAGGTTAGTGAAGGCAAATATGCATGAAGGACAAAAAAGGAAGTTTTTAAAAGCTTCCTGCATGCATGAGGACAAAGGAGACATTCACAGCATATTACAATCATGGTAATTAGGGAATGATGAATGAAATACAATACATTAGCAAACATTACATACATAGAATGTGATGTTAAAGGAGAAAACTTACCTTAATGTAATCCTTCTGCAGGACCTGAATGATGACAGAACAGGTCTCTGGTATAATGATCCCCAGAGCCTGGGGGGAGATGCCTGTCGAGAATTTGATGTCCTGGAGACTTCTCCCCATCGCCAAGTACTGCAACGTAGCAACTAGCCTCTGCTTGGGAGTGATGGCTTGCCGCATGCAGGTGTCCTGCCTGCTAATATAAGGGGACAGCAAAGCCAACAAGTGGTGAAAAACGGGGTCTGTCATCCAGAGATAATTCCTGAAATCATCAGGATTATTCTCATGGATCTCCCGCAACAAAGGCATATGAGAGAATTAGTCACACTGAAGCAACCAATTCTTCATCCATGAACTCCTCCCCACCCTGTTCAAGGACTGGGCTTGGGTCAAAGCAAGAACCCCAACACCAAGCCCCCACATAGCACGAACTCTACGATGAGTACGTAACTGCAACATGGCTTCAAAACGGTCGGCTGGTCAGAACGAACTAACAGAAAGCACTGAAAAACAGAAAGGCCTGAGAAGAGTGAGCTGAAATTCAGAAACGAGCGGACAAGAGCGCATTGAAAAAAAACCCTACTATAATAATAATAATACGCACTGACAAACAAATCTGAACTGACTACACGCACTGAAGAACAGATACAAACCCACAAGCACAAACTGAAGAGCAGTAATAATGATCTGAAAAGCACGAGGCTGAAAAGCGCGAATCGTCTCTCACCAAACTTCTACTAGCACAAGATTAGCAGAAGGAGCCCAAAGGGTGGCACACTTGGTATTGAACTTCCCTTTTCTAGTGCCGTCCGACATGTTGTACGTCACCATGTTCTTGATGTTTGGAATTTCCGTCCAACTTTGTGTGACCGTGTGTATGCAAGACAAGTTTCAGCCAACATCCGTCAGAAAAAATCCATGGATTTTGTTGTCGGAATGTGCGATTGTGAGTACGCGGCATTAGAGTTAAAAACACTTTGTTTGGTGTCAGTGCAATGACTTCCCAGTCTCTTGTATCACTTCCGGTCTGGACTTTTTGTACATAGGTAGAACAAAAAGAGAACTTTCCTGGTCTGCTTGTTTCACCATCTCCACACGGATTCCTAATGGGAGGGTCATTGTACTGACATCAAACAAAGTGTTTTTAACTGGGGTAGCGCAGAGGTATATTAAACACACACTCACACATGCTTATACACATGCACATAAACACACACATACATAGAAAGCATGCACACATATAGACAGGCTTAGGGCTCTTTCACACAGGATTTGAAAATAGGTGGTTGGATCACATTTTTAATGCTTCCCGAATGCCTATCAATGCCACTCAAAATTGTTACAATAGGGAGTGGATAGAGGTATTCACACTGCAGCGATAACATTGCTTTGCATTGTGGGGAGGTAAAAATAAGGCTGCAGAGTTTGACAGGCATTGACACTTTACAGCTGCTTCCATTCACTTCTATTGAAATGCACCACAACTGCAGGTTAAATGCACTGTAAACGTGCCTATGGCACTTACAGTGTGTTTATGGTGTGGTTGCAAAGTGTCCAAAGTGATTATTTTCCTTTTTAGCCTTGTAAAAAAAGAAAAAAAACACAAAGGGCATTTTGTGTTGCCTGACACAACATGAATGCCTGTACAACACATCCTAAATTCTCATTAATTCTGAAGATGTATTAATGTGCTTTTAGACTGCTTTAAAATTGAACGCAAGTGTGAAAGAGCCCTTATACCCACACACTGACAATACTATACATGTGGTACAATCAAACCTTTTAAAGTTGAAGCAGTGCCGGGCACAAGTTATTGTAGTTGTTTTCAACACTTTTAAACAGAATATAATAACAGAATTATATTTTAACTTTAATTTTGTTGTATATTTCCTTCAATAAATTTTTATTAATAGAAGTTCAGTTAGTACAAATGTAACAAACATTCCAGAAAGGAAGGTAAAAGGGAACAACAGGTACATGAAATTCCAGTAAAAAGCCTTGCATAAAATTTTCACATCAAACAACATATTATGTGATAAAAGTATCCATATCAAGAAGTACAACCAGACAAATCAAGTCCCATTAGAAAGATGGAGTTAGAACGATAACCCTGCAAGTTCTATCAACATAATAAGGTGGAGAGAACAAGTTGTTGAGACAATGAGATATATCTGAGAAAAATTGACAGAAAGCCCTTGGGCCTGAGGGGTTACCAGGGTTGGGAGAGGCATCCACATCCACCCGAAAGGGAACATGCTGTGGGTATGGGGCCTCACCCCCCCCCAAACCCCAGGTCCTAGGCAAATTCGCCCCAGAAGGGCTTACTCTGTAACTAAATACTAAGTTGGTAACTCGAAATCTTAATACTAAAACTATATATGGTCAAGTGACCATTCAAACACAGCGGGAGATGGGACTGCGTGGAGGGAGACTTAAGAAGTTCAGAAAACCTGGACCCCGAGGAGCCTAGGTAGCATAGAGGTAACTCCCTACACCGCTAAAATATGGTACTAGTAAAGTCTCAGGATAAACAAACATTTAGCGGAACTGGTATGGAGCAAAGAGAGAAGACGAAGGGAGAGTAGGGAGACAAAAAAGAGGAGGAAAAAGGGAGGGAGAAGATAGGAATATCTGGTAGAAAAGGGTATCCTTAGAGTCACTCAGAACGCAAGTCAGTCAGGGTAACTAACGCCAGGATATAAGGGTATGTGGCAGAATTTGGCCCAGGGCTCCCAGGTAAGTTCGAAGAGCCGTACTTTGTCTTGTATAATGCTGACTATCTTTTCCTGTGCCATAATCCAGGAAATTGTATGCTTCACTGCTGTGAAAAGGACCCTATGCTTTTTCCAGCAGGACGCTATTGTAATTTTTGTGCCTAGCAATATAAAAAAGATCAGTTTTTGGGTATATTTATCAACCTTATCCACCTTCAGATTCATCAGAGCAATCTCTGGAGTTTGAGGAATTGGAAAGGCTGTCACTTTGCGAATCACTGAGAAAACTTTGTTCCATAAACTCCTAAGTCGTGGGCAGGACCACCATATATGGCACATTGTGCCTATATGGTTACACATTCGGAAACACAGCGGGAAAGCATCTGGGTATATCTTCGCAAGAAGAGAGGGGATCTTGTACCCCCGGGTTAGTATCTTAAGGCTAGCTTCAATCAGAGAGATAATTAAAATTTCTTTGAAGGAGCGTTGAAAGCAGGAGAAGGATTTATCCCGTTCCCAGGAAATATCGAGGTCCTTTTCCCAGGATATGGCATAGGGAGGTTTGGACACCACTGAAGCTAGAGAGGCATAAATGATGGAGATCACCCCTCTCTGATCCGTGGCACTTGCACACCATGATTCATAATTAGTGACCTTGGGAGGGTCTGGTTTATTTGGCCAGATGGACTTAAGGAAATGTTGTATTTGTATGAATCGGAAACGTTCAGCGGGAGGCATCTCAAGCTTACTGGTGCAAAATGCAAGAGTTAAGGGACCTGTAGATGTGAAGTAATTTCCTATTCTAAGTAAGCCTTTATTCAGCCACCAGATGAATGCTAGGATGTTCATTCCCGGCGGGAAGTCAGGATTATGAAATATATGTGTCAGAGGCTTAAGGGCAGAGATCAGGGAGAGATTTCTATGTAATCGGTCACACAGAGCCAACGAGTGGGAGAGTGCGGGGGCTAAAATGGGCGGCCTCAGCTTAGTAGGAGACCAAATCAGAAAGTCAATAGTGTGGAGAGGAACTGCTTGGCGTTCTATTGATACCCAGTCTGGTTTTGGGCCCTTTGAATACACAATGGACATCTGAGCTAACTGAGCGACCTGGTAGTACCACCATATGTTGGGTAAGGCTAAACCCCCATGCGACTTAAGCCTGAATTGGATGCTGTTCGAGCAACGACTGCCCTTCGATCCCCAAATGAATTGTACAATTTTGGATTGGAGCGTCTGTATTTGAGATTTCTGGATAGGGATGGGTAAGGACCTAAATAAGTAAAGTATGCGGGGTAGGAGGGTCATTTTGACTGCGTGAATACGGCCTAGCCAGGAGAGGTTATGCTTATCCCAAATAGAGAGGTCTGAGGCCAACTTACGGAAGATGGCCGGGTAATTAGATGAGTAGAGGGAGGCTATACTAGCGGAGAGATTAACCCCTAAGTAAGGAAGAGAGGACGATTTCCAGGAAAACGGGAAATGGTTTTGTAAGCTACTTAGAATATTGGGGGGAACCCTTATATTTAAGGCTGATGATTTGGAGACATTAACTCGAAGGCCGGAAATTTCACCAAATTTGTCAAGAAGGGAGAAAATGTTAGGGGTGGATATCAGAGGGGAAGTAACAAAAAGCAGCAAATCGTCAGCAAAGAGAGCGCATTTATGCTCTTGTTTACCACAGACCACCCCCTTAATATCAGGGTGATTTCTAATAGCAATAGCCAGGGACTCCATCGCTATAGCGAAAAGGAGGGGGGACAGAGGACATCCCTGTCTGGTACCCTTTTCTATAGCCAGGGGTACGGAGTAGTAGCCCTGCAGTCTGACCTGTGCACTTGGGCCAGAATACAGGGCTCGTAATGTGCCCAATAAATGTGGGCAAAAACCCCATCGCTCCAAAACACTGAATAGATATGGCCAGGTTACAGTATCGAAAGCTTTTTGTAGGTCAATTAATAACAAGTATCCTTTTTGTTGGGGTCCACCATCCCATTGGGAGTTGAGGAGGGAGATGATGTCAGCTGCCCTTCTAATCTGATCCGGTCCTTGTCTCCCAGGGATAAAGCCCACCTGGTCCTTATGAATGTAAAGAGCTATGCAAGACGCTAGCCTGTTGGATAGAACTTTTGTTAGAATTTTTAGGTCGTTATTGATTAAGGAGATAGGACGGTAATTGGAGACCAAAGAGGTATCTTTACCAGGTTTTGGAATGACCGATATGAAAGCAAGGTTTAGGGCTTTATCCAGGGGAGAACCAGACCGGAGAGAGTTGAAGAACCTGACCAAATACGGGGCTAGTATAGGGCCGAATTTCTTATAATACCCAACGGAAAAACCATCTGGGCCCGGGGCAGAGTTTTGTTTGAGCTGTTTAATCACCCCTAGAATTTCCGATTCCGAAAATCGGTTTATCTAGAAGCTCCGAATGTTCAGAGGATAATTTTGGAAGAGGGATATTGTTCAGGAAGTCTGATATGGGGGGTGAGGCACTGAAAGCTCTTTTTTATATAGCGAAGTATAGAAGACATGGAATGTTTCCATGATGCAGCTTGGGTTTTGAGAGAGTTCGAATTTTGGGGAAGGTGAAGGATCGAGGTCATGGAGAGACTTTGGCTGCTAGCTTAGCTCCTATTTTATCTGTCTGATAGTAGAAATGTGCCCCTGACCATCGAAGGTGCTTCTCAGCTTCGGTGGTGAGTGCTAAGTTTAGGGATGTCCGTGTCGATTCCAGGGCTTCCAGAGACTCCCTGGTAGGGTTCCTTTTATGAGCCCTGCTCAGAGAATGGAATTTTAACTGGAGGTTGTTGATGTCTGCTGTACGTTCTTTTTTAAGGCGGGAGGTGATTTGGATGATCTTTCCTCTGAGTACTGCTTTGTGGGCTGCCCACAAAGTTTCCGAGGAGACCTCCCCAGTGTTGTTTAGTCAGAAGTATTCTCGTATTTCCTGTGCTAGGATCGTGACCTCCCCAGTGTTGTTTAGTCGGAAGTATTCTCCTATTTCCTGTGCTAGGATTGTGCATTGGACTTGATCGCTTAAAAGCCCTTCATTAAGGCTGCCATATGAACTGTTTACCAGGGTTGTGAGAATGTTGCATATATAAAAGGACTATGGAGTGATCTGAGATGGTGGTGTCCCTAATGACCGCTTTAGTGGCCGAGGGGATGTTGCGGGATTGAATAAAGATGTGATCAATTCTGGTGTGGAGATGATGTGGGGCCAAATAGTGTGTGTAATCTTTGGATCTGGGATTCATTTCTCTCCAGATGTCCACGAGGCCAAGGGAACAGTGTGGCAGCTATTTCAGTATTCTGTTTTGGAGGTTTCCAAAGACCGAGAGGGGCCTGGCCCCGATTTGTCCAGTGAGAGATCAAAGGGGAGATTTGTGTCTCCGCCCATGATTATTTTCCCCTCCAGTTGCGGGCCTAGCATGGACATCATAGCGGTGAAAAAGGAAGCCTGACCCTTGTTTGGAGCGTAATAAGATATGAAGGAGTACTGGTCTCCCTCTAAAGAACCTTTTACTAAGATAAACCTGCCTGCTTGGTCCTTAATGACATCAGAGGGGGAAAACTTAAGGTGTTTTGCAAAGCAGATGGCTACCCCCTTAGTTTGTTGTCTGCTTTGGAGAGAAAAAACTGGGGATAGTTCTCATGTAAGAAGGAGGGGCTGTAAGAGGACGGGAAATGTGTTTCTTGTAGTAGGAGGATTGCAATTTTTTGCGATTTGTAGTGATTGAATAATTTACGTCTCTTAACTGGGGAGTTCATCCCTTGCACATTATGCATAGCAATACAGAGGGGCGGAGGGGGGATGAGTGTGTCAGAGTGCATGGATCAGAGGGGGGGGATAAACGCATCATATGAAAAGTGCTTACCTGAACCATCAAAATTTGGTTATGTGTCCAAACCCCCGAAGCCAGATAGTTTTGGAGCCTAGGCCGTAGACGTGTTGCTGGGCGTCTGAGTGACCCTAAGGAGAGGTGGGAGAGGGGAAGAAAAGAGGAGGAGAAGGCCGTACCTGAGAAGAAGAAACAGGACATATCAAGAACAATGTAAAAAATGACAAGACAGGCATTCATCATGTAGCTTAAGAGTAACCTAAGTTCCCTTGCAGGAGGAGAGGGCATCATGCCACCCTCCGCAAGTTTTTTCCCAAGGATCAAAACCCCTAACATGGGGGTTGTAAAGTAGTCTCATAGTCTCCGAGTGGGGGAAAAAGTACCACTCCGAGACAGGTGGAGGCGAAGTGCAGCCGCTCCAGCCATGCCGCCAAAAATAAAACCGACTACTAAAATTTTGGAGGAGGAAAGGTGGAGAAAATGACCATTCAAAGAAAAAAGAGGGAGGGGGAGAAGAGAAAAAATTAAAGAGTTTGATGAAGATATGAGGCAAAACGATAGCGTCACATCATCCGGTGTTGGTCAGGCCCAAACCCTGCCAGAAGGGTAAGGGGGACGTGGAGAGTCAGTGTCCCACTGCTAGGTGAGTGCGTCAAAGAAAGGGAAAACAATGTTGATTGCAGACGTCTCATTAAGGTGGGCGACCATCTTTAGATCTCTTAGCTTGTTGCTTGTGCCATAAGGGTTGGATGGGGCTCGTTGGAGGAGGTCTTTTCGCTGAGTTTGGGTTTTGGGATCCAGAGCAGAAACAGATGTTGGAGAGTGGGAGATAAGGCCCAGTTGTATCAACAGACGTTCCCCATCTCCAAAGTTCGTAAAGCTGTATGATTTGTAAGCAAAATTGAGGCGGAAAGGAAACGACCATCTGTAAGTGATCGAATTTTGAGACAGGATGAGCAGGAGGGGTTTTAAGGATCTTCGTCGTTGTATGGTGAAGGGGGAGAGATCAGCAAAAATTTGGATGGAGAGGTTTTCAGTTTCCCTGGCTTTATGCATGACCTCCTCTTTAACTCTGTAGAAGTGAGGTTTCACCACTATGACTCTGGGCAGGCCATCTTGGCGGGGAGGTTGGAGGGCCCTGTGTGCTCGATCTAGCTCCAGTCTATAATCTGGTATGTCAGGAATCAGATTTTTAATGAAAGAGCGAACGATTTTTTCGGTGTCTTTGAACGATTCAGGAAGGCCTCTTAGTCTGAAATTATACCTGCGTGATCTATTTTCGAGATAGTCAAGCTTCGAGTACGTCATATCTAGCTGTTCATGTAAATCATGGATCCTGTCAGTATTCTGATTAACCATGGCAACTGTTTGATCGATCTTAGCTTCGATCGCTTTGATTCTCGCTCCCAGATGCTGCAGGTCAGCCTGTATGGTAGATGTGATTTGTGAGGCAGTGTGAGCAAGTCCCCTTGAAAGCATATTTGAGAAAGTTTCCATTAAAGAGGAAAAGTCTGTAGGAATGGGGGCTGGGGAGCCGCTCTGAGCTCCTGGGGGGGCCGGGATGTAATTACAGTCATCCATCGGTGTGAGGGGGGTCCATCCATGAGCCCACAGTTCAAGGATTCTGAGGTGGAGGGAGAAAATAGCCCATCCTGAGGAGTACTCACTGTTTAGAGCTGCTTCCCTGCGTTGCATGAGGGCAGAGGAGGAAAGTCTTCCAAGGATTACTCTGGATGTTGTGCTAGGCCTCGAGCCGCACTGGCGGCCGCCATTTTTGCTGGGGCCGCGATCGGAGGGCCGGAGACAAGAAGTCGGGATAAATCCCGTCTGACAGAGCCCCCGGTCATGCGGGGGGGTCCCTCAGGTCCTCAGGGAAAGTCATGGGGGTCCGGTCGGCTGTTTGCTCCGTTAATGATAGCTGCGGCAGCTAATAGAGACTGGAGCGGAGCGGAGCTCTTAGAACATGCGACCGCTCATGGAGCCACCGCGCATGCGCCTCCTTTTGTTGTATATTTATATTTTTGCTTCTGATGACTATCACAAAAAACTTTTAAGAAGCAATCAAGATAAATCTGGCTCCTACACAATTTGTACATTGTGCCATAAACAATGTATTGAGTTCTAGGCTAGTTATTGTCAGCAGTGGAGGTTGGACAAATACCCCTCCTGATCCCAAATGAGCCCCTCTGTGCCTTCACTTTGTTTGCTGTGGCTGTAACTCTGACACCGGAGATGGTTTAAGATGATGTTCTAAAGCCGAAAGTTTATATTCTTTGCTACTTGTTTAAACTGTACAGTGTGTCTTGCCACATATATCGGCATTTGTTCCCTATACATATTTTTATACTAATCAGTTGAAGACCATTCTAAAACTATATTTTATTGCTCAGTGCCATTTTATCCGGTCTCAAGCAGCCTTGAAATGTTGTCAGTGTCTGCTTGATGATTACTTCAGGCAAAAGTTAAACATACAGACTGTTATGGGAGTGGATTCTTGCACAGGTCATGGTTAAGGAGCAACGGACTGTTTCTTTCCAAGTGCAACATATGCTCAAGGCACATAACTACAGGGGTAATGTGGTCAAGTATACTATATCTCTCCTTAAGTATTCCCTCAGGAGGAAAACAGAAATTTTACATATGTTACAACTAATAGCATGTGGCAGATCTTTGACATTCACATTCAGAAACAAAAACATGAAAGGAAACTATGGCTTTTTGTATGAAATATTTCCTTATTACACAAGTAACCTCTGCTGTAATATGCTGAAAAATCATTTTGACTTGATTCTTTTATGTTATTGTATATCTGACTTTAGTCAATCATGGCTAATTCCTGCCCCACACTATAAAAGTATTCTTTCAATGGCAGCCATTTTTAGTGCGATTTCAGCGTGGAGAGAGATAGAACAGGGCTCTGTTCAGTGATGTTAGTTAGTGTGCTATACGGTGCTATTTTGCTTCAATTGTCAGTGTAGAATATTAGTTTAGTGCCAGTCTAGGGATAGTGTGAGTGTAGTGAGGACAGGCTATTATTCAGCTTTGCCTAGAGTGCAGCTAGTGTAGGGACAGCTCAGATAGTTTCACTGTAGTGTAGTGAGACTGTGTCATTCATACATACATTAGTGTAGAGTAGGGACAGCTCATATAGTTTCAGTGTAGTGTAGTGCGACCGTGTCAGTAATCTTGACATTAGTGTATAGCTAGAGTAGGGACAGTTCAGATAGTGTCATTGTAGTGATGGTTGAACACCGTCTATTTGATTATGCTTTGATTTGAATTACTGCCAGTTTAACGCCATTTACTTCTGTGTGCGTTACTGCCAGTTTAACACCATTTATTTCTGTGAGCGTTACTGCTAGTTTAACGCCATATCGTTCTGTGTGCATTACTGCCAGTTTAACGCCATATAGTTTTGCTTGCATTACTGCCAGTTTAACGCCATATAGTTCTGTGAGCGTTGCTTCCAGTTTATTGCCATATCGTTTTGTGTGCGTTACTGCCAGTTTAACTCCATATAGTTTTCTAAGTGTTACTGCCAGTTTAATGCCATATAGTTCTGTGTGTGTTATTGTCAGTTTAACGCCATATCATTTTGTGTGTGTTACTGCCAGTTTAACGCCATATAGTTTTGCGTGCATTACTGACAGTTTAACGCTATATAGTTTTGCGTGCATTAATGACAGTTTAACGCCATATCGTTTTGTGTACGTTACTTCCAGTTTAACGCTATATAGTTCTGTGTGCGTTACTGCCAGTTTAACGCCATATAGTTTTGTGTACATTACTGCCAGTTTAACGCTATATAGTTCTGTGCATTACTGGACGTTTGGTGCAATATATTGTAGTATATTATAGTGTATCCGTGGAGTGTGTCTGTGTAGTATGAGCACTCAAATTAAAGTGCACTAAACACCTTTTTACATTGATTAAAGTGCATCTACGTACAGATTTCAACTTCTTCTTTACATTTGCTTATAAGCACCGCCCCCTCCCTCCCAATAATGTCTGGGAGGACAACAAGGAGAGGCAGATGTCCCCTTGGCACTGTAAGGGGGCCAGCAACAAATGTGTCCACAGGCAAAGGTGGACGTGGTGGTCAGTCCCCACGCAGGGCATCATTTTCTCTGTTTAGTGAGTTTGTCCGTGCTATCCAGCCACAGCATGCAGAGGAGGTGGTTGACTGGCTTACTAAACCTTCCTCATCCTCCTCATGCTCTGTCATGCAAGCAGAGACAAGTGTGCAGTCCCCTGCAGTTGCCAGAGTGGATAAACCTGCCTTCTTGAGGTCACTGATGCGACTTGGGTGTCAGAGCAGAGGAGGAAACTGAAGGTGAGGCAGCACAACCCCAAGAAGGCCAACATCAAGAAAGAGTAGAGAGCAGCCACCCTATTCCATCACATTATGCAGCTGTTATCTCCCGGCCCACTCCCCAAAGCTCAGCTGCCTTGGCCTTTTTCAGCACATCTGCAGCAGATCGCACTTTTGCTATCTGCAAACTGTGATCAGGCACATCAAATGTGGCACAAACACTAACCATTTGGGTACCACATGCTTAACAGGGCATTTAATGTCCAACCACTCAGCCCGTTGGCAAGAGCACATAAAAGCCACACAAAAGGGGCACAAATCTGTCTCTCCTCATCCTCCTCCTCCTTACCCACTTCAGTCTGCCCCAGTGATACGGATTAATTACCTTTCAGCAGCCTCCACTGATAGGGATGATGGTATAGCATAAGGTGTCCCAGGTCCTAGCAGCACATCTGCCAGCAGCACACCACCAGCTGTAAACTGTAGCTGGCAAATTTCTCTGTCCCATCTGCTGCAGTATGAAATAAAATACAGTCCCTGCCACCCACATGCCCCACGTCTGAATGCAGGCTTGTCAAAGCTGTTAGCTCTCCAATTTCTGCCTTTCAGCCTGGTGGATTCTGCCACCTTCCGTAAATTCGCACAATGTGCTGTACCACAATGGCAGGTTCCCAGTTGCTACTGCTATTCAAGTAAGACCATTCCATCCCTCTACCATCACATGGAAGGGAATGTCCTGGAATTGTTGGGCAAGGCAGTCAGCCGTAAAATCCACCTTACTGCTGTTCCAGCAAGCATGGGCAGGGACGATATATTTAGTTAACAGCACACTGGGTAACGTTACTTGCAACTTTGAAAGGATGCAGGACAGGGCTTGGTGCTGCAGCTTGTTGTGCCCCCACGTCTCCTTACAGCTGGTGGTGATAATGCCAGACCTGTGAGCTCTACCCGCTTCTCCTCCTCCAACACCTCCATGCCCCCTCTGCAGAATTGTCCTATGAACATCAGGTACCCCCTAAGCGTTCAAATGGCTATTCCCAGAGTCAGGCTAAAAGGTGCCATGCAGTGCTTCAGCTGGTGTGTTTAGGGGACAGGAACCCCACCGGAGCAGAGATTGTTGCAGATCTGCAGGGACAGGCCCAGAGGTGGTTCACACCATGCCAGCTGGAGCCAGGAATGGTCGTGTCTGATAATGGCCCAAACCTCTTGTCCGCCCTTAGACAGGGAAAGTTGACACATGTGCCATGTCCTCAATTTGGTTGTGCAGCATTTTCTAAGTATGTACCCAGGGTTGCAAGATGTACTTAAGCAGGCCAGAAGAGTCTGTAGCCATTTCAGGCGGTCATACAAAGCCAGTGCTTGGTTGGCTGAAATTCAGTGGGAATTCCACCTGCCTGTAAACCGCCTGATTTGTGACATGCCCACCAGGTGGAACTCAACTTTGGGAATGCTGCAGCGGCTATACATGCAGCAGACGGCCGTCAATGAGTACCTGTGCCAGTATGGCATGATGACAGGCTCAGGCCACCTCAGCTTTTTTCCCTACACCAATGGTTGATCATTAAGGATGCATGCACTGTATTGTCACCATTTGAGGAGGCCACAAGGATGGTGAGCAGTGACAGTGCATGCATCAGTGACACAATCCCTGTTGTGTTCCTGCTGAAGCAGACTCTGTGTGGCATTATGAACAGGGCACTAGAGGCAGAGCAGCAGGAGGAAAAGGAGGAATTCCTTTCCTCTCAAGGCCCCCTTTATCCAGACATCATTCATATATCACAGAACACACAGGAGAAGAGAGGGGAGGAGGATGAGGAGGAGGATTTTGGCACTTTCATAGGCTTCGAATAGGCTTCATAGGCTTTCCAGCCCCAGGACCCTTGGGAGTAGTACGTGGCTGATAGGAGGAAGTTCCAGATGCTGTCATCCTGAGTGACCCCAAGGTGTCTGATTCTCAAGCCTCTGCAAAGTTGAGGTGCATGGGCAACCTCATGCTTCAAAGCCTGTGAAAGGACCCAGGAATACGTGGCATAAAGGAGAAGGATGATTACTGGTTGACAACCCTCCTTGATCACCGTTATAAGGGGAAGGTCTCAGAACTCATCCCGTCCCCACAGAGAGTGCTGAAGATAGAATCTCTTGAGGGCATGTTAAACAAGATTTTATTGAACATTTTTCCTGACTCCAGTAGGTTACAGTGTCATGGAAAACGTAGTTTTGAGTCTTCTGTTGGTCAAGAGAGGAGCCTTGGAGAAGACGGTTGCTTAAGTGAGCTTTGAGTGTGTTCAATCATTTCATCTGGAAGAATGTTTTTGGTATAGGTTTCATGGGCACAATTAACACCCAAAGACCAATTTTCAGCATCTGTTTGACAGGTGCATATCATTGCAATTTTTTACAGCAAAGGCCATTCTTGCTTTCATCAAGAGTACCTCTTTAGGGTTACGGTGGGAAGTTGCCCCTGACACCCAAAGACTAATTTTTCTGCACCTGTTTAACAGGTGCATATCATTGCAATTTTTTACAGCAAGGCCAATTCTTGCTTTTATCAAGAGTACCTCTATAGGGTTAAGGTGGGAAGGCCCCACCGACACCCAAAGACCAATTTTTACACACCTGTTACTTCTATAGAAAGTCAAAGTGACACCAGAATGTATCCAAAAAATCTCTAATCTTGTTCTCAGTGCACTACATTGTGGCCTCATCATACACACTGGCTCCCCAGCTGCTGAGCAAAATAAGCTTGAAGGGAAAATGTCATTTTTTTTGGGCTTTATAAATGCAATTATTGCTGCAGCAGATTCTAGACATAGTACAGATCTGCCACTTTACAGGTAGACTAAGGGGACCCCCCAGGCACTCTATTGGAAGGATTTTTTCATTTGTATGCTTTCACTTTAAAAATAAAAAAATCACTGCTCATTTAAAAATGATGTTTTTCACAAACTTTTTTTTTTACTGATACATGTCCCCCAGGGCAGGACCTGGACCCCATAACCATTGTATGCCCGATTACTTGCATATGATCCTTCAAAATGGGCACGTTTGATATTTTATGTTCGGGTCCCATTGACTTTAATGGGGTTCGTTATTAGGGTCCGAACTTTCTCTGTGTTCAAAAGTTCTGGTGCAATGTAGATACTTGCCAGCACACCAAGGATCAGCATACGGTGGCGTCCAAATGATTTAGTTTATTGCATGATCACAACACAAAAAGGTGCAACATTTTGGAGTCACACAGGACCCCTTAGTCAGGCATGTGATGAAAAGTTCTGGTGTGACCCAAACAGGGGTCCGTTCTGCCCATCCCTAATCCTAATACCATAGTGTCAATGAAGACATAAATAAATATAAAATTACCATGCTGTCCTGTGATTACATATAGAATGAATCCAATAGTGATACAAACTATAAAACTGCATATACAATAAAATAAACACTGTATTAAATGTATATATATATTATGGTGGACAGCATTAAGTTAGCTATAATTAGATTTTTGCTGATTTGTATAGTCGTCTAGACATTTTTAGGTATAAGGCCATTGAATGGTGTCTTTTAACATGGTTTTTAAATTGTTACATGCCATTTTTTTATGTTTCAGGAAAAGCTATACCTGTGGGATTAGGTATGATAATGGACATACAAGGGGGTTGTTATATCTACCTGTAACCTTGTATGGATATTACCACATAGAATGCACTATCTATGCTGTGTGGTCCCTATCAGTGGATTGAGATATACTAGCATAGTGTGTATCTATTTAAGGAGACCTATTAACAGTTACCATTTGAATATTTAATATGTTTACACACACAGTCCAGCCCACTCTTAGAAGAAATCATGATGATGACGAAATGCATGTCAGGGGCTGAGTCAGATAGCATCTGTGGCAAGTGTAGCTAGTCGAAAGCCAGTGGCTGAGGAGAGACACAGTGTGGCCACTTGTGTTAAAGACTTGAATCTCAGCATTACCGGACTTTCATGTGATATTTTTAATGTGACTAGATGTGTTTTAATAAAAATGGCAAGAGCTTATAGGATGACACTATGTGACACTTTATTTCTATGATGAGTTACTAGCTAAACATCAGAGCTGACAGAAGATACTAAGGGAGCCGACAGCCAGAGAGCTTATGTCTACCTAATGCGGCGTACACACGGGCGGACTTTTCAACCGGACTGGTCCGACGGACCAAATCCAGGCGACAATCTGACTGTATGTGGGCTCCATCAGACCTGCAGCGGACTTTTTCTGTCGAAAATCTGATGGACTTTAAGATTTGGAACATGTTTCAAATCTTTCCAACGGACTCGAGTCCGATTGAAAAATCCACTCGTCTGTATGCTAGTCCAATGGACGAAAACCCACGCTAGGGCAGCTATTGGCTACTGGCTATCAACTTCCTTATTTTAGTCCGGTCGTACGTCATCATGTACCAATCCGTTGGACTTTGGTGTGATCGTGTGTAGGCAAGTCCGTTCATTCAAAAGTCCATCGGAAGTCCGTCAAAAGTCAGTTGAAAGTCCGTTGGAAAGACCGTCGGACCAGTCCGGATGAAAAGTCCACCTGTGTGTACGCGGCATAAGAAAGAGAGATTACAAGCCTTATTTCTTTACTTGGGAGAGTTGGACAGATTGAGTCAGTGAGTGTATGCGCATTCAGTGGTGATTGGCTGCACTGGGTGATTACAACATCATTTAAGAGCACATTATTTCTGGAGTGGACCAGCACAGGAAGAGGCTTTAATGTTGCAGGACTCTATTTTGTGTCAAATGGACACATTGTTTTCATTTATTGGATACATTGTTTATTTTATTGGATATTGGCTTAAGAGAGCAACTAATCTGACAAACAGGAAGTGCAGAGACATGGCTTAAATCAGAATGTTCATGGGAGGATCAAAGAGTTTGAGGTTCAGCAGAAGTCAAGGCACAAGGTAGGGTTGTCCAATGGATCAGAGAGGGTGCTGTCCAACATCTTAGGTAACTCAGAGTAGTTCAAGAGGTCCCAGGTTCAAGTCCAGGCCAAGACATCTAATAAAGTAATTTATTAAAATAACTATTATAGCAAGTGAAAAAAAGCAGGCATGGGGGGCGTGGCCGAACGGGCTCTAAGATGGACGTGTAATCCCGGAGCTCCGCTCGCCTCAGGAGATAATCCACAGCCATCAAAGACTTCCAGCACCCCTAACGACCAACGGAACTACCTTCCAACAGGTGGGGGCCCGCTGCACACATCGGGGATGACCAGACGCCGCAAAAATCCACAACAGCCGCAAAAAATGACAAGTTACTATGCGGCTCGTGGCCCTCAAAATGGCGGCGGAATGGCAGACGACAGGACGGAGCTCAGGCCCGACATGCACAGCGGCAGACAAGGTCAGGCATCTGTCCCTCTCCGCTCCCCGAACCCACCCAGTGTGTCCTCCTCAAGCCCATCCAGCCCTTCCACTAGAAGCCCGGCCAAATCGAAGCCGCGGAGGGACTCCCCCATCAGACAAGGCAGTGTGCAGGGGATGGAGGTGAGCGGGCCTAACAGTAATCTCACACTCCAGAGCAGCACTGAAGGGGATCCTATCAGGGAATTCCCCACCGCAGACAGGCCAGTCTGAGACACATTACTAAAGGATATGCTCCTGTCACTACGTTCCTCATTACAAGCAGACATGGTCAGGGGGATAACAGAGTGTCAGAGGGAGGTACAAGCCATAGGCCATAGAGTGCATCAGGTGGAAAACAAGATGGAGGAATACACCTCAGCATACAATGTGATGGTGGAAGCCCACACAGCCCAGGGGGAAGACATCACATGGTTAAAAGACAAAATGGCCAACCTAAAAGACAGGTCCAGGAGGAACAACCTCAAACTGAGAGGAATTCCGGAAGATATCCCCCCCAACCAGCTCCTACAATATGCCCAGACCCTATTCTCCACACTGGTGCCCGACGCATCGGCACATGACCTGCTTGTGGACAGGATACATAGAGTCCCTAAACCGTCCTTTCTCCCTGCTGAAATACCCAGGGATGTCCTGCTAAGAATGCACTTCTACCACGTTAAAGACCGGGTACTCCAAGCCTCACGCAAACAAGAGAACATCCCCCAGCAGTATGTGAACATCAGACTGCTCCCAGATCTTTCCAGACACACTCTGCAATGCTGTCGCAATTTGTTAACGGTCACAAAAGCCTTGAGGAACCACAAAATCCTCCATAAGTGGAAGTACCCCGCCACACTCTCTATCACCCACAACGGGGTCACCATCTCAATATCTACCTTGGAAGAAGGGCTTACTGCCCTAAAGAGATGGAACATCATTGTGGACCAGCCTATTCATCAGGCTTACCCGGCAGAGCCATCTTTCCTACAAAATGATTGGCAGGTAGTGTCCTACAAGAAACCGACAGGTGGAAGCTCGTAAATAAAACCCAAGTTATTACAGGTTTATCTCCAGGGCTGAGTTTCTGTTTGAGAATCTCTCCCTTACCCCGATAACACCAATAGCAGCTACGACTGCACAAGGATCAATTGTGAGATCCATTTCTTATGTTACTCATGTTAACTTTACGTTTGGTTTACAGTTTTTTTTTATCTCCTTTTTTAAGTGATATACACCGCTTCATAGCACTAACTACACCTCCGAACCAGCAGAGGACTCGCTACAATATGTCGTCTCCACCAACAACCATGCAGCACAGGAAGACATCTATGGTCGCAGTGAGTACCCCCACAACACAGCCTCATAACCTAACTCACGTCTATTAAATGACGATAACCTGCCTTTCCATCAATGCCAGGGGTTTAAATCACCCGGCTAAACGCTTTAGCTTATGGAAAGAAGCTCACAAGCATAAAGCGGATATATTAAGCGTCCAAGAAACGCACTTCCAACTACACAACATTCCCCACTGCACTCACAAGGACTACCCATTCATCTACGTGGCCTGTACGCCGCATCGCAAAACAGGGGGAGTTCTCCTAGCCTTCAACAACTCCATATCCTTTGAGCCCAAAGAAATCATAACTGATGCTGCAGGAAGATACATCATTGCCACAGGGAACATTAATTCCAATCCCTACACCATCGTAACATTATACGCTCCGAACACTCACCAAATAAGATTCATCAACAAAGTGCTCCACAAAGCAAAAGCCTTAAAACACAGCAACCTTCTGATTTGTGGAGACTTTAATGTGACACCAGACCCACTCCTAGATACATCGTCCGGCAAAGGAAATTTGTCTCTCCAATCAATATTACACAAAGAAGAGCTATTCGACACATGGAGATGTCTACACGGCAATGAAAAGGACTACACATTTTTTTCCAGCAGACACTGCTCATACTCCCGTATAGACTTATCCTTAACGGATAAAAGGCTTCTACAAAATATTGAAACAACCACAATATATGATATTACATGGTCAGACCACTCCGCTATTTCTATATCTATTGCTGAGAGGGGAATCTCTTCCTCACCCCCCATCTGGCGCTGCAACACACGCATACTCCAGGACCCACAACTCCAATCACTATTATCTCAGAAATTACATCATTTTTTTTCAGACAATGTTGGATCAGTCAATGACCCATACATCCTATGGAACACACACAAGGCCTTCATGAGAGGCGTTTTAATTCAAATAGGAGCCAGAGAAAAGAGGAAACGGACTCAGCAGCTTAACACTATCCTGTTAGAAATTCACGATATCACCACTCAACACAAAAAATCCCTTTACTGAAGGTTCAATACTTGACGAGCAAAGGTGTAAATACCATCCTGGACCTCTATGAGGGAACACAATTGAAAACAACTGACCAGGTCATGTCCCAATACAACCTCACCAATAACGGGAAATTCTTACACATGAGGATCACACATTTTCTTAAATCCTACGCTAGACCGTCTATCTCCATACTGAAAGCGATATGGCAATTTTACTCGAACGCTAATAGTAACACAAAAGGTATATCCTTTTTCTACCATAAATTAAGGGAAAAAATACATTCCTCAAAACTACAGCAATGGAAAAATGGGAGGGTGAATTGGGCAAAACATTCTCACCAGAACAATGGCGACAGGCATTCATAGAAATACATAAAGCCTCTCATTGCGTTAAGCTCTGGGAACTAGCAATCAAACTAGCTAATAGATGGCATTACACACCATACAAGTTGGCAAAATATTTTCCTGGAACATCACCACTATGTTGGAGAGCTTGCGGTCACATGGGTTCTTTACTTCACATGCTATGGTATTGCCCCACAGTTAAAAGCACATGGAATCAAATATTCTGACTAATCTTCTCTATAACAGGAATGCTCACACCCCCAGACCCCGCATTAGCAATCTTAAACTTAAACATAGACAAATTTCATACGGACTTCAGACCTGTAGTAACACACATTCTGCTAGAGACAAGATCAATGATTCTATGTAACTGGAAATCCGCGACAGCCTTGAATATGACAGATATAGTTAAAGCTGTCAACAGGAACTGCACCTTTGAACGTCTCATAGCATTGAACTCATCCAAATGTGCAAGGTTTGACAAATCCTGGTCTATATGGCCATATAGGCTATGACTTACTTGTTCCATGAGGTGATTATAAGGTATTAACAGTACCAGTAGGTCTAATACTATACCTATTTACCTTTCATAAGATTGTAACTTCTGAATGTATATCAACATAAGCTGTGTATTACTTATTACCCTATTGTATGTTAAACAATCTATTTTATGTTATACATTCCATTTACTATTATTTCCCATTTTTCTCTTTTCTGTATCTATTTCTTAAAAATACTCAATAAAAATCTATTGAAAGAAAAAAAAAAGCAGGCTTCAAGACATACATCCAGCCCCCAGTAAACTAAAATGACAGTGTACACAGGAATTAACAGCTGTCTCACTCTGTGTGTACTGGGACATCTAGACACTAGCTTCTACCTACACTGTTGCTCTGTCTCAACGAGTTTCAACGCAATGGCGACTTTGTTAATATTAATAGGATGCAAAGATGGGCTATTTAATGAGATTGGAAAAATTGACAGCCTATCTTCAAGACACACAAGACAATATAATGCACTATGGAGTTTCTGGGTTCAGTTCATGGACATACTTTACATTTCTCAGCTTTCCACGATTTCCCTCTACTTGGATCATACACACCAGCCTATAGATCACCATTTCAACATACGTTTTTATTATTTTCTCTCTCTCTCTTCACTGTTTCACGCTCTCTCTCTCTATGTTTTTTTGGCCTCCATTCCTAACAGTGCCATTCACCCCATCGGCTTCTCGCACAGTCTCAATTATCAGGACTTGTTTAGATGATTACTATATAGTACAATATCTACCTAAGTAGCTTTGTGATGCACCTATGAACATTGATTATACCAGTAATTGGAAGAGCATATGTGGTTTGAAAAAATTAAAAACTTCATTGGGAATCACCTAAGAGAGATAATTGACACTGTCCTTCTTCCTTGTATTTTTTTAATTTATTAAAAACATATTCTTTCAAAAAAATGCAACAAAAAGTAATTTGATACTGCTGACATGTGCCTTATTTATTTATTTAAACTGTAAGTTTTAATTAGAGGTTCATTTTTTTATTATTATTATTATTTGTATTATTATTATAATTTCAGGGATTTCAAAACATCGGCTTATATGCTAATATGTTTTTATATCTTAACATGTTTGAGATAATGTGGAGAAAAAAAACTGTCTCTCATTTTGATGGCAGCATTGCAGGAAAGATTTTGATTTCAATCCATGTCCAGCAACTACCATATCTACCAGCTACTAATGGGCACTGTTTTATTATTGCATTATTCAGCATATGTTCTTACTGTTTGTTTTCTCTTTGGTTTTCACACCAGTTTTGTTCCACCCTGTTATTTTTTTAATAAAACCTACATATGTATCTGCTGTAAATAGGTACACAAATCTAGGGCATACACCTCATGTGTAGACACACAGAGGATGGAAAGTCAAAATGGAGGCTTCATCCTTAGTTCCTTCCAGGTACAGTTCCTTCCACCACTTCAGCTATCACACAGCTTGGGAGGGGGGGGGGGGGGGGGCAGATCCTGATAAGGATTCACAGATACTAATCCTCCTTCATTTCCACCCCCCATGTGATTAACAGCAGGCAGTGGAGGGATCCTAATCAAATATATAGCCTGCTATTGTCTATAGACTCTGCCTACTGCCTGCTGTCAATCACAAGGAGAGTGGAGAGTGTGGACTTGACAGGAACTATTGTCTCAACTTCACCATCAGTTTTTGCCCACTATTACTGACCCTGGTTGCTAGGAGGCTGTGGGTATTCTTAACAAACAGTGACAGGTGGAATGAGGTAGCAGTGGCAAACATGCCACCTGCTACACAGCATTCTGGCTATCTCTGTATGTCAACTTAAAGTTGGTCTTAATTACTACAGTAGAAACACCCACAAAACAACCCCATTTTGGAAATAAAACACCCTAAGACATAGTAGAGTCTTTTGAAGATCTCATTTTTTTACCACAAGTTTTTGGAAAATGCAAAATGAAAATGAAAATTTATATTTTAAACAAGGTTGTCAATTAATAAGATATTTCTAGCACACTTTTAATTACACCTTAAAACACACGTATGCAACCCTTTTCAGAGTCTAACTGAATAAAAGAGCCCCAAATCTGAGGAGCCCCATCAGGCTTACAAGGGGCATAAATTAGGCATCAAATTTCCTGATTGCTTGTTACATATTTGGAGGCCTTGGAGCACCAGGACAGTGGAACCAAGCTGCAAAATGACCATAAAAATGTAATTGTTATTTATAGGCGGCATTGTGAGTTTTATGAAGACTTTATTTTTTTGCCACAAGTTTTTGGAAAATTCAGAAAGAAAATGAAAATGTATGTAAAATAAAGTGTTTAATTTAATAAGATATTTTTCAGACACAGTATGGGCATATTTAGAATTACATACTTGCTTGTGTAGGCTCATTGAAGTATTTCCAGCTACTGTACTGTGTACCCTGCACAGTCTGACCTACAGTATAGCAACCTGCAGCCAGGTGCTTGTGTAGGCTCATTGAAGTATTTCCAGCTACTTTACTGTTTACCCTGCACAGTCTGACCTACAGTATAGAAACCTGCAGCCAGGTGCTTGTGTAGGCTCACTGAAGTATTTCCAGCTACTTTACTGTGTACCCTGCACAGTCTGAACTACAGTATCACAACCTGCATCCAGGTGCTAATGTAGGCTCACTGAAGTATTTCCAGCTACTTTACTGTGTACCCTGCACAGTCTGACCTACAGTATAGCAACCTGCAGCCAGGTGCTTGTGTAGGATCATTGAAGTATTTCCAGCTACTGTACTACTGTGTACCCTGCACAGTCTGGCCTACAGTATAGCTACCTGCAGCCAGGTGCTTGTGTAGGCTCATTAAAGTATTTCCAGTTACTGTACTTTGTACCCTGCACAGTCTCATCTACAGTATAGCTAGCTGCAGCCAGGTGCTTGTGTAGGCTCTTGAAGTATTTCCAGCTACTTTACTGTGTACCCTGCACTGCTGCACCTACAGCATAGCTACCTGAAGACAAGTGTAGGGGTTATCATACTAATAATACTACAGGCAGGCAGTTGATTCTGCTAGCTGCAGTATAATCGGTATATATATGTGTATATATATATAGATATATATATATATATATATATATATATATATATATATATATCTATATATATATATCTATCTATATATATATATATCTATATATATATCTATCCCAGTTTTGTGCAGCTCACTGCAGGTCAGTAGTATGTCCCGAAGGCCAACAAGGAGAGGCAGACAGTCACAAGCCAATAAAAGAGGGCAAGCAGGCTCTGTGTCTAGAGGCAACAGTGCTGGTCATGGACACGGTGCATCCTCTTCAGCACGTGGCCGTGGGACACGCTTGGCCTTTTTTTCAGCAGTTGGCCATGTTGAGCTGCAACATGCGGAAGACTTGGTTGAGTGGATGACCAAGCCATCCTCATCCTCCTCATCCTCTCTCACCCAGGCTCAGGGTACTTTGTCTGGCAAAGCAGCTGCCAACGTGGCCTCTTCCCTCAGCTCAATGGCATCAGTGACTCCTTCCCTAGCCCCGCCATGTCCTCCTGAGGAGTCCCTCGAACTGTTTGACTACAGTGTTGGGTACATGCTCCAGGAGGATGCCCAGCGTTTTGAAGGCTCTGATGACGATACTGAGCTAGATGAAGGCAGTAACGTGAGCACGGACAGAGGGGGTGCCCAAGAAGGACAGCAATCTGGCAGTCATGTTCCACCTGCTGCAGCATACTGCCAGG
This sequence comes from Aquarana catesbeiana, assembly GCF_042186555.1. Classification (NCBI taxonomy): domain Eukaryota; kingdom Metazoa; phylum Chordata; class Amphibia; order Anura; family Ranidae; genus Aquarana; species Aquarana catesbeiana. The sequence continues at coordinate 331,469,105 of NC_133328.1, read as the reverse complement.
TTTTTCTCCAGTGATGAGGAGGGAGGGGATGATGAGGTCACTGGCTAAACGTGGGTGCCTGATAGGAGAGAGGAGGAGGAGGCACATCACCAAAGAGGCAGGATGCCCTCCAGGGGCCAGCCTAAGGGCAGCACATTGACTACATCACACCTCAGAGCTCTGCATGTGCAGGGTGCTGCTGTCTCTGCGCATTATTCCAAAAGCTCTTTGGTGTGGGCCGTTTTTGAGACGAGTGCATCAGATCGCTTGGGCGCCACATGCTTGACCAGACATATGCTGACTTGCCATGCAGTTTGTTGGCAAGCGTACCTAAAAGACCCACACCAAAGAACAAAGAGGATCTCTCCTTGCTCCTCATCAGCTAGGATCTCCAACCCCACTATACCTTCAGTCGTATCTGAGACCTGCACTGAGAGGAATGAAGGTGTAGAATTAGATGTTTCACAGCCAAGTACTTGCGGGCAATCTGCTATCGGTACAACGATGTCAGATTGTACCAGGCACATTTCCCTGCCTCAGCTGCTGCACCGCAGAAAGAAGTTCGCTCCCAGCCATCCACATGCCCAGTGGTTGAATGCTAGCTTGGCAAAATTGCTAGCACTTTAACTGTTACCTTTTCAGTTGGTAGACTCTGCCCCTTTCCGTGAGTTTGTGGAATGTGCGATTCCTCAGTGGCAGGTTCCCAAATGCCACTTTTTCTCATGGAAGGTGATTCCGGCTCTCTACCGGCATGTGGAAGGCAATGTCTTCGCCTCGCTGGACAGGGCGGTCAGCGGTAAGGTGCATATTACCGCTGACTCATGGTCCAGCAGGCATGGACAGGGATGTTACCTAAGTTTCACGGCACATTGGATGACTCTGCTGGCAGCTGGGAAGGATGCAGGACAAGGTGCAGTAGTGTTGGAGGTTGTTCCACCACCAAAAATGACACTACTGGTGATTCTGACACACCTCTCTCCTCCACCCCCTCCTCTTCTTCTTCCTCCATGGCCTCTTCCTGTGCTTTGTCCTCAGAACCAGTGGAGCTCCATAGGCGTTCAAGGGGCTACGCAAGTAAGCAGGCCAAAAGATGCCATGCGGTGCTTGAGCTGGTGTGCTTGGGGGACCCCACACTGGGGCAGAGTTTCTGTCAGCTCTGCAGGGGCAGGTTCAGAGGTGGTTGACACCACACCAACTTAAGGCAGGAATGGTGGTTTGCGACAATGGCACCAACCTCCTCTCCGCCCTCCGACAGGGACAAATGACCCATGTGCCCTGTTTGGCTCACGTCCCTAACTTGGTGGTGCAGCGGTTCTTGGGCAGGTACCCGGGCTTACAGGATGTCCTGAGGCAGGCCAGGAAAGTCTGTGTGCATTTCCGCCAGTCATATAATGACAGTGCTAGGCTGGCAGACCTCCAAAAGGAATTTAACCTGCCCAATAACCACCTAATCTGTGACATGCCCACCAGGTGGAACTCAACGTTGGCCATGCTGCAGCAGCTGCGCACACAGCAGAGGGCCATCAATGCGACTATGGCACCAGGACAGGGTCAGGAAAGCTTGTTTTTTTTACCCACGCCAGTGGGCCATGATCAGGGGTGCATGCATTGTCCTGTCACCATTTGAAGAGGCCACGAGGATGGTGAGCAGTGACAGTGCATGCATCAGTGACACTGTCCCCCTTGTCCACCTGTTGGAGCACACGCTGCGTGGAATAATGGACAGGGCACTTGAGGCAGAACAGAGGCAGGAAGAGGAGGACTTCCTTAGCTCTCAAGGCCCCCTTTATCCAGACAGTGTTCCTGCATGCCCACCGATCACACAGGAAGAGGATGAGGAGGAGGAGGATTGTGTCAGCATGGAGGTCTTTAAGGGATCATTTACAGTCCCAAGAAACCCATGGACTTGTACGTGGCTGGGAAGAGGTGGCTGCGAATCATGTCGTCCTTAGTGACCCAGAAGACTCTGGACCGAATGCCTCAGCAAACCTACGCTACATGGCCTCCCTGATCCTGCAAAGCCTGCGGAAGGATCCTCGTATTCGTGGTGTCAAGGAGAGGGATCAATACTGGCTGGCAACCCTCCTTGATCCACGTTACAAGGGTAAGGTTGCAGACCTTATCTTGCCATCGCAGAGGGAGGAGAGGATGAAACATCTTCGGGAGGCCTTGCAGAAAGGTCTGTGCAATGTGTTCCAGAAGACTGGGAGGTTACAAACTCCTGTTTCTGGACAACGTGTTGCTGAGGCTTTGGTCAGTCAAAGAAGGGGCGGTGGAGAAGGTGGCCATCTGACCGATGCGTTCAGACAATTTTTTAGTCCGCAGTCCCAAGGAATGATCGGTTCCAGCAACCATCGCCAGCATCTGTTTTACGTGGTGCAGGAATACCTAGGGGCAAGATCTGACTTGGACACCTTTCCCATGAAAATCCTCTGGGTTACTGGGTCTTGAGGATGGATCACTGGCCAGAGCTTGCACAGTATGCAATTGAGCTACTGGCCTGTCCTACATCCAGCATTCTTTCAGAACGCACATTCAGTGCTGCTGGAGGCTTTGTAACCAAACACAGGGTGCGTCTGTCCACCGACTCAGTTGATCGACTGACCTTCATAAAAATGAATCAGTCTTGGATCACCACCAGCTACCAAGCACCTGATGCTGATGTAACCGAAAATTTTTTTTTGAAATGTCAGATCCCTTCAAAGACTGCCTATGCTGATGCTGAGTGATTATCCTGTTATGCTGAGTAATTATCCTCTTCCTCCTCAATGATCATGCTGATAGTTTGTAAGAACATTTTTGGTTCTGGGCGCTGCCACCAGTGCCTAAGGCCCAATTTTTCAGCCCCTATTTAACAGGGGCGTGTAATTACAATGTTTGATGCAATTCTTTGCAGCAGGGCTAGTTCCTGCGCTCCAACTAGAGTATCTGTGAGGGGTTGCAGTGTTGTGGCACCAGCACCAGTGCCTAAGGCCCAATTTTTCAGCCCCTGTTCAACAGGGGCATGTAATTACAATTCTTGATCTAATATTTCATAGCAGGGCCCTGTGAGGGCTTACAGTGTTGTGGCAACACCAACACCTAAGGCCCAAATTTCTGCTGAGTATATAGGGCAGGCCCCTACTTTCAAACATCCAACTTACAAACGACTCCTACTTGCAAACAGAAGGAGACAACAGGAAGTGAGATGAATTCTACCCCTAGGAAGGGAAATTCTCTTGTAAGAGTTAATATGGGAAAAACATTTCTCCTTTCCACTGATGCTTTATCACCAATCCTTGTTTCTCTAAAAAACCCAAATTTTCAAAAACATTTGTCATTGGGACAAAAGTTAGGTGAAATCTTCTGAAGAGAAGCACAGACAGCAAAACAAATGTCGCAGGGGTGATAACCCTTCCCTATGTTTTCCAAAAAGCTTAAAATAGATTTTTTGGCTGGAGCTAAACACGTTAAAAATGTTCACAATTACAAACAGATTCTACTTAACAACAAACCTACAGTCCCTGTCCTGTTTGCACCACCTGTATACTGCTGTTCAGAGTATATAGGGCCTGGTGGCCCCACACCTTTCCTTTTTTTAATTTGGGTGCGCGGTTCCCCTTAATATCCATACAAAACCAAAGGGCCTGGTAATGGACTGGGGGTACCCATGCCGTTTGTCTCACTGATTTTCATCCATATTGTCAGGACCCGACATTACATTAAAGCCGCAAGCAGTTTTAAATGACTTTTATTCCTTTAAAAATGTCATTTTGTGCAGGGACTGTTCTAAGCACGGGAAACACACGCTACTTTACAGGCATACTATAGACACCCCCCAGGTACGATATTTAAAGGAATATTTCACTTTTTTTTTTTTCTTTTTACTTTAAGCATCATTAAAATCACTGTTTCTGAAAAAACAGCCGTTTTTAAAAGTTTTTTTTGCATTGATATATGTCCCCTGGGGCAGGACCCGGGTCCCCAAACCCTTTTTAGGACAATACCATGCAAATTAGCCTTTAAAATGAGCACTTTTGATTTTGAACGTTCGAGTCCCATAGACATCAATGGGGTTCTAACGTTCATGTCAATTTTTGGTCTGTTCGCAGGTTCTGGTGGGAACCAAACCGGGGGGTGCTCGGCTCATCCCTACTGGTGACACTGCAACAGGTGTAGCGGCAAGGACACTGCCTTCCACTAGTCTTGCAACACTGGAACTGGTGTGGCAGCAATCGGGAACACTGTTTATTGTTTACACTGGCTGGTGACACTGGATTTTGGTTTAGTAGAGGTCAAGAACACTGCTGCTGGCTTTCATTGGCGAGGGGGCACTGCCATTGGTGTGGTGGCAATCAGGAATACTGTTGCCAACTTACACTGGTCTGAAACTGGGAGTGGTGTGGCAGTGATCAAGAACACTGTTACTCATTTACATTTTTCTGGCGACACTGGGATGGTGTGGTGGTGGTCAGAGACACTGTTGCTGGCTGCACTGGTCTGGTAACACTGTACTGGTGTGGCAGTGATCAGGAACACTGAGCAGAACACCCCCCTGTTAGGTTCGCACCAGGCAAAAAATTTGTTTGAACACGCGAACACCGTTAAAGTCTATGGGACTCGAACATGAATAATCAAAAGTGCTAATTTTAAAGGCTTATATGCAAGTTATTGTCATAAAAAGTGTTTGGGGACCTGGGTCTTGCCCCAGGGGACATGTATCAATGGAAAAAAAGTTTTAAAAACGGCCGTTTTTTTGGGAGCAGTGATTTTAATAATGCTTACAGTGAAACAATAAAAGTGTAATATTCCTTAAAGGACCCTTCAGGTCTGGTATGGATTTTAAGGGGAACCCCGCGCCAAATTTTTTTTAAAAAATGGCGTGGGGTCCCCCCAAAAATCCATACCAGATCCTTATCTGAGCACGTAACCTGGCAGGCAGCAGGAAAAGAGGGGGGCCCCCCACCTGAACTATACCAGGCCACATGCTCTCAACATTGGGAGGGTGCTTTGAGGTAGCCCCCAAAGCACCTTGTCCCCATGTTGATGAGGACAAGGGCCTCATCCCCACAACCCTTGGACGGTAGTTGTGGGGGTCTGCGGGCGGGGGGCTTATCGGAATCTGGAAGCCCCCTTTAACAAGGGGACCCCCAGATCCCACCCCCCCCTGTGTGAAAAAAGTACCCCTACCATTTCACAAAAAAAGTGTAAAAAATGTTAAAAATTACAAGAGACAGTTTTTGACAATTCCCTTATTTAAAGTTTTCTTCTTTCCATCTTCTTTGGTTCTTCTTCCTTCGGTTTCTTCCTCCATCTTCTTCTTCCTCTGGTTCTTCCTCCGATCCTCTGCTTCTTGCTCCAGTGTTCTCATCTGGCATCTTCCTCCACTGCGTCTTCTTTCCCACTTCGTTCATGGGCCGCTGTGCATCTATGGGAGGCTCCTGCTGTGTGACGCTTCTCTTCTTCTGACACTTCTTATATAAAGGAGGGTGGGGACACCCGTTGACCCCGCCCCCCTCTGACGCACGGGGACTTGACGGGGACTTCCCTATGGCTTTTCCCGTGATGTCAGAGGGGGCGGAGTCACCCGGTTACGTAACCGGTTGGGAGTTGTTTAGCTCATTGGTAGTGCAAAACAGTGAGTTTACTCCACAAAAGTACATTTCAAGACTTTTTCTGCCCACTTTTATTTAAAAGAAAGAAAAAAAGTTCACAAATGAAAGCTTTTGCATGCAGGGGGTTCTAATCATCAATACGACAAAACATAGAATTCAGCCTCATGGCTATCTTCACAGCTTTCCTGCTCAGGCCTCATGCCTTGGTTCTCCAGACCATCAAACACACTTCCCAGTGCTCATGCACAAAAGGCTGTACCTTTGTCAGCTTTGCTTCTTATCCTGCTGCTCCCAGCTGCTACATCTCTCACAGGCTTATGTCTTTGTCTGTCCTGACCTGGACAGTATGGTGCAGACATGCACTTCTCTCTCTGCTCCCTTCACACACTGACCCCCTCGGGGTGGTGGGGGCACTGACCCTACCATAAAGCCAGCACACACCTGTGTCATTAGTGTGCTTGTTTCTTGGAAAACCTGGCCCAGCCATATTAAACAGTGGGACGGCCTTGTCCTGCCACAATACAAAACTGGCCTAAATTTATAAAAAAACTTTTTTTTTACTTAGGTATGTTTTATAGTAGAATGTAAAAAAAATGTTTTTTTTTTCAAAATTGTTGGTCTTTGATGTTCAAATAAAAAAGAAAAAAGTATATAAATGTAATTTGCTTACAAATGCCCTGGTCATAAAGGAGGTAAAATCTTGTTCAAGTGATTATATCTGGAGCTCAATGGTTAAATGGGGCTGGGGCTCAAGTGGTTAAATATGCTGGATTTAGAGAGTGATTGTGTCATGTACAGTAGATTCACTACAGTGAATAGATAATTTATGCTGGATTTATGGGACTAGTACACAGGACAAGTGCTATGCAATATTTTTTTCATTTCTGCTAAAGGATGTGCTACATCAAAAGTGATAGTTACAAAAAAAAATGTATATAGTTTAAATTGTCAACAATTTTGCAGGATTATTTTTTTTAAAAAGCAAACAGACCCCTTCAAAAGCCCCTTATACATTTAATTTTAGTGCACACAAACACAATTTAATCCCTAACATCAGTACTGTCATCCTAGTAATGTAGATCCAGAATCGATTATAATGACCCACTGGGACAACCTCCATCAACGTTAATTTCCCATCACTAATACCATCAAAAATGACAGTCCCTAGTTAACTGCTGAATGTAAACAATGACATTGACCAGCATCCCAGGCCTGTTGGTACAATTTATGTAGCCAGTGGGACTTTTATTTGGTATGGTAGTATCAACAGGGCAACACAACACCTTCTTGTCTGCGGGTTATTGGGCACTGCTCATCATGATTGACACTGGATCTTCTTCACAGAACTGTGGTCAGGCTGGGTTTGGGTTGAACTCAACCTAAACCTGAAGCTTAATCCTACCAAACACTTGGATGTTTAATGTGCACAGTAAGCTATAACTACATATCTGTACAATCAGTTATCGGGGATCAGCTATCAGGGAATGCAAATGATATGCACATGTACTGTATACTGTGTCTGCACTTACTCACAGGCCTGCAATGCATGTCTACTGTTATGAATGACCCATATGCAAACAACGTTAATATAATATACTTTAAAGTAATAAATAAAATAATCCGCTAAAGCATATTACCAATCTGACAAAAATCACAGAGGCCTCATAGTGTACATTTGCAAAATTGGTTTACTGTGAAAAAAACATACCCAGCTTCTTGGCAGTAACAGTAAAAATCCATTATCACACAGATGAATTTATTCTACACCTCATAGGATTAAACCTATTTAAAGAAAAGTTCAATTACATGTTCCATATGGGATATATGGAAGCCAGGCTACCAATTGAATCACAAGTACAGACATTTTTCACAATATGGGAAAATTTAGCAAGAAGCCAAATCACAGTGCTGCATGTTTTTAAAGTGTGACCTGTTTAAAAAGAAAAAAGAAAATAAAACAGTATTTCAAAGCAAGCAATCATCAGTCTCTTTATTAATTGCTTTGAGCTGAAAAGAGCGTTTTGGTTGACTACTGAAGGTAGCTGTGTGATTTTAGATTTTTTTTATATTTTTACAAAAGAATACAATAAGGACATCACAAAAACCTTGGCTTACAAAGGAACACGTATCAGGTAGAGCATTGCAGGAGATCTGAGCATGGGTAATCTACATGTCCAAATATAAAGATAGAACCATAATGGAAAACAAACTGGTCTCCAGCACAAACTTCAAGATATAGTAATATTTACTGAAACATTAAAGATACCTTACAAGAGTCAATAAAAAGCAATTACTAGGGCACTTAAACTACAGTATATCAAAATAGACTAAGAGGACCTAAGGAGAAGTAGTTCAGAAGCTAATACATTGAGACTTATCAAGGAACATTTGATTTGCCCAATGTTCTCTGTAATTTCCTGGTATGAAGCCAGGTCATACTGTATGTTAAAAGCATAACAAGATCTCTCTCACTTGGTCGCTTGAAAGTTCTTGAGTACAAAAGTTAGATCATTTGCCAAAAATATCTTCATCTGTATAGGCTAATGATGCCCTGAATCTAACTTTTCCAAGAGTATTAATCCTTATTACAGTAGGTACAATTTTAGGTCTGACAAATTAGGAGGTTGAGCAAAAAACTATTTGGACAACACTAATTTTTTAGTGGCTAAAAAAACAAAACAGATAAAACCTAGACGTTTTGGTACACTCACCAAGTTTGGGTTATGGAATAAACCAATCAGGGGTGAAAAGGTATCCCAGTACCTGTTATTTTGTGCATCAAAAATACAAAAGGCTTCTATGTGAGGGTAGGATCAAAAAAGGTGAGTAAGATAGGGAAGTCGAAACCTGCGTTTTGGGCAAGAAAATAACCAGTAGTAGGGTGGGCTTTTACGTGGGATATTGAATGCCCAATATGCCCTATGAATAATCTTTAACTGAATTTCCTCCATAATTCCCCAGCTATCATTTGCAGGTGCCTTCAGCCAGTAATAGTTCTTTCTAGAGCCTATGTTATAGATTGTTGGGTTAAAAGGACCATTTTTGATGGCCAATAGGAGGGTCATAGGCTTGTGTGTATTTGGCTCTCCAAAATGTTTGTATAACAAACAAAAAAAAATTGTCTTTTAGTAAGTTCGCCAGAGTATATGGTTAAGCTAATCTAAATGTATAGTTTGAGGCCACATGAGTCTTTAGGAAATGTTTTGTTTGTTTGTATTTCAGAAGATGATTGTGGGGTAGGTCATATTACTGTTGCAAATTTTGTAAAGAGTATAGGTTGCCTTCTGGCAACAAGCTCTGAATAGTGTGCCATACAGTGGGGATGGAAATTATTCAGACCCCCTTAAATTGTGCACTCTTTGTTATATTGCAGCCATTTGCTAAACTTAATTTTTTTCCTCATTAATGTACACACAGCACCCCATATTGACAGAAAAACACAGAATTGTTAACATTTTTGCAGATTTATTAAAAAAGAAAAATTGAAATATCACATGGTCCTAAGTAGGGATGAGCTTCGAGTCGACTGTTTGCAAGTTTGGCGAACAGTGCACAATTTGGGGTGTTCACAGTAAATTCGAATGCCGCGGAACACCCTTTAAATATCTATGGGAGAAATCAAAAGTGATAATTTTAAAGGCTTATATGCATGGTATTGTCATAAAAAGTGTTTGGGGACCTGGGTCCTGCCCCAGGGGACATAGATCAATGCAAAAAAAAGTTTTAAAAACGGACGTTTTTTCGGGAGCAGTGATTTTAATAATGCTTAAAGTGAAACAATAAAAGTGTAATATCCCTTTAAATTTCGTAGCTGGGGGGTGTCTATAGTATGCCTGTAAAGGGGCGCATGTTTCCCGTGTTTAGAACAGTCTGACAGCAAAATGACATTTCAAAGGAAAAAAAGTCATGTAAAACTACTCGCGGGTATTAATTCATTGCCGGTCCGACAATACACATAGAAGTTAATTGATAAAAATGGCATGGGAAATCCACACAGGGGAACACCGAACCAAAATTAAAAAAAAAAAAAAAATGACGTGGGGGTCCCCCTAAATTCCATACCAGGCCCTTCAGGTCTGGTATGGATATTAAGGGGAACCCCGGCCAAAATAAAAAAAAATGACATGGGGGTCCCCCTAAATTCCATACCAGGCCCTTCAGGTCTGGTATGGATATTAGGGGAACCCCGGCCAAAATTAAAAAAAAATGATATGGGGGTCCCCCTAAATTCCATACCAGGCCCTTTAGGTCTGGTATGGATATTAAGGGGAACCCCACACCAAAATGTAAAAAAAAAATCAGCGTGGGGTCCCCCCAAAAATCCATACCAGACCCTTATCCAAGCACGCAACCTGGCAGGCCGCAGGAAAAGAGGGGGGACGAGAGAGCGGCCCCCCTCCTGAACTTTACCAGGCCACATGCCCTCAACATTGGGAGGGTGCTTTGGGGTAGCCCCCCAAAACACCTTGTCCCCATGTTGATGAGGACAAGGGCCTCATCCCCACAACCCTGGCCGGTGGTTGTGGGGGTCTGCGGGTGGGGGGCTTATCGGAATATGGGAGCCCCCTTTAACAAGGGGACCCCCAGATCCCGACCCTCCCCCCTGTGTGAAATGGTAAGGGGGTACAAAAGTACCCCTACCATTTCACTAAAAAACTGTCAAGAATGTTAAACATGACAAGAGACAGTTTTTGACAATTCCTTTATTTAAATGCTTCTTCTTTCTTCTTTCTTCTATCTTCTATCTTCCTTCGGTTTCTTCCTCCATCTTCTTCTTCTAGTTCTTCTGGTTCTTCTGGCTCTTCTGGTTCTTCCTCCAGTGTTCTCGTCCAGCATCTCCTCCGTGGCGTCTTCTTCCCTTCTTCTCCTCGGGCCGCTCCACACCCATGGCATGGAGGGAGGCTCCTGCTCTTCTCTTCATCTTCTTCCCTTCTTCATCTTCTTCTCCGGGCCGCTCCGCATCCATGGTGGCATGGAGGGAGGCTCCCGCTGTGTGATGCTTCTCCTCTTCTGACGGTTCTTAAATAATGGGGGGCGGGGCCACCCCGTGACCACGCCCCCCTCTGACGCAGGGACATGACGGGACTTCCCTGTGGCATTCCCCGTGACACCTTGGTGAGAGGGCGAGGAAACACCAAATTGTGTCCTGGCTAACAAGCTTACAAAGCAGGTATCCACAGTCAATTTCCAAGAGGTCTTTAACAACACATGTCAAGATAATGTTGTATCATGCTCAACAACAATGCTGTTTTGTTATTGGAAGTATACAGAGTGCAAAGTAAGGAGGTGGATCACAATAGATGAAAGAATGTCCCAAATTTATTAAAAACTATAAAACTCACACATTTCAAGGGCATGCATTGCACTCTGAAGAGGAAGCAATGCATGTTCAAAAATTCATTTTGTTTTATTTATTTTAATAAATTTGGGACTTTTATTAATATATTGTTATTGTGATCCACCTCCTTACTCTTAACTCTGTGTTACTGAAGAAAACACTGTTGTCATCAATCTTACCCAACCCACATACGTATCCTTGGTTTTGGGAGTGATGAAATATCTCCCTTGAAGTTCACCCCAACCCCGCTCCTCCTGCTTGTATTCCTTCTCTGCCTCTACCTTACAAGGATGAGGGCAGTAGGCCAAGTATCATGCTGCCCCTACGACAGCAACAAATCATCCTCTTACTCCTGCTGCTGAACTTCCAGAACCCAGTCTTTTAGGTTACAGAGTGTGTGCTCAAGAAGGATTATGAGAGATATTGGTTTGATAATCTCCACTTTGTCAGGGTTCACCTTTCTGGTCACCTCTTCAAAAGGTGCCAACATGTTGTACAGGTCCTGAATGATGAAACACCAATGTGGGTAAAAGATCCTAAGCTCACCAGAGCCTGTTCTCATACTGTAAGCACACAGGTACTCATTGAAGGTCTGCGTGTGATGCTGCAGCTTCTGCAGCATTGACAACATTGAATTTCAGCTCAAGGGAATGTAACAGAATGGAGGTTGACAGAAAGCTTGTGTTGGCACTGCATTTCTGCCAAGTGAACATTGCCAGGGTATAACTTTCTAAAGTTACTACAAACTCTTCTGACCTGTTTTAGAAAGTCTTTGGATCCAGAGTACTAAATGAGGAACAGCTGCATCAACAGGCTGAAGATTTATGCCAGGCAATGTATGTGTATGAACTTTCCTTGGTGAAGGGGAAACATCAGGTTAGTGCCATTGTCACACAACTTTGCCTGACTGAAGATGGTATGGGGTCAGCCGCCCCTCAGCCTGGGCATACAAGGCTTCCAAAATATTCTGCTCAATGTAGCTCCTGTTCCCAAGCAAAGTGTTGCAAGAAAGCATGGCATGGCAGAATTTAGCTTGGGATGTTGCACATGCTCTGGGGCACTGGGGATGAACTACTGGTTCCAAACAGTTGGATGATGAGAACAGTGAGGTACAGCTGACTGTTCTGTCACCAACATACTATACATATGGTGGCAACTTCAGCAATGGGAACCACCCTGCATTCTTCCCAGCCACCATAAGAAGAAGAATTCTGACAAATTTCAATTATTCACTTGGTACTTCTTGGTGTGGCCCATGGAAATGTAAGCAGCACCTATCTCTCCTTCAATACCCAATTTACCTTTAATAAATAAATACACTCACGACGTACTTGGAATATAATTGGTCGAGGCACGTTTATTGGTGTAAACTGTAAATAACTTAAATCCATTCAATCAATTTATTAATTCATAAAATTCTCACTTGTGAATAATAAATAGAAACAGCTCAGTCTTCAGGACTCGAGGAATACCGTATATAAAAAAAACAAGTCCCCACCAGCCGGGCTTGAATTATCAAGTCTGGCCTACCCCACTGCCACGGCCAATTCGATGCTATTCTGAAATCCCACATTGAAAATGTCTAAACCTACATCGGACAGATGAACTCCATCTGCCCTGTATAAGCCTTCATAACCTCCTTCTAAATTCCTATGTCTTTATAAAAAACCACCGCTAAACGGCATGAATTTTTCCATGGATCTGTTTACCCGATGCCTGATTTTTTTCCATATTTTTAAATTGAGCGTCTTGAAGCCATATCAGTCTTGGGGCTATTTCCAAAAATAATATAATTGTATTCGGGGCAGACAATTTAAATGTCTGTAGATCCTGTTTCATCGCAAACATAAGGTCTAGGATTTTAGCTCTACCCACATCATTTCCCCCCAAGTGGACGATTAGAATATCTGGGACTGGCCACAATTCCAACAATCTAGAGAGCTAAAAAGACAAATTTAACCATTTCAGACCACAAATTCCTCTCCATAAAACTTGAAAATTCTGAGGATCCATTGACAGATTAGGTGTATAACAACGCAACCTGGATCTTTTGTTGGCCCAAAATTTAAAGGAGTGGCCCAGGATCCAAATCATTCTTCTATTACCTATAAGAGAAATTAAAGAGAGAGATCAGGTCTAACATATATGTTAAATCGCTGCAAATTCCATCTTCCTATTCTTTTAATTATTGCTGCATCAAGGCCCATTTTTGCAGCTTCGGTTGCTGCACCAATCCTAAATGAATGGGATGTGAAATGAAATGCTTGTAGCCCTAACTTCAACATGCATTTTTTGAGAACCATGTTAAATTGATATCCTGTAAGGGGTGACCCATCCAAATGACCCAAAAAACGGCCTTCACCGGATGGTCTAATAGATAGGTACTCTTTTACCGTTCTTAATGGACAAATTTCCACTGCTCTGCAACTATAAAGAGTAATCCATACACCCTTTCCTGATCTGTCTGTTTTGGAATGTGCAATGAATATATTAAGTCCTGCCCTGTGAACCAATACATGATGGGTCAACAGGCCAGACACCGATTTTTTGCTTCTGGGTAACAATTCCGATATTCTCATAGCGTCAAAAAATGCTAATACAAAAGCGGTTTTAAATAATATTGACTCAAAACCAGAGAAGCATACTATTTTTGTAACTCTACAAATTTCCTTAAGCAATGAGACAGAGAAGGGCCTTCTAGTATCTGGGAGAGAATTCTTCTTTTTGTAACCTATCTTGGCTTGTTTTATAGAGATGTACACTGAGGAAAACCCTGAAGTTTAAAGAAAAATGACACCCCTGCCAGTATCTTAGCGATCTGGCTATAGGATAGCTCCGCCTGCATCAGTGTACATAAAAATATTTGAATGTTTGTTTCCGAAGGAGACTCAAACTGCATCTCAAATTCCCTGATGAATTTATCCCACCTCTGCCATGCAGCCATGTATTCAGCCCATGTACTGTTAGCCACCAAATTTTTGATTGACTGCATCATAATTCCTAGATCAGGTTCCAAAGATGTTTGGGATTCCTAGATCAGGTTCCAAAGATGTTTGGGACATACCTGATTTTCTTTGTCCGCATTTGGCAGAAGCTGCCAGAATTTTTGTATCTGCAATCGAGATAATGCATCCGCAATTTGATTATCCTTACCTGGAACGTGTCTTGCTTTTACCCAGGTATTAAAATGTAAACATAAACATACCAGATACCTAATTAATTTAACTACCAGAAGGGATTTTATTGATAGGCAATTTACTGCATATATTACTCCTCTATAATCGGAATTAATCAAAATTCTTTTATTTTTATCACCCCATATTTCCAATGCTACAACCAACAGGAATAGTTCAAGTAGAACTATGTTTTTGGTGGCTTTTATTTGAATCCATCTTTCTGGCAATACACTACAGCACCAGTGATTGCCCCATATTGCAGCAAAACCGAAAGATCCAGCCACACCCGTGTATAATTCCATCTCTGATGAGCATACAAATTCTGTTTGAAAAAATGAATGGCCGTTATACAAGTCAAAAACTTTTATCCATACCAGGAGATCCTCCTTAAGATCTGATGTTAACCTAATGTGTGAAAACAGGGATTTAAGCCCTGACATAGCTATATATAGCCTTCTAGAGAATATCCTGCCCACCGTCTTAGCACTTGTTGCAAATGCTAACTTCCCTAATAAAGATTGAAGCTCTTTTAATAAAATCTTTTTTCTTCTAAGAAATGGTAGTTTTAATATTGTTAATTTTATTTAACCACTTCAACCCCGGAAGGATTTACCCCCTTCCTGACCAGAGCACTTATTACAATTTGGCACTGCGTCCCTTTAACTGCTAATTGCGCAGTCATGCAATACTGTACCCAAACTAAATTTGCGTCCTTTTTTCCCACAAATAGAGCTTGCTTTTGATGGTATTTGATCACCTCTGCGGTTTTTATTTTTTGCCCTATAAACGGAAAAAGACTGAAAATTTTGAAAAAAAAATTATATTTTCTAACTTTTGTTATTAAAAAAATCCAATAAACTCAATTTTAGTCAAACATTTAGGGCAAAATGTATTTGGCTACATGTCTTTGGTAAAAAAAATGTCAATAAGCATATATTTATTGGTTTGCGCAAAAGTTATAGCGTCTACAAACTAGGGTACATTTTCTGGAATTTACACAGCTTTTAGTTTATGATTGCCTATGTAATTTCTTGAGGTGCTAAAATGGCAGGGCAGTACAAACCCCTCCTAAATGACCCCAGTTGGGAAAGTAGACACCCCAAGGAAATTGCTAAGAGACATGTTATAACATTTTTTTGTCCCAAGTGATTGATTAATGATAAAAAAAAATTTACAAAAAGTTGTCACTAAATGATACATTGCTCACACATGCCATGGTTATATGTGAAATTGCACCCCAAAATACATTTTAGCTGCTTCTCCTGAGTATGGGGATACCACATGTGTGGGAATTTTTGGGAGCCTAGCCGCGTACGGGGCCCCGAAAACCAAGCACCGCCTTCAGGATTTCTAAGGGCGTACATTTTTGATTTCACTCATCACTACCTATCACAGTTTTGAAGGCCATAAAATGCCAAGATGTCACAAACCCCCCCAAATGACCCAATTTTGGAAAGTAGACACCCCAAGCTATTTGCTGAGAGGCATGTTGAGTCCATGGAATATTTTATATTTTGACACAAGTTGCGGTAAAATTACAAACTTTTTTTTTAGCTTGGGGTGTCTACTTTCCAAAATGGGGTCATTTGGGTGGGTTTTGAACTGTCCTGGCATTTTATGCACAACATTTAGAAGCTTATGTCACACATCACCCACTCTTCTAAACACTTGAAGACAAAGCCCTTTCTGACACTTTTTGTTTACATGAAAAATTTTTTTTTTTTGGAAGAAAATTACTTTGAACCCACAAACATTATATATTTTTTTTAAAGCAAAGGCCCTACAAATTAAAATGGTGGGTGTTTAATTTTTTTTTTTCACACAGTATTTGCGCAACAATTTTTCAAACGCATTTTTTTGGGAAAAAACACACTTTTTAAAATTTTAATGCACTAAAACACACTATATTGCCCAAATGTTTGATGAAATAAAAAAGATGATCTTAGGCCGAGTCCATGGATACCAAACACAAAATGCTTTAAAATTGCACACAAACGTGCAGTGGTGACAAACTAAATACATTTTTAAAAGCCTTTAAAAGCCTTTACAGGTTACCACTTTAGGTTTACAGAGGAGGTCTACTGCTAAAATTACTGCCCCCGATCTGACCTTCCCGGTGATACCTCACATGCATGGTGCAATTGCTGTTAACATTTGACGCCAGACCGACGCTTGCGTTCGCCTTTGTGCGAAAGCAGGGGGGAACAGGGGTGCTTTTTTTAAAATTTTTTTTGCTTTTTTATCTTATTTTTAAACTGTTCCTTTCATTTTTTTTAATCATTTTTATTGTTATCTCAGGGAATGTCAATATCCCCTATGATGGCAATAGGTAGTGATAGGTACTCTTTTTTGAAAAAATTGGGGTTAGACCCTAGATCTCTCCTCTGCCCTCAAAGCATCTGATCACACCAAGATCGGTGTGATAAAATCCTTTCCCAATTTCCCAATGGCGCTGTTTACATCCGGCGCAATCTAAGTCGTAAAATGCTCGTAGCTTCCGGTTTCTTAGGCCATAGAGATTATTTGAGCCATTCTGGTCTCTGATCAGCTAGAATACCTCCCTTCATCCACCCACTTCTAAGGTTGGGCATACATGCACCGTTTATATATGCCGAAGCATGGGGGCATTCGCCCCAAAGGGTATTAGCAAATCGCTCCTCCACCCCTGCTGCCCCCATGCTTCGGCATATATGCTCTTTTTTTAACTGTGGTTGTGAAATCACCTCCTACAGCGCTGGAGTCATGGCTTTATGTATCGTGGGAGCAAACGCTGTTGCTGTCAAGATAAATAAATCCGCGCTGCAACTGAATGGCATACCTGCCAAGCAAATGATGGTTAACAATAAAACAAAGTAACATTACAGTATAACAGTAAGACTTACCATACCTGCAAAGCAAATACAAAAAAAATAGTAAAAAATAAAACATTTTTAACGCAACGTGTGCCTAATATATATATATGCCGAAGCATGGGGGCATCCACCCACAAAAGGTAGGAGCAAATCGCTCCTCCGCCCCTGCTGCCCCCATGCTTCGGTATATATGCTCTTTCTTTTAACTGTTGTGGTGAAATCACCTCCGACAGCGCTGGAGTCATGGCTTTATGTATCGTGGGAGCAAACACTGTTGCTGTCAAGATAAATAAATCCGCTCTGCAGCTGAATGGCGTACCTGAAAACAAAAAAATGGTTAACAATAAAACACAGTAAACAGTAAAGTATAAAAAAATTGCATACCTATAAAGCAAACATGATAAAACATAATAATAAACCATTGCAGAATAGAATACAGTAAAAAAGAGCAGAACAATAGAGAGAGAATAGAGAGAGAACAATAAAACAACAACTATTTTTTTTATTTTATTTTTTTGGTTTTTTTTTTTACACTTTTTTTTGTAACTGTAACTTTTGTAACTGTAACCGGTTCCAGGTTTGGGTCTCTCAAAATGCGATAGAATCTTGGGAGACCCTGTGAAAGTGTGCCTAGTCTGTGCAGTGCTGTACCCTACGCTAATACTAGTGTATGGTAGCGTTCAAAACATTCACCAATGCAAAGACCAGGATTGTCAGAACAGGAGAGACAATAATAGCGGGTGCCACGCCTATATCCGCGCTTGCTGCAGACACAACATCTTTTTTGGGGGGTTCGTTGGGTAGGGGTACTCGGGAGGACATAAAGAAAATGCCTCTTATGCAGCCGGCTTACTGCATTTGGTTGGGAAAGGTGAGGTGGAGTACCGCCTGGAAACAGAAGGGCTCTGACGATCTCTTCCTGGAATTTAAGGAAGGATCCAGTCCATCCTGAAAATCTGTATAGCACATGAGCATTCAGCAAAGCCAATTGAAATAAATAAACAGACACTTTCTTGTACCAGCGTCTGGCCTTAAGGGCAATTAGGTACGGCGCCAACAACTGGTCGTTGAGGTCCACCCCTCCCATATTTTGGTTATATTTGTTTACACAGAGGGGTTTCTCCACAACACCAGTCACCGTAGTAATTTGGACCGTCGTATCTGCATGAAGGGAGGTAAGAACGAAAACATTCTTATTATCCCTCCACTTCATAGCGAGCAAGTTATTACACTTGAAGCAGGCTCTCTCCCCCAGCCTAAGATGGGAATCTACAAGCCGCTGGGGAAAGCCCCAGTGATTAGGTCACACGTTGCCACATGCTCCAATCTGCTGATCAAACAAGTGACTAAAAAGTGGCACGCTTGTGTAATAATTGTCCACATATAAGTGGTACCCCTTTCCAAATAAGGGTGACATCAAGTCCCACACAATCTTGCCAGCGCTTCCTATGTAGTCAGGGCACTTTGTCAGCTCTTGACCCAGTGTCTGGCACGCTTGCTGGGAAGGTACTGTTTGAATGACAAGAAAAGAAAACTTAATCAGGGACTCATCAATGCAGACAACTTGATGGGGAGTAAACAAGTCTGCAAAACGTTGGTTGAAGTGGTTTACGAGGGGCCAAATTTTGTGGAGCCAATCGTATCCAGGGTCTCCACGAGGACGAGTTCATTGTCATTGAAGTGCATGAACCTCAAGATCTGCTCATATCGTGCTCTGGTCATGGAGGCAGAGAACAAGGGCATATGGTGAATTGGGTCAGTAGATATAAAATATGACCGCAACTCACTCTTTTTAGTTATGCCCATGTTGAGGGAAAGGTCCAGAAAGAGCTTAAATTCAGAAACCGTAATTGGTCTCAAATCTCTGGCAAGGGAGGACTGGGGAATATTGGTGATGTGTTGACCAGCGTACAAATTGCTTTGGTCCACAATAGATCTATAGAGATCTTCGGTAAAAAACAGCGAATAAAAATCAAGTGATGTAAAATCAACTGTTTCCACTTGAATGATGGGTTGGCCAGTGAATGGGGGAAGTACGGGTGCTGCAGAAGTGGTGGGTTCCCAATTAGGATTGGCGAATGCAACAGGAAGGGCACTATGGGCACGACGGGCCTGTGTTCGTCTTCTTGGTGGCAGCGGGACACTACTTGTGCTTGCCACCTCACCAGCTTGAACTGCACTTATGGGACTCGCCATGTCACCACGTGATACTGCAGTGCTGGATTGACTACGACCAGGGTGTACTAGGCCACTGGTGCTTGCCAGTTCACCAGAAGGAATAACGGTGCTAGTACTGCTCTGCTCCATACGGGGGACCTGCGGTTCTTGCACATCAAGGACAGAAGAAGAAGTTAGGGGTCTGGTACGCCTGACCTTGGCAGGGACCACAACTCTGTCGTTAGAGCTATCTGTCATGGAGCCGCTGTCCTCTACAGGATCGTATTCTGAGCCTGAATCTGACAGATGAGTGACTTCCTCTTCACTATCTGTCATGTTAAGAAATGTGTAGGCCTCTTCACTAGTGTACCTTCGATTTGCCATTTTGGGCTCTAAATTTAGTTGTACACTAGTGAGACTCATAGGTAAAAAAGCTTCTGACTGTTAGCGACTGTATTAAAACACTACCAAAAAAACTGTTAGCGATCGCAGGGATCGGGCCTGACTCTGCAGATGCTGCAGTTATGTGTGTTTAGTGTTTTGTAAGTGACAGTGATCGATCGATACTGCACTTGGGTGGGCTGGGCTGGACAGAGGGGTAGAATGCAGGTGCTAGCAGGTATCTGGGCTGATCCCACTAACACTGCATTTTTGGGAACCCTAAACTGCTGGGGACGCTAGTATAGATCAGATATTGATCAGTTCAGATACTATACCACTAAGGGAGGTGTATGCGTGGGTGTTAGCAGTACTGGCACTAACCTGACGCTGCCTGGGGTGACGCAGACCCTAAAACCTAACTTGTATCACCCGCTGGGTGATCAGGGGGTTAAACCTTTATTAGGTAATAAAGGGCGGGTGCCCTGACACTATGAAAATTAAACTAACCAGTGTCACCCGTAACAGTTATACGGTGATCACTGGTGAAAGGGTTAACTAGGGGGCAATCAGGGGGTTAAAACCTTTACTAGGTAGTATATGGGGGTCCCTGATGCTATAAAACGCTGACGGCGAACCTAAATACTTACCTCTCTAACTAGCGTCACCTGTGACACTAATATAGCAATCAGAAAAACGTTCGCTTAGTGACACTGGAGATGGGGGGTGATTACAGGGTTAAACCTTTATTAGGGGGGGTTAGGGGGGTACCCTAGACCTAAAGGGGCCTACCACTAACTGCCCTACCACTTATAACGGTCACAAATGACACCAATGCAATAATCAGTAAAAAAAAAAACTGCTATTGGTGTCACTGTGACAGGGGGTGCAGAGGGGTGATTGGGGGTGAAAGGTGTGCCTAGAGTGTTCTACTGTAATGTGTAGTGTTGGTGCACTTACTTGGATGTCTTCTCTCCTCGGCGCCGGAACAAAAAGATTGACACGAGGAGAGATGACATCACTTCCTCTGCCGCTGTTTACATTACAGCAGCAGGGGAAGATTTTCATTCATTGGGAGCGATCGCGAGGGGGTGGCCACAAATGAGTGGGTTCCCCCTCAGCACGGATTGCTGCCCTAGGGATGCCAACTGCCTCGGGCACGGGGGGGCGCGATGTGCCCCCCACCCGCGGGAGACATATCAGATACATAATTTTGCCTGCCCGTGCCATTCTGCCGCAGTATATCTGCGTTAGGCGGTCGGCAAGTGGTTAATGGCGGCTGGAATTCTAATAATTCAGTGTCTATTTTTATGCCTAGGAATTTAATGGATGTGGAGGGCAACACAGTTTTTTCTACAGCAAGGGGAACTCCTAATTTTTTTGTGATTATGCTAAACAATTCCAGCATAAATAGACAAATTGGAGATTGGTCAGGGCCAATAAATAGGAAGTCATCCAAACAGTGTAATATACCCTTATGACCGGATTCAAATGAAACCACCCATTGAATGAAAGATGCAAATTTTTCAAACTACGCACATGAAATTAAACATCCCATTGGGAGGCACGTCATAGTAAAATTTATCTTCAAAAACCATACCAAGAGAATTGTAAGAAGCTGGGCTAAGTGGAAGCAATCTGAATGCTGGTTTAATATCCGGTTTCGTGAGTAGTGCAGCCTTCCCAAATTTCCTGATATGGCAAACTGCTTCTTCAAATGTACAGTATGAGATGGATGCTAGCTCTTCATTTATCTCATCATTTAATGATGAACCTATTGGGAAGGATAAATGATGTATTAGGCGAAATGAGTTGTGCTCCTTTTTTGAGATAATTCCTAATGGCGATACTCTAAAATTTTTAAACGGCGGGTAATTGAATGGGCCCGCTATTCTACCCTCTTTAATTTCTTTATCTAACTTTACTTTAACAATGTGTGGAAATTGTAATACCGATTTTAAATTACTAACCAATTTGCATCCTATACCTTTAAAAACTGGCAAAGGAAAACCAAAGGAACCAAACCAAAGGAAAACCTCTGGAGAAACCTCTGGATAAATTTCCAACCATTTCTGCATTTTTTGTAGGTTCACTGGTGTGCAAGCTTTTTGAGTGTGTTGGTATTCCTTTTAAAACATTTAAGCAATGGGTGGGGGCCTGAGCAATGCAAGCACTCATGCTTGTACTTGCATGATCCCCCCCATTTGCACTTATTCTCATTAAATGGAAAAGCAGTAACCCCTTTTTATAAGGGGACACTGTAACAGAGGGCTGTTACCTAGGGTAAGCCAATTTTTGAGGCGCTATAAGGTTTAACCATAAACCTATATCTTTATTACTCCATTTCAAAGAAAGATATATGGACAATTTTTGTCTAAACGACTCATCATACTGGTACCAGCCTAAACCACCAAAGCTTTTATATGCATCAAGCACATGCTCAAGGTGTTGAAAAAGGCCACTACAGTATTTCGGGTGTTTTTCTCCTAAAACACTGGCATAAATGCTAAATGCCTGTATCCAATTATGAAAAGACCTTGCCACGGGTCTACGCCTATCTTCCTCAGATTAATCGTCAGATTTTTTGTCAGGCTTGTTAATAAACAATTTTGCTGAGGGCAGTAATGACAAAATGTCAATGAATTGCCCTTTCCATATTTTTTCTTTTACCTGAACAGACAGGTGATGCCCGAGTGGTGACACTTCACACGGTAAAATCTCCTTTAGACAGGATTCAGGGACTGAAGAATTATTGATATTCATTTCAGCTGGGAAAATATTAATGCTATTGGTGTTAATTGCTGAAACAGAAGAAGTACTATTAGTATTAGAAACATTTCCACACCAGTTTTTCTACACGGAGGGAGGAGTCTGTTAATGGGCCGAGTAAGGGAGCACTGTAAGATCCCGGGTCTCCAGCCCTGCGACCCCTCGCCGATGCATTAGCTGCTGTTTAGCAGCCAGCTTGGTCTTCCAGCTGATCGATATTGATCCCCCCTCCTTGATACTGGACTTACGTGAAAAGTAAGGTAAGAAGCTTTCCTGTGATGTTTGAGGTGGGGAGAGGAGCAAGTGGCTGAAGCTGTGACTTGAAGACTCAGCGGTGGACCCCGGCAGTGGCGTGGATAGCCGGAGCGGCTTCACCTCCCCCCACTTTCCTCTGGAGATCCCGGAGAAAACAGAGAGATTGCAGGTTCAGCCAGGAGGAGTAGAGGGAAAGGTGGTGGGAGGGGAGTGAGAATCGGGTCGGGGCATTGAGAGCGCTGTGAGGTCCTCCGCTTCTCTTGCTCTCCCGCACCCATCCTCTGGCCATGCCACTGAGTAAAGTACCTATAGCAGTGTTATCCGCGCTTGCAACAGGGAAGAGGGGAAGGAGAAGGAGGAAAAGAAGAAGAAAAAAAAAAAGAAAAAAAATAATAAGAGAGAAAAGGGAAAGAGCAAGCCACCTTAAGGAAAAGGAAAGAGGAAAGGAAAAGAGAAAAGAAAAGAAAAAAAAAAGGGTGTGAACTGACACAAGGACTCAGCTGGGAGAACATTCAAGAACAGAATAAAAGAGAAGAGAGAAATCTGAGTTGGAAAAGGAGACTGATCCTAGCCCCCCTCAAGATAAGTAAACTGAAAGAAAAAGAAAAGAAAAAGAGACACTACTGACTTCCAGTACCTGAATATTGTTTTGGATGTGATAAGTTTTAAGATGATTGCCTATAAGGATATAATTAAATAAATAACAGCTGCCATTTAGGTAAATAACTGTATTGAAAGCTGGATAGATATTTTTAATATATATTACAACACTCTATAACAAGCATCTAAAGGGGACTAATTTAGGCAAGTGAGACAGGTAGGGAAAATTGTCTGAAGCTTAAACCCCAGTTATATATATATATTTTTTTCATGTGGGGCAAAAGTGGTAGGGTGGAGGGGTGGCGGCAAAATCCCCACACCCCAGTACAAGTCCCACTTCTGGTCCGATGCATAGATATGTAACCCAGGGAGGAGAGGAGGAAGGGGCAGCTAAGGCAGTGGAAAAACAACAAAGTTCTAAAGGAAGACTATTGGAAACTAAGGAAAAAAAAGATAGAAAGAGTCAGATAAAAACAATCATGGATAACAGTATAACTCCAGATAACAGATCAGAGCAAGAAATTGAAACTGAGATTCTCCCTAGAACAACAGGCGATCAGAAAACTGTCCAATTACCAACAATGACAGACATGGAAAGAATGTTTGCTGTGTTGGAAAACTCATTAAAATCAGAAATGACAAAACTCCATAAAGATATGGACACTAAAACCGTTATTAAAAACATTGCAAGAAAATGGACTTCAATATAACTGGGGCTTTCCAGCGTGCTTAATTGTTAAAAGAAATGGAAGAACTATAAAACTGAGATTCCCAGAAGAAATTCCAGATTTTTGCAAGACTTTGGAAATTCCCCTATCAAAAAATTCGGAAGAAACAGCTAAAAGATTAGATAGGCAGACTGGGGATGAAGCACATTGGCAGCTAGTTCACAGGAAATAGACTAGAGGAGAAAGGTAGAGGGGGTGGGGGGTTGGGGGATTAGGTGGTGGGGCAAAATAAGAGAATAAAAGAAGGAGGCATCGGGGGTGCAGGGAGGGGACTTGGAGGAAATGGCGCTCTTTGTTGATACCACCCTAGCCGTTGGGGAGAGCGTGGTTCAAGGCGCCAAACAGATTTCCACCTCAGGTAAAGGAGTAGGGATAGGAACCCTCCCAAAATCATATGGTACCTACTCGTGACTTTTTGGACAAATGTGCAAGGGCTTGGGGTGGAGGGGTGGGGTGGAGGGTGGAGAAGGGGGGGTGGATAAAGGGAAAGGAGTTAGGAAACTGAATGGGAGGGAGGATATGGGAGGGTTTAGGATTGTCTCACCAAGAAAAATTGTGTTACCTGACCGCCCTCTTGGATGGAGGGGCTTGCCCGGGTGTCATCCCTCAGACGGGGGCCCCCCTCGTGTCCCTTTTCGGGGCATGGGGGGCCCTCCTTGGGGGGGGTGCGGGTAACCAGAGACATAGATGGAAGAAATAAATAAAGTTAAAATTCTGACAATGTCCGAGGGTTGAACTCACCTCAAAAAAGGCGTGTAATCCTGTGGGAATTGGAACGACTTAAGGCTGATATAATCTTCCTGCAGGAGACGCACATAACGCAGGACTCAAAAGTTAAAATATATTCAAAAAATATTCCAATATGGTATTATGGGGACTCACCAATTAGAAGATCAAAAGGAGTCGCAATTGGGTTTGGAAAAAAACATTGGTTTTGTTATCGAAAAGATAAAAGCTGACCCAGATGGACGTTTTCTCTTCCTTACAGGGACAATACAGGATACAAGGTATGCATTAGCAAATATTTACTGCCCCAACAAAAACCCTAAAAAAATTATAGCGGAGAAGTTGACAGATCTACTTGAATTTAAACAGGGCAAATTAATAGTAGCGGGTGACTTTAATTTTATCATGGATCACAATCTAGATTCTACGTCTACCGTACCAGACAAAGAAAACAACTAAAGAGGATAAAAAAAAAAACTACGTGAATTACAATTAGTAGATGTTTGGCGAATACAGCATCCAGGTATAAAAGATTATACATATTTCTCAACAGTCCATAAAATATACACTAGATTGGACTATATTATGTTGGAACACAGACTACTGGAGGAAGTACTGGAGACAGCAATTGAAACATCAGCATTCTCAGACTACTCCCCAGTTTCTCTGCAGATAAACCTTCGGGGAGAGTCTATGGGAGGAGGTACATGGCGAATTAATGAAGAGTTATTGGAAGACGGAGATACTGAAAAAATTATAATAGACAAGATCAAAAAATATTTTCGGGAAAACGACACCCCAGACCTGTCAAGAGCAACCCTATGGGAGGCACACAAATCTGTTATTAGGGGAAAATTAATATCTATAGGAGCGGGTAGGAAGAAGGAAAGGTGAAAGAATATGCTGAGCATTCAAAACGAAATCCATAATCTGGAACAAAGACATAAAAAAGAAGTCAAAAAGGAAATATACCGGCCCTTGATCCTAAAAAGAGAACAACTAAAAGATCTGTTGGAAAAGGAAGACAGAAAGGAAATCAATAGGGTAGTAAGTGAGAGATTTAGGATGGGTAATAAAGCAGGAAAATATCTCGCGAACATCCTAAGAAAAAAGAAGACCTTAAATTATATAGGGAAGATAAAAAATGAAAAAGGAGAAATAAAGAATAAAACTACGGATATAGCACAAGCCTTTGCACAATATTATAGCTCTTTTTATGCAATAAAAAAGCAAGAAACAAACCAACAAGCAGAAAGAAGAAAGAAGATCCAAATCTACTTAGAAAAAGCTAATCTACCAAAAATTAAACCCGAAATATTAATGGACCTAGAAAATGAGATAACACAGGAAGAGATCAAGATGGCACTAAAAGAAACCCCTACTGGTAAAAGTCCCGGGCCAGACGGATTTACGATCAGATACTATAAAAAATTTCAAGACCAATTGATCCCAAGGCTGTGTGAATATCTGAATAAAATAGGAGAAGAAGAAGATATCAGAAAAGAGTCACTCTTGGCACATATTACTAGAATACTCAAAGAAGGAAGAGATAAAACTAACTGCTCAAGCTATAGGCCCATCGCTTTATTGAATATGGATACGAAGCTTTATGCTAAAATACTAGCTACCAGAATAAAAAGATTGATGCCACTATGGATAAACCCGGACCAGACTGGGTTTGTTCCGGGGAGAGAAGGAAGGGATAACAGCATAAAAACAATGTAGGTAAGAGAAGATTGAACTATATCAGGGACATCTCAAATAATTTTTCCAATCCCTAGTTAGAGTATATCATAGTAAGAGGAGAGAAAGAGGGGGGGGGGGAGAAATCCCCCTTCCTCAGAATAAAATGGGACTTTTAAGGAAATTGAGTCTAGTAGGTGAGATCCGAACAAATTTTGATAAAAATTAACAATCTTTATTAACACATAGTTAAAATGACATTGTCAAAAACATGTGCGGACATATAACCATCATTAGTAGATTACAAATTCATACGTGACTAAAGCCAACATGTTTCGCAAAAGGGTTTTCGCTTCATCAGGGCTAGACACGATGTCATTGGTTCATTTAAACTGTGTGAACAATAGAACAATCTCGAATTACATAATCGTCATACATGAAATCAAATCATAATCATAAAAAAGGCATCCATTACATAGAATTTTTGCTCACCTACTAATGAAATGTAGAAAGAATAAGGCTATTACCACCATTCACCGGACAACAACCGCTTGGCCAACCGGCACGGATTGTCCCTGGGTGCCAGATCCCAGACGGACAATGCCAGTAGGAGGACTGGACCGCACACTTAGGGCAATATAGACAGGTAACCCGTACTGAAATAAAGACGGGAAACCCATGAGTTCCTCTGATTCAAAGTGGTTCACATGTAAAACTAGTGCTGACCATTAAGGTCACACTAAAGCTGATACATAATATGTTAATAATATTATTTTATTGTTACTAAGGTGAAAACAAAAATTGCGCTTACACTAATTATTATAAGCTGCGACCAAAAAAGTAGTAAACCATAAATATTATATAAATCAATAAGTCGCGCTACAAACTAAAAATGACAACTGGCAAATGCCTAAAAAGCCTCATAAAAATATGGGGATAAATGATAATCACTGAATAAATGAATATTATAGATGAATATTATAGGAGTGCTGAGCAATAAATACACACTTTAAGGTTAAGCCAAACTAAATGCTATTAATTAGGTGGGACACAGATAGCAATAACTATGTCCATGTGAAAAAAAAACAAAAAAAAAAAAAAACAAACACAATATTGAAAACCAAATCAATGACAAGTGAGTATCTCCAATAACTTGTAAGAAAAATGTGGCAAATCTATGAAAAAAAGGAGTATAACGTGATAAGTAAGGAAAAGTAATATAAAATAATAACAATATTCCCCAAAAAAAGTCCGTGGCTCAACATAAACAATAATATTGAAAGTCCATCTGTGTTAAATTGAATTACACAAAAATGGCTTGTCTCCAAGTGCTCTGTGGATATTAAAACAGAATCTTGCTGTAGTGAAAAGTAGAGTGCGCAGAAAGACCTCCACCTCTTGAAAAAAATGTCTGCCTCTTACCAGATACAAGTGGTCTCTTAATTACAGGAGACCCAGGGAGCGGATGGCTGCAACCCCAGCCAGGGATCTTTAAAGCAGGCACTCAGCGTCCAGGGACTCTCTCCCACCAGCCTCCGCACATAAGGAAATATCACCATGCAAAAAACAAAGTGCTCCACATAGTGTAAAACCAGCGTATTTAATGAATATATAAAATTAAAAGTTGCACTTACAGAAACATGGTAATAGCAAGCATATAGAAAAAAGCCGGCCGGCTCCAAAGTAACCCGTGTCTTCCGGGTGTGTGTATCGCGGTGTCGTCGGGACGTAGCTCCTCCTCCCTACGCCGTTTCGTCACAACAGGACGTGGTCACGGGATTTTTGTGTAATTCAATTTAACACGGATGGACTTTCAATATTATTGTTTATGTTGAGCCACGGACTTTTTTTGGGGAATATTGTTATTATTACTAAATATGACGCCCCAATCAGTACAATCCATGTTAAAAAGACCTCTATAGCAGGGTAGGGGAATTTTTTAATTTGAATAACTACATCTTAGTTGCTGGGGGGGAAAAAAAACTAAGATGTAGTTATTCAAATTAAAAAATTCCCCTACCCTGCTATAGAGGTCTTTTTAACATGGATTGTACTGATTGGGGCGTCATATTTAGTAATAATAAAATAATATTATTAACATATTATGTATCAGCTTTAGTGTGACCTTAATGGTCAGCACTAGTTTTACATGTGAACCACTTTGAATCAGAGGAACTCATGGGTTTCCCGTCTTTATTTCAGTACGGGTTACCTGTCTATATTGCCCTAAGTGTGCGGTCCAGTCCTCCTACTGGCATTGTCCGTCTGGGATCTGGCACCCAGGGACAATCCGTGCTGGTTGGCCAAGCGGTTGTTGTCCGGTGAATGGTGATAATAGCCTTATTCTTTCTACATTTCATTAGTAGGTGAGCAAAAATTCTATGTAATGGATGCCTTTTTTATGATTATGATTTGATTTCATGTATGACGATTATGTAATTCGAGATTGTTCTATTGTTCACACAGTTTAAATGAACCAATGACATCGTGTCTAGCCCTGATGAAGCGAAAACCCTTTTGCGAAACATGTTGGCTTTAGTCACGTATGAATTTGTAATCTACTAATGATGGTTATATGTCCGCACATGTTTTTGACAATGTCATTTTAACTATGTGTTAATAAAGATTGTTAATTTTTATCAAAATTTGTTCGGATCTCACCTACTAGACTCAATAATTTCCTTAAAAGTCCCATTTTATTCTGAGGAAGGGGGATTTCTTTCCCCCCCCCCCCTTTCTCTCCTCTTACTATGATATAGCATAAAAACAATCTTGATGTTGCGAAGAAAGAATATCAGCATTTCCCCAGATCTACTCCTGTCAATCGATGCAGAAAAAGCATTTGACAGGGTAGACTGGGGATTTATGATGACCACGTCACAATATCTTGGTTTGGGGCCTAAAATAATGAAGTGGATTAATAATCTCTATAAAGGGCCTACGGCAAGAGTAAGGGTAAATGGTAAGATGTCGCCAGTGTTCGAAATGTTCAACGGAACGCGGCAAGGATGCCCGCTCTCACCTCTTCTAAATGTACTGTCACTGGAGCGTTTCCTGGCGACCCTGCGAAACAACCGAGGGATAGAGGGGGTGAGAGTCGAGGAAAAAGAACATAAAGTCACGGCCTATGCCAATGATATCCTTGTGTACGTGACTAAGCCCAGAGCGACCCTGCTAAATATCCTGACAGAAGTGGATAAATATGGTGAACTTTCAAACTTCAAAATAAACCCCATAAAAACGGAAATATTAAACCTCGGATTAGGGAAAAAAGACATCCTGGCCCTTCAAAAAGAATTCCCATTTACGTGGCTTAAAGGGGAGCTACCTTACCTTAGGATTAAATTAACACCATCACTTGAGAAAATTTATCCTGCAAATTACATTTCATTATTAAATGAGATTAAGGCAGAAGTTAAGAAGATAAATATACAATCAATATCTTGGATTGGAAAAGTCAACACGCTCAAAATGGTAATATTAAAAAAAATATTGTACAAATTACAAATGTTACCAATAGGGATCCCACAGAGCTTCTTCAAAACTGTACAAAAAATATTGACAAAATATATCTGGCAAAATAAAAAACCAAGACTAAAATTTGCATTAATTTCCAGGAAAAGACAGCATGGGGGTTTAGCAGCACCTGATATTTTTAGGTATTACAAAGCAGTAATCCTAGCACGTATGATTGAGTGGAGAAAAGAAAACAAAGAAAAAAAATGTTTAAGTAAAACCACGCTTCACAAAAATATCTGGATTTCAAACAAATATAGAACATTAGATCCTAACTCACACGATTTGACAAAAAACTTATTCAGAATCTGGGACGCACTATATCGGAAACAAAAGTGGGCACACAATTCACCGCTAACTGCCCTTATGGGAACAAATTTTTTTACACCGGGTGAAGATATATTCCGAAGACTTGGAATAAAGAATCCACAAATTAAAGACATTATTAGAAGAGGGAAGATGAAATCTGTACAAGAATTGGAGATTAAATTTGGTGGGAAATTAAGTGAATGGGAATATTTTCAATTAAACCACTTAGTTAATACATCACCACACCCGTTTAGAGATGGAGAAGGATTAAACCGGTTGGTAAAGGTCTGTACAACATCAATGCCATTGAAAGGAGGCATCTCGAAAGTTTACGAATTCTTGATGGATCTTGAAGGACAAGATTTTTTTCCTTCATAGAAAAGTGGGAAAAAGAATTGGAAACAAATTTAGAAGAGCAACAAATTGAGAAAATGATTGCAGGAGGATATAATCAAGCATGGGACATGAACACCATTGAGATGAACTATAAATTCCTGGTCAGGTGGTATATGACCCCGGAGAGACTCCATAAAATTTACCAAGATGGATCACCATTATGTTGGAGAAATTGTGGACAAAAAGCCACAATGATACACATATGGTGGGATTGATCCCAAAAAATTGGTTAAAGAGTGAAAGCCCAGACTTAAGAGAATGGTTCAAACAAGTGGATTATTATCGCAAAATGGAATTACTTTGTTATAAAGATAAAGGGCAACTAGATAAATGCAACTCTGTCTGGAATGGGTGGGAAAGATATAAAACCTCGGACAGCTATTGGCAGAAGAAGTTGGAAGATATAGGATCTTAAGATGAAATAACATCTGGGAAAGAAAGGAAAAATTTAATGGTGAGGCGGGGGGGGGGTTTGTGTAAATTAGAGAGGGAGGGTAGTGGGCGGGTGGTGCAGATGGGAAAAAATCTTTACAGTTTTTTGCATAAATAAAAGAAAGGATTTTTTTTTTCTTCTTTATAACGATGCCACAATGATGTGAATTTGAGAAGGGACAGGTTTTGAACATCAAGTTGAAATAAGTCTCTCAAAGGTAAACACTGAAGTGGACAGAAAGAAAAAAAACAAAAAAAAATAAACAAAAAACCAAAAAATGGACAGAAAAGAAAAAAAAAGAAAAAAAACAAAAAAACAAAAAAAAAAATAAACATTTCCACACCTATTCCCGGATTCATTAACCCATACGTTAGAATAATTAACATTATCATTGTTATGAGTGTTAATGCTGTCATTAGGCCTGTTAATAGAAACCATTATATTATTTAAAACTTGTGCCAACTCACCCTGACCACTAGATGCCACTGTTGCATTAGCTTGCCTAGGAGAACTCAGCAGCTGCTGCTCTCTTGAGCCTCCAGTGGTCACCGTAGGTATCACTTGCTCTTGTGTATGAGTTAATCTTGAATGACTGTCGCTCTGTGTGGAAGCTACTGCCTCCTCAGCCATCGCAGTGGATGCTAATACCTGAGCCCGCCTTCCTCTGTTCCTGGGAGGTGAAGGCGATATTGTTCTCCTCCTCCTCTTCTCTCTGAGGCTGCTTCTTCTGGTCAAGGCCCTGGAAGCCTTCTAGCGGTGCCATGTCTGGTTCCCTTAGGGGGGGACCCTGTGGTGGACAGAGCTGATTTTGCTGCCGGAGACACGGGCTGCGAGTGACAGGTCTGCCTCTTCTATTAATTAAGCGAGGTACCTCTGCCAGTCCTTCCATCTACAAGCACCTGCTCCCGCCACACGTCCTCTTCTTCCCCCAACTCCAGGCATCTTCTCAGCCATTCTTCACCTCCTCTGTCCCCTGCTTGCTCCAGCACTTGGTGCATTAGAGTCTTCATGGTCAGGACAGCCGTCACACAAAATATAATTGCTCAATTGAGCTGAGCTTGTTGCTGTAATCTGACCAGCTGTGAGAAGATATACAACCTTGCCCCACTTCCAGAATGTTCCCACTGGTAATGTGACCTTTTGAACCTTCCTGGTTAGATCAATGACATTCCTTACCTTTACTCCAGTGTTACCTGACCCTATTTTCCCTCCTGACCTACTGTACATTTTTCTTAAAGTGACATGACTTTTTTTTTATAAAAACATATTATAGCTATCTGGGAGGCAGCCACATGTCCATGCTGTTCAGGCCATATTTGTTAGCCCTCTCAGGTCATTACCCTCTTCTCTGCTTCATGTGGCATTTCCTGACCTTCTCAAACCCTTTGTGAGACTTCCTTCCTTTTCATAGAAATCACAGATATTTCTGTGTATGTCTGTTTAGGGAGGATGCAGAAGAGAGAGATTGAGTGTGGGCCTATTGCAGCTGAATGCTTTCATTGAGTTGCTGCTGCCACCGAGCTCTACGATGCAGAGTCGTGTTTCCTCATGCATGTGGTAAGAAAATGTCTGGTACTTTTGGCATGGCTTAAATTATGCAGGCAGTATTTGCAGACCTCAGTGGTCAGCAGCAGATACATTATTGTGGTTGTACACCTCAGACAAGGAACTTTGAGCTAACCATAACCGTCTATGTTGTGTGCTTGTCTCAATCCAGAGAACTAGGTGTCATTTCTATTTGTTGCCTTGTTTCTCTGCTATCTGCATGAGTTACTTCTGACAAGTTTTCTTAAAACCAATAAAAAAAAGGTGGTGGGGAGGGATCTTCTGCACACAGCTTATGATTGACAGCCTCATTTCTGTTCCTATTTTCTGTCTAAAGCGGGAGGGTGTACCTTCCCTCCAATAAGCTCTCAAAGCACTCCTCACTGAAATTCTGCAGTGCTTAATTTTATCTCTCTGCCCCCGTTTTTCTAGCAGCTCAGATAAGCAATATAAATTCTGGTCTTTGAATGGGTGTAGAGAAGAGAAGACTGCAGATAAACAGGTACAACTTATGTAGGAGGCTTTGTTTCATCTCTGTGTATCACCTGAGGCCAGTCACTTCACTGGGTATATGCAAGTGTTTACAACAACTTTAAGAAAGGCCTACACTTCAGAGCTGTGTGGACTGGTCCTAGGTGTATCAGGCCTGTTGGAACATTTTCTCTTTTCAATATTTTATTGGTTTTAAAGTGTACAAAAATATATGTTAGTTTCCAATTCAGGTAAGGCAATTCAGGTGAGTGTACAGTACTGAAACAGGTATACATCAACCATAATTATCTATAGCTGACCACTAGATAAAGCAGGTATGAGACCACCCAGCCCAGGGAAGGTATTGCCTGGGATCAATATGAGATCAGGGAGACTTGTTCACTCGATCCTACTATCTGATTGCCTGTTCAAACATTTTAACACCTACTGCACATGAGTGTAGTAGACTAAGGCACACCTTAACATATATGCTCCTTCAGTGATACAACCGGGGGTGAATAAAGGCCTTGCAACCCTTTAATGACAGACAAATGTAAGAGAAAGAACAACAGAGGGCGCACCAACCTAGTGCATTATTCCATGGATACTTTATTATGTATTGATATAAAAATAGTGGCACAGTGATGGGGTGAACCCAGAGCATTGCAATGTCAAAGAACGCTTGTCCAGGATCCAAAAAATACACGATTCGAGGGTGAACCCTCTTCTTCTACATGTCCTTTCATATATTCTATACATGTTTCAGCAAGTGAACAAGAGGTGCTGCTAACCGCATTGTACTAATGGGGGTTCAAGAATTACTAAGCCATGGCCACATGATTTTGGTATTACTGCTGCCTCCTTTTTGTGCAGGGGGAGTCTATGGTCCCCATGTCTTGGTCAGTAGAAATGTATAAAGTTCAATGGATGGATTCTATTCTTTTGGCTCTGAAGAAAAGGGTTAACCCTTGAAACCCATTAGCCATTTTTTGGATCCTGGACAACTAAAGAATACAGAATACTTCATTAATCCCAAAGGGAATAATAAAGTATTCTGTATTCTGTACTTGTCCAGAATCCAAAAAAAAAA
Source organism: Aquarana catesbeiana (assembly GCF_042186555.1). Classification (NCBI taxonomy): domain Eukaryota; kingdom Metazoa; phylum Chordata; class Amphibia; order Anura; family Ranidae; genus Aquarana; species Aquarana catesbeiana. The sequence goes on along the minus strand of NC_133328.1, from coordinate 331,435,110 downwards.
TCTCTTTGACATTGGAACACTCTGGGTTCACCCTACCACTGTGACATGACTCAGTGGCTTGAATCTTGTATCAGGCTTGTACTTGTGAAGCTGTTCTTCCAGATTGATTTGGATAGCTGCTTCCAGTCCCCTGCCCCTGCAAAAAAATCCTCTCTGTTAGGTACGTGATAGTCGAGCCCGACTTGTAGGAGAAGACCCCTCTTACAACGCTGGTTCAGGAGCCACTGGGGTGGGAACAGTGGTCTTGTGAGCACAGTGGGTAGGAGTGCCTGATGGAAGTTGCAGTGGCCGGGACAGGAATTGAGTAGAGATACAGGAGATCAGGTAGATGAGTTCAAATGGGTAAACAGCAGAGTAGTCAGGCAAGCAGGAGTTCGGCAACGGGTCACAGTTAAGATAGCAGAGTCAGGCAGGCCGGGTCAGGTTGGAGATGGTAGAAGAGTCAGACGGAGTCGGGTCGGTAATAGCAGCAAACAATCAGCAAGCAGATACAGGAACACAGGTACAGAGCTGCAGACGGACAGCAACGCATGAGTGCAGCTGTCATACTTTTAAAGGCACCTTGGCGCCAAACGGCGCTAACGCCCACGGGCACACACGCGCATGTGCACACGTGCGTGCTCATGTGGAGCGCACTGGTGCACACCAGTGGGTAAATTCTGCTGCATAACTCTGGACAGGCCCCGCGTGCGCATGCGTGCACGCATATTCCCCTGAAAGGTACCAGCACGTCTCTGACATTGCCCCCTCTCAACGGGAAGCCTCCGGATGCCCAGGTAACTTTTTTCAGGGTGAGCAGAAAAATAAGCACAGATTAAGCGTTTAGCGTGGATATTGCTGTCAGGTTCCCACGAATTGTTCTCTGGACCATACCCCTTCCACTTGATTAAAAATTGTACTTGCCCCAGTCTTCTCCTGCAATCGAGGATGGCTTCCACCTCATACTCCTCACTTGCATCTACTAGGACAGGTTCGGGAACCCTGGTTCCTCTATCAGGAAAAGGATCAAGCACAGCAGGTTTCAATAGTGACACATGAAACACTGGATGGATTTTAAGAGAGTCAGGCAGACATACAGTAGTTCATACGACACTTCATTGATCTTCCTTTTAACCGAAAAAGGACCAATAAACTTAGGTGCAAGCTTCTTGGAAGGACAAGTCAACTTAATATTATTCATATTCATAGACAGCCATACCTGATCACCAGCCAAAGGTTCAGCTTCCCTCTTCTCTTCTAATCGAAGGTCCTCTTGCTGTCTGCTTGTGCCTTGGATACCGCCTCCTGTAATACCCGGTTATTGTGGCTGAGAAACTGCAATGTATCCTGGACCGCCGAAACTGAGGATTCTGGAAGAAAGTTAGGCAAAAGGGATAAATGAAAACCATAATTGGCAAAAAAGGGGGACTGACCAGTGGCGGAATGGCTAGCATTATTATATGCAAATTCTGCTAGGGGCAGCAAGGACACACAATCATCCTGTACAAAAGATGTAAAACATCTAATGTATTGCTCGAGAGTCTGATTTGTCCTCTCTGTTTGCCCGTTAGTTTGAGGATGATATGCTGAGGACAGGGCTAATTCGATCTTCAGAATCTCATACAGGGCTTTCCAAAAGCGTGAAGTGAACTGCACCCCCCTGTCAGACACTATATTTGCAGAGACTCCATGCAGCCTGAAGATCTCTTTAATGAATACACGGGCCATCGCCACAGCCGATGGTGTTCCCTTCAAAGGTAGGAAATGGGCCATTTTAGACAGGCGGTCGACGACCACAAAGATAGCTGAATGCCCCTCTGAGCATGGAAGTTCTATCATTTCCCAGGGTCTGTCGGGTACCGGTAGAGGTTTAAGCAGCCCCCAGGCTCGGTTTCTTGTGGTCTTATTCTGGAAGCAGACAGGGCAAGAACTGACATACTCTCTGCAGAACTCCTTCAAATTGGGCCACCAGAACATGCATTGCACGAGTTCAAGAGTCTTTCAGACCCCAAAGTGTCCTTCAAGTGGATGATCGTGAAGTAGGGTTAGCACTTTGACTCAAACACTTTCCGGAACAAAGATTTGGCTTCCTCTCCACAATAAACCATCTCAAGGTGTTAAGGTGATTCCCTGGAGGCTTGAAGAATCTATGGATGCTTCCTTGATCAGAGACAGAAGATCCGTCTGAAGGAGTAAAAAGTTGTTTGCAGGCAGAATGGTATCAGGTACAGATGAGTCTCTAGGATTGTCGAACATGCGTGACAACGCGTTTAGTTTGATATTTTTTGTTCCTGGCTGATACGTGATGTGGAAACAGAAGTGTGTGAAGAATAAGGCCCAACGGGCTTGTCGAGGTTTCAATCGTTTAGTAGATCTCAAGTATTCTAAATTCTTGTGATCGGGCAAAGTAAAGCTGGCAGGCGCTGCGAAAGGCCCAGAACTTGGTTCGGTCCCCAGAAAACCTTTCAGGAATGGGAACCCTTGGCTCAGGTGGAAGCATTACAACAGAGGGAGAAGAGACAGTCTGTGTTAGGGCGGCAGCTGAAGCAGAGGCCACGTTACCAGGGCCGGTAAGGTTCAGAACTTGTCCCTCTAATCTAGCGTAGCTATCCTGAAGGGTTTTCACGGCCTGAGTGAGGGCCGCAAGGTGCGTGCAAATCTCCTTTATAAGGGAGGTCTCTCCTGCACGCTCAGTCATGGCTGTTCATACTGTTAGGTACCTGATAGTTGAGCCCGACTTGTAGGAGAAGACCCCTCTTACAACGCTGGTTCAGGAGCCACTCGAGTGGGAACAGTGGTCTTGTGAGCACAGTGGGTAGGAGTGCCTGAAGGAAGTTGCAGTGGCCGGCACAGGAACTGAGTAGAGATACTTCAGGGATGGCTGAGCTGCAGATGATGACAGGCCGAAGAGGATCAGCAAACTGGAAGGCAGAAGATGCTGGAACAGCGGTATCTGGAGCTGGATGAGAAGGCCGGGAATGCAGCAACACGAGGCAACAGGCAGAAGGCAGAGTCAGACAGTCCGGGTTGGCAGGAGATCAGGCAGATGAGTTCAAATGTGTAAACATCAGAGTAGTCGGGCAAGCAGGAGTTCGGCAATGGGTCACAGTGAAGATAGCAGAGTCAGACAGTCTGGGTAAGGTTGGAGATGGTAGAAGAGTCAGACAGAGCTGGGTCGGTAATAGCAGCAAACAATCAGCAAGCAGATACACAGCAGGAACACAGGTACAGGGCTGCAGACGAACAGCACCGCATGAGTGCAGCTGTCATACTTTTAAAGGCACCTTGGCGCCAAACGGTGCTAACGCGCACTGGAAGCGTGCCGGTGCACACCAGTGGGTAAATTTTGCTGCATAACTCTGGACAGGCCCCGCATGCGCATGCGCGCATGCATATTCCCCTGAAAGGTACCAGCACATCCCTGACACTCTCTTTCTTCTGTTCTGCATCTACCTCAGAAGTTTCCTTCTCTCCAATTGGTGGCAACTATGTATGGTCTGCTATCTCCTGGAGCTCACTGGCAGTAAGCTCCAGCTGCTGGTATATCACTGCCTCTTGCTGCTCCCTGCCTGATGTATCCTCCTTCTATGATCCTGGTGCTATTTTACCTATCCTTAATATCTTACATAGTTACATTGTTACATAGTAGGTGAGGTTGAAAAAAGACACAAGTCCATCAAGTCCCACCTATGTGTGTGATTATGTGTCAGTATTACATTGTATATCCCTGTATGTTGCGGTCATTCAAGTGATTATCTAATAGTTTCTTGAAGCTATCAATGCTCCCCGCTGAGACCACCGCCTGTGGAAGGGAATTCCACATCCTTGCCGCTCTTACAGTAAAGAACCCTCTACGTAGTTTAAGGTTAAACCTCTTTTCTTCTAATTGTAATGAGTGGCCATGAGTCTTATTAAACTCTCTTCTGCGAAAAAGTTTTCTCCCTATTGTGGGGTCACCAGTACAGTATTTGTAAATTGAAATTATATCCCCTCTCAAGCGTCTCTTCTCCAGAGAGAATAAGTTCAGTGCTCGCAACCTTTCCTCATAACTAAGATCCTCCAGACCCTTTATTAGCTTTGTTGCCCTTCTTTGTATTCGCTCCATTTCCAGTACATCCTTCTTGAGGACTGGTGCCAAGAACTGGACAGCATACTCCAGGTGCGGCCGGACCAGAGCCTTGTAGAGCGGGAGAATTATCGTTTTATCTCTGGCGTTGATCCCCCTTTTAATGCATGCCAATATTTTGTTTGCTTTGTTAGCAGCAGCTTGGCATTGCATGCCATTGCTGAGCCTATCATCTACTAGGACCCCCAGGTCCTTTTCCATCCTAGATTCCCCAGAGGTTCTCCCCCCAGTGTATAGATTGCATTCATATTTTTGCCACCCAAATGCATTATTTTACATTTTTCTACATTGAACCTCATTTGCCATGCAGTCACCCACCCCATTAATTTGTTCAGGTCTTTTTGCAAGGTTTCCACATCCTGCGGAGAAGTTATTGCCCTGCTTAGCTTAGTATCGTCTGCAAATACAGAGATTGAACTGTTTATCCCATCCTCAAGGTCGTTTATAAACAAATTAAATAGGATTTTTCCCAGCACAGAACCCTGGGGAACCCCACTACCCACCCCTGACCATTCTGAGTACTCCCCATTTATCACCACCCTCTGAACTCGCCCTTAAAAGAGGAATGCTTGTGTATGTCCAAGGTCATCCTCCTGCAGCAAGTGAGTGGTTGTGTAATGAAATACATAATAATGAAATAATTTAGCCAACTCCTCATTGTATGTTTGCAGAGATATGTTGGGATTAAGCAGAAGAGATTGAGGGGGAAGAAGAAGGGGCATTCACAGCGGTTGCAGACAACTGACTGTTCTGCACCCAGTGAGAAAGAGAAGAAGAAGACTTTATTAGACACTGAGCTATCCCCAATGTATGCTGTGGATGTATAGCATGGCCACTGTCAGATATAAATGCAGATGTGCCTTGCCTCAATGGTGTAACCTGACTTCCACCTTCTCCTGCAAAACTTGCTTGCCCCCTAATACTTCCACATTCAGGATCCCCATCTCACCCATTAAGCCTGCCTGAAATGTTTAATAAAGTGGATAAGCGAACTTCAATGGCAGCTTTGGCAATAGAGATAGGGGATAAATATGTAATGCTTTCATGCACATCTATGCGGTGACATGCTACAAAGAAATGGCAAAAAAGTAGTCCTAGATAGTACTTGGAACTGTAAACATAAGTGGGGAGGAAGTGTAAATAGGTATATGTAGCCAACACTGCAATCCACAGTAATTTAGTACAATGTAGCACAGTAGCACTGTATAGGAGCAACTCTTTATACACACAGGCTGTCAGCTTTCCCTAAGACAAGCCATAGATGATATGATTTTCTTTCCTGAAACCCATGGTTGCCGAAAAGAAAATCACTTGAATCCCCCATCAATACATTCAGTGTTGATGGTGAATCCCTTTCTTAGTGCTATTCTGTTCTGCTGGCAGGGAGCCTTCCCTTCCGGCAGACCCCAATGATTACTGCTGGCAGCTACGGTCGCCAAGGTGATTGCAAGTAAAAAACAATCGGACAGCATTCCCATAGATGGATTAAATCTCAGACAGGTAAGCAGGGACTGGCCGAGATTCAATCCATCTATGGCTAGTTTAAGCATTTCATTTCCACCCTATAGCAGTTTTACTGCTACAGGGCAGCACCTGTGCACCAGATCACGTATATAGACACAATTTGACACTTCCTGGTAGGTAGCATGCATGCACCACCAGAGGCTCACTCATGCTGTGATTACAACCAGTGGGAGCAAATTAGCGGGTACTGTGGACTCAATGTCTGCCGGCACCCGCTGATTGTGAAGAAGAGACACAGAACTGCAATCTGCCCATGTAAACAAGGCAGATCGCTGTTCTGACAGGAGGGAAGGAATGGAATTTTTTCCATCTTTTCCCCTAGTAAAAGCACCTACCACAGTACAGTTAAACACTCTCTATGCACACAGTTAACCTTTTGATTACCTCTAAGTTTAACCACTTGCCGACCAGCACACACCGATGTACATCGGCAGAATGGCACTGGCAGGCAAAAGGACGTACAGGTACATCCCCTTTAAGAAGCGATCTGGCGAGCACCGGCCACGGTCTTCATGACCGTGACTGCAGATCCCACGAACTCAATGTCTGCCGGGTGCCCGCGATTGTGTCATGGGGAGGATGAATGGGGAGATGCTTATGTAAACAAAGCATTCCCCGTTCTGACTAGTGACAGGACAGTGATCTACTGCTCTCTGTGATCGAGAGCAGTGATCACTGTCCTGTGTGTTCAAGCACAGCCCCCTAACAATAGAATCACTCCCTAGGGGGGACATGTCCGGACGTGCAGCTGGAGAGACGTGTGCGAGCTGAGCTCCTTTATAGCCCATACCAATCTAGAGCCATCCGTTGCCTTGTACCGTGCTGCCGCAGCCACAATCTACATGCTTTTACTCCCAGACCCCTGCTGATCTGCTCTGGACGATTATTTGTAAGTTTGGCCGGCCAGATCCTGCTTGAGGCTCACCTCTGCCACCAGAACCCTCCACCGCCATCTTGGGGCCTACAAGCAGGCCAACGATGCTTACTACTTGAGCCCACAAGCTCACAAATCGGAGAGCGGATGGATGGTTAACACGCCTTGGAATACCGCTCTGACTCTGGCGATTACACCGATCGGCCTGCAGACTCAAAGGGGCCGCGGAAATCCATCCGACGGCTGGCCTCAATACCCTACGGCCTTACAGTCTAGCGCGGCCTGCGGGCTGGATTACAGGCGCTCCCCCAGGACACAGTAAGTAGGATCACCTGTATCACCACCCGCTGCCAAGTCCCTGGGAGGGGTCAGGCTACCCGATCCTCTCTCTCTTCACCCCCGTGGGTGTTCCAGTGCCTGCAGGCGTCCGTGTTTACTTTCTCGGTGGCCTTCTCCTAGGATAGACCGCAGCTTCGGCCTACTCCTGGAGGCTGGCGGCCATCTTGGGACTCTCATATACACCCTAAAGGCATTCCTTCTGTCCCTTCAGCTGAACAGATGCTCACAAGGTGCTGAGGGCTGCAGGACCTGTCTCCCTCATCCCAGGCTGATAGGGGGGGAGGTAGAGATGTAAACAAGGGGATCTGAGGATCCAAATGGAGCACACCATTACTTTGAGAGAGATGCTGCCTAAATAAACCCTGGGCCCCTGTCTGCTCACCAAGACCTCCGTACAGCAGTTTTAGCAATATACAGCATCAGAGGTAAGCCTGCATGTTTGATCACTAAATCCTCTGCGTACCTCATGGGTAAAATTGGCCAACAGCAATGATACTACAAACCACTGATTGTGCCACGAGAAGAACCGAACATGGAGCATTATGTTACCAGACCACAGCTCACCTCCTCTAATTCTTCCGCAAATCCTTTTGCCCTGCTGGATCCCTCTCTAGATTCGGAAGATGCTACAAGCTCCTCTCTGACTAACTCACAGAATCCTGCAACCACTCTTTCACCCTCAACTATAACTCTCACCCCTGACATTTTGGACTCCAAGCTGCAGCTTTTACTTCAACAGATTACGTCCAATGTTTCGGCTGAGGTGAGCAAACTAGCTGCTGAATTGAGGGGGGAAATAACCCAAATTGGAGATCGCACAGACACTCTGGAGAACAAATTTGACGAAATGATAAACTACGTACAAGCGATTGAGGAGGAAAACCATACCTTACGCCTCTCCGTATCTCAACTCCAATTGCAGCAGGAGGATTTGGAGAACAGAGAAAGAAGACAAAACCTATGATTCAGAGGGATTCCGGAAACAGTGTGTGATTCTGAGCTCAGATCCTACCTTCTGGGCCTTTTTAACAATCTGGCTCCCTCAGTTGTGGACATAGATTTGCGCTTAGACAGGGCCCATAGATCCCTGGGCCCAAAACCTCCGGCTGGAGCTAGACCCAGGGATGTTGTGGTACGGTTTCACTACTTTGAAAGTAAAGAGGCACTAACTCTGGCGACCCGTAATAAATCCCAAATTATGTACAAGGGCACTAAACTGTAGATCTTTAGTGACCTTTCTCCCATCACTCTCACTAAACGGAGGAACTTACGCCCCCCTTACTTCACACCTGCAACAACACAAGATACCATATTACTGGGGATTTCCTTTCCATCTAGCTGTATCCAAAGATGGAGCCCAATATTCTCTACGTGAATTACAAGAAGCTGAGGCCTCCCTGAAAAATCTGGGTCTCCCCCCTCTTCCGGAAGAAGATATGATCCCTCCTAATACACAAGCCCGCTTGCCTCCAACTACACCTACTCGCATCTGGACCCCTGTCCGGGGCAAATCTAAGAATTACCTTTCCACTCCTCAACACCTGTGATCTTCTAAGCAACCTCCTTGAACATTCCTCTGAATGCTCTTTTTTGGTTCTATTCTTCACTACTTTTTGCATTTCCATTTCCTCAAATTTTTTTAGACGAAACGATGTTTTGGTTCTTTCAGTTTTTATGTCTGCCCTGCTCCTTTTTCGGGGTAGAATCTTTCTCATCCCATGAGATACATTTACTAAAGGTTTTGAAACTTTAAGTGACAAACATACCTGTTTTATTTGTTAACCTTGCTTTTCCCTAAGGACTTACAGGTTTTTCTTCAATATCTTTTTGTCCTTTTTTGTTCTTTCCGCTACCAAGTGCACAAGGTGAGCAGCGGACCCCTCTCATCTCCTCAAGCAGAGTTGCCAGATGGAAGTCCGTTCACGTCCCTACCAGGCCCTGGTCTATGCCCAGGGTTTCCTGAGAAAATGTTTTTTTCTCAGGTCCACAGAACTTTGAACTCTTTTTTCCTTTTTCTCTTTTGATTTTTCTTTTTTGTTTTTCTTTTGTTACTGTTCTTATCCATGTCTAATGATGTGTTCCACAGTTTGAGACTCCATGGTCATTATCACCTTACTCTAAAGGAGTTTCACCTTGGGGTTTGTATTTCCATAGTTAGAGATGGGAAAACGTTTGTTATTATAACTACCTGTAAACTGCAATATGTATACTTCTATTCTCTTAATACTTCCATGCTTATAGTATTAGATGCTTTCACACTAGCCTTCCTAGATAGACCACAACCATGGCTCTGAAAATTATGTCCTACAATGTAAAAGGCCTGGGCTCCATTAGTAAGCGCTGGATGGCCCTGAAAGATTTCAGGGCCTCGGGCGCAGACGTGGTGATGATCCAGGAGACCCACTTTTGGGCAGGCGGATCATTAAAATTTGCCTCCAGGTTTTTTCCCACCTCCTATCTTGCCTCTGACTCCACGGGCAAGGCAGGAGTGGCAATCTTGATCAGGAAAACATGCCCTGTCAAGGTTCGGAGGTTGCATGTAGACCCTCATGGGAGATTTCTTATTTTAGAATGTGAATACATGTCTACCTCTTTTACATTGGTTAATTTGTATGCCCCAAACATGGGCCAGATTGATTTCCTCAACAAACTCTTCGATACTCCCCAATATCACTCACAACCTTTTATGATAGTTGGTGGGGACTTCAATCTGGTCATGTCACCCACTAGGGACAGACAAGCGCTTTTTAGTACTATCCCATCTAAAAGAATATTGTCTCAAGCCAATGCATTCCGTAAATGTATTAGATCATACAGACTATTGGACTCATGGAGGCTAAAACATCCCTCTGCTAAACAATTTACGTTGTATTCACCAGCTCATAAAATGTACTCCCGGCTTGATAATTTTTTTTATCTCGGCTCCACTTATTCCTTATGTAGTTGAATCAGATATTTCACCCATTACATGGTCGGACCATGCACCCATTATATTAGATCTTATGCTATCCCAGACCTATACTAAATCCTGTCACTGGCGTTTTAATGACCACCTTCTGCAGTCTGAAGTATCTTGCTCTATCCTAGCAAATAGCTTGAAAGAGTATTTTGTACTCATCTCAGGATCTGCTTCTCAGGTTTCTACACTGTGAGAGGCACACAAGGCTGTTTTCCGAGGTGCGTATATAGCTGAGGGCTCTCAACTGAAGAGAGATAGAAATAGCCTATTACAGTCCTTAATGTCCGAACTAGTATCTGCTGAGCGGTGGCTTTTGGGTGGTCCCACAGTGTTGAAACTACGTAAAGTCATTCATCTTAGAGAACAAATTAAATAAACAAAACTTGACAAAACAACTAGGTCCATGCTGTGGACGAAGCAAAAATGTTATGAATTTTCCAATAAACCCCACAGGATGTTAGTTAATAAGTTATGCCCTCGTCCGTTCAATTCTTTGCCTGATTTCCTTTTGCAGACAGACGGATCTAGAACACATTGCCCTCGTGAGATGTCCAAAATTTTTGGTAACTTCTACAACAAACTGTATAATTGCCTGACTCCGGAGAACCATTTAGAATTTACACAGGGACATTTTGAGTCCTTTTTTTCCAATATAAAGCTACCAAAATGATCTAAAACGGATCTAGAGAGTTTAAACGTAACAGTATCAGCTGAAGAACTTTTTGCTATAATTAAAAACCTACCACTACACAAATCTCCTGGCCCAGATGGCTTGCCCTATTCCTACTACAAATCTTTTTTTGACATTCTATCTCCTCATATGCTAGCCTTATATGATTCCCTCCTCAAGGGTACTCCTCCACATTCTCAGTTCTCCCACTCATTTATTTCGGTTATCCCTAAGCCTGGAAAGGATCCCTCTGTCCCAGATAACTACAGACCCATAGCCCTCCTAAATTCAGACTACAAGATATTTACTAAAATTCTCGCTTCCCGACTCTCCGCGCTTATTCCCAAACTGATACACAGGGATCAAGTGGGTTTTGTCCTTGGTAGACACGCCGGAGATAACACCCGGCGTACAATAGACCTAATAGACCTTTTGGATAGAACCTCACGTTCGGCATTGATTTTGAGTCTAGATGCGCAGAAAGCTTTTGACAGGCTAAGTTGGCCCTACATGTTTGCCACCTTAAAAATATATGGCTTTGATGGTCCTTTTTTAAAAGCTTTAGAGACCTTATATTCAACTGTTTCAGCACAGGTGCAAATGTCATTCTTCCTGTCTCCTGGCTTCCCCATGACAAATGGAACTCGGCAGGGTTGCTCCCTTTCGCCACTGCTTTTTATTCTGTGCTTAGAACCCCTAGCCGAGTCTATTCATGTTCATCCAGATATACGTGGGGTGGTGATGAGACAGGGGAATATAAATTATCGTTATTTGCTGACGACATTCTGCTAACTATCACTAACCCGCTGATATCCCTTCCCTCATTACATAAATTATTGACCTCTTTTAGTGCTATTTCTGGGTATAAAGTCAACAATTCTAAAACTGAAGCCCTTCCTATACACATTCCAACGCCACTATTATCCCAACTCAAAGAATCGTACCCTTATAAATGGTGTAATACCTCTCTCAAATACTTCCTATTCCTCCCTTTATAGCACTAACTTCCATCCTCTGATATTGGATATAAATAAGTCTCTGTCGGCCTGGACCAAATACCCCCTGTCTTTATTAGGCAGAATTAATGTTTCAAAAATGTCTATCTTACCCAGGCTGCTTTATTACTTCGAAACTCTCCCAGTAGCCATACCTGCCTCACAACTAAAAACACTTCAAAGGATTTTTTTTAATTCATATGGAATGGTGGAGCCCACTGCATAGCAAGTTCCATGATGTTCTCCATTAGATCCAGAGGAGGCTTGGGAGCTCCGGACATCACTAAATATTACCATGCTACGCACTTAAGGGTCATTACCTCTTGGACTTCCTTACATGCACCAAACCAATGGTCAGCCATTGAGAAGGGGGTACTTTACCCGGTCCATCCAGGATCCTTGGTTTGGGGTGCCCCCCCATTTTGGATCCTATATATAAACGTCAGAGTACTGGTCTAATGGCACTAATTTTAACCATTTGGCGTAGTTGCCTCAAACGATATCCTCTTATGTCCCCCTGCTCTCCTCTTGTAAATGTATTACTTAACCCTCTCATTCCGGATAGTATGTCCCTGGGCAGGATTTTTCCATGGATAAATGTTCATCTCTTCCAGCTCCGGAACCTAGTTCATCCCATAACAAGGAAGCTTCATACCTTTAACACTTTAAGAGAGAAATTTGATTTACCACCACACCTCTTCCACTTTTACTTACAGGTTAGACACTTCTTTCACTCTAAATCGCCATCCCTGACCCTAGATAGACCAACTACTTTTGAATACTTGTGTGCCCAAGGCCCTCATCAATTGCATCTAATTTACTGTATCTATCGTATCCTCCATGAGCCGACTCCAATTACATAGACATTACACCATTACATGCGCAAGTGGTCTCAGTTGGTGGACCGTCCTGTCACAATACAGATGTGGGATAGGATTTGGTCCTCTACCTTTAAATCTTCTAAATGTGTCACTCAGAGGGAGACAACCATTACGATTCTCATGTTTTGGTACAGAACTCCCGATGTAATCCACAAATACGATCCATCAGTTTCACAGCATTGCTGGCGGTGTGGAACTGATATAGGCTCACTATTTCATATTTTCTGGCAATGCTCCTTGATTCAACCCTTTTGGAATGATGTACATTTACTTATACAAAAGGTGACTGGGGTGTCTCTTCCGTTAGATCCTTTGAACTACCTTTTGGGCCTTTCCCCTTCGGGGGTATCTAAAAAGACAAACAAACTGATATCCTATATATTACTAGCCGCCAGAAGGATTATCCCACTGTTCTGGTTATCCAATACACCTCCTCCATGGTCCGGATTTTTACATTTGGTGGCTGAAATTCGGACAATGGCGTTCTTGACGGCCTCGGTACATGACTGCATCCCCCAATTTAATAAAATATGCGAACCATAGGACCTTTCGGAATTCAGGACCGCCATGCTACCAAATATGCCCTAATCTTAACCTAATTTACTTCTACGTTGCCTGTGTATATATTCTGAACTGCTCATAAGATTCTAGGTTCTCTCTCATATTACGTTTATTGCGTACATCATAAGGATTTGATCCAATACACATACTTGCCTTGTTTCTGTGAACACTTTTCTATCACTTATATTTGTTACTTTCCATTTTGTTTTTCCTTTTCATTATGTTTGTTTATAATGCACTTATATTGATAGTGTAATGTACATTTTGTTACAATTTTGTACTTATTCTTTGATATTCCAATAAAAATACAATTAAAAAAAAAATCACTCCCTAGGACACACTTAACCCCTTCACTGCCCCTAATGGTTAACCCCTTCACTGCCAGTGTCATTTACACAGTAATCAATGCACTGATCGCTGTATAAATGACAATGGTCCCAAAAATGAGTCAAAAATGTGTCCGCCATAATGTCACAGTCCGGATAAAAATCACCACCACACAGATCACCACCATTACTAATAAAAAAAAATAAAAATGCCATAAAACAATCCCCTATTTTGTAGACACTATAAATTTTGTGCAAACCAATCAATATACGCTTATTGCGATTTTTTTCTTATCAAAAATATGTAGAATACATATCGGCCTAAACTGAGGAAAAAAAATGTTTTTTTATATATTTTTGGGAGATATTTTTTATAGCAAAAAGTAAAAAATACTGCGTTTTTTTCCAAATTGTCGCTCTTTTTTTGTTTATAGCGCAAAAATTAAAAACCGCAGGGGTGATCAAATACCACTAAAAGAAAGCTCTATTTGTGGAAAAAAAAGGACGTCAATTTTGTTTGGGTACAGTATCGCACGACTGCGCTATTGTCAGTTAAAGCGATGCAGTGCTGAATCGCAAAAAGTGCTCTGGTCAGGAAGGGGGTAAAATCTTCCGAGGCTGGTTAACCCCTTTCCAGCCAGTGTTATTAGTACAGTGACAGTGCATATTTTGAATACTGATCACTGTATTAGTGTCACTGGACCCCGAAAAGTGTCAAAAGTAACAATTAGTGTCAGAATGTCTGCCACAATATCACAGTACCGCTATAAGTCGCTGATCACCACCAGTACAATTTAAAAGAAATAAATAAAATAATACCATAGTTTTGTACATGCTATAACTTTTGTGAAAACCAATCAATATATGCTTATTGTGATTTTTTCACTAAAAACATGTAGCAGCATACATATTGGCCTAAATTAATGAAGACATTTGATTTTTTCAATTTTTTTCCTAGCAGAAAGTAAAAAATATTGTTTTGTTTTTTTCAAAATTGTAGCACACAAAAAAAACGCAGAGGTGATCAAATACCACCAATTGGAAAGCTCTATTTGTGGGAAAAAAGGACATAGATTTTATTTGGGTACAGCTTTGCATGACCACGCAATTGTCAGTTAAAATAACGCAGTGCCATATCACAAAAAATGGCCTGGTCATAAAGGGGGGTAAATCTTCCAGAGGTCAAGTGGGTAAACTACTCCAATACACACTGACAAATAGCTGCTGGGGACTCACCTTTTTATAGTGAGGGAACTGACACAGAATAAAGATGTCAATATTGGCCCTTCCAAGCAAGCTGACACAAATTCGAAGTCATGTAGTGCATATCAAAGCAATTATTGTGCAAAATATCACATTTGTTTTCTGGAACCTTTAAACAGGCTGCATTTGCCTTGAACCTATGGTAAACCTGAACACGAAAGCTCATCCATACACCTAAAAAATTAGGAATGGTATTGTATACCCACATTAAAGTGTTTGTATATCTTTTTGCAATCTTCGTTTTGCACAAAGCAGCCCTGATCCTCTTTTTCTGGGGTCCCCCACTGGCGCTTCAGGCCCCTCCTCTTCATCAGGTGCCCCACAGAGAGCTGCTTTTCATGGGGACACCCATGTGCGCTCACTTCCAGGTCCCACTGCTGTGTCCATTGACACAGACAGTGGGACTCGGCCATGCCCCCCCCACTCCAATGTCAATGCCAAAGGCTCCAGCTGCCAATGAGGAGAGGGACATTGGTTAGAGCTGCTGCACTCGTGCACATCGCTGAATCGGTTCAGGCTTGGGTAAGAAAAAGGGGGAGTCTGGGGGGGGGGGGAGCTGCAGCTCAGAAGGTTTATGACCTTAATGCATAGAATGCATTAAAGCATTGTTATCCCAAAAATTCATATTCCTGATATGTTGCTGCTGTACCATGTACTTGGTAAAAAGTATCCTCTTCTTCTTTATATTGCTTCCTTTATGTGAAATTCCTGGTGTTCATGCCAGTCCCTCTGCTTTCCTATTAATAACTGACCGCACTAAGCAGAAGAACACACTGTGGTCAGTTCTATAGCTGTGCTGGGCACTCAGTATGCTCTCCTCCAATGATCAGACTTGTTCTGACATGCCCCCCTGCACAGCCATTCACTGGGAAGCTCAGTGGACTGCTGCTTCTCCTCCCCCCAGCTCTTATGCAGCTGAGAACAGAGGGAATGTGATCACTTATAAAAAAGGGAAAAAAGGTATTTATAATGTATTTTTATATCTATACAAAAAAGTTTTGCCTTTTGTTTTACAAGGTGATATAATTTACAATCACTTTAAGGTGAAAAACCTTGAGGCTCTACAACCACTTTAAGTACTTTAGAATATGGCATGATCTTTGTACAGGCAGTGGTAGAACTTTAGAACCATAGGAGGCATGTTTGAGTCTCAAGATTGAAACATATTCAGTTAATGTTGGAACACAATTTGTTTGTACAGTCACATCTACATTTTTGTACAACTGCATTGGCATTCTGATTAAATTCAATTAAATAATTAAAATAACTCTTATGATCTAGTTGCATAGGGGCTGCAATTGCCTCACGTTTGTAAGAAACTTTCCCTTGAGCTCATGATTAATATTGTGTGTTGCTGTGTACAATTGAAATAATATGCTTGATGAAAATTTAAATGTAAATGTAAATTATGCTTCACTCAACTTTAGCACAATATAGAACAATTCTGAATCTTTACAATAATGACAAGCAAATTATCTTAATGTATTCCAAGGATATTAAATGTTCACATACTGTATTATTAATTGTTGAAAACATAATTCACATATTTTCGAGTCAGCTCATATGAAATTTAACCAGCTTTGAATTTTAATATTACATTAATTGGGGAAGAATAGGAGAAAATTGAAAAGCTTGTATAAGGATTATGGTTCCGTAGCAATTTTCTGTAGTGCATAATAACTCTTTTTACATGAGTGTTTTAATATATTGAGCATAATGAGGTGTTTGCTATAGGATTACTCTGGTAATAACGCTGGAATTAAGAGATTTTCAATGAAAAAATATATCACATAATTCTTTCTAGTTAACAAATTTTGATGTATCTTATATCATTTCCTCCTGCATTGGCTACAGCATTTTGTTATGATTGACATGACATTTCTCCTGTGTAAATATTAAAGGCAAGGTTTAGACTTACAATTGGAAAGCATTAAAAACATGCATTTGGGGCACATTTTTAGCATCTCCCCTTAACCACCTCCCGCCTGCGCTATAGCAAAATGACGGCTACAGCTTGAGCCTCAACTGTCGGGAGGGCGTCCATGTATGTCCTCTCATGCATTGACTGCCTGTGCACCCTCTGCTGGGCGTGTGCGGCGTGTTCTTTGATCACAGATCAGACTCGGCTGATCACAGATCAGAGTAAGGGGCCGATTCCAACCTCTTACTATGTGATCAGCTGTCAACCAATGACAGCTGATCATGTGATGTAAATAGAAGATCATAATCACCTTTTTTTTCCCTCATGCTGACAGAGTGAGGGAAAAAAAGCTGATCACCGGCTTCTGTCAGAGGGACATCAGTTCCAAACAGCTAGAGCCTTTGCCTATCAGTGTCACCTATCAGTGCCCATTGGTGCCACCCATCAGTACTCATAAGTGCCACCTATAAAACTGTTTTTTTTTTTGCAAAACATAAAAAACTCAGTAGTGATTAAATACCACCAAAAGAAAGCTCTCTTTGTGTGAAAAAAATGATAAGAAATTAATTTGGGTACAGTGTTGCATGACCGCGCAATTGTCAGTCAAAGAGTGACAGTGATGAAAGCTGAAAATTGGCCTGGGCAAGAAGTGCCCAGTAAGCAAGTGGTTAAAGGCTAAGTTCAACTTTTTTTTCTAAAATCCAGCTCCCCTATGTACCAATATACTGTTAATGTACCTCTGTTGGTAAACGTTGGTATTTAAAAATCTCCATAGGTGACATTTTATAAACCTTTATTGGTTATCAGTTTCGAGTTACACAGGAGGTCTGGTGCTAGAATTATTGCTCTTGTTCTGATGTTCGTGGCGATACCTTACATGTGTATTTACATATGCGTACGGGACCAACGTGTGCGTTCACCTTTGCATGCGAGCAGGGGGAGACAGGGGCACTTTAAATGTTTTATTTATTTATTGGTTGGACACTGGTACCCTGACAGATGTTGATCGATCACTGGCGGACACTGAAAGATGTTGATCGGCCACCAGTGGACACTGACAGATGTAGATGTCACAATGGTACACTATTGCACTATTGCAGATGTTTTGTGCACTGGTACAGATGTGATGGGACACTGACAGATGTTTTGTGCACTGGTACAGATGTGATGGGGGACAGACATTTTGTGCACTGATACAGATGTGATGGGGACAGACAGATGTTTTGTGCACTGGTACAGATGTTTTATGGGGACACTGACAGATGTGTATGGGGACATGGGTGGCAGTGGTACTTGGGGTACTGTTTGTGGGGGATCTGTGACATCTTTGTAAAATCTAGGTCAGAAAATCCACGCTTTGGACAGTAAGAAGGAGCTGCTGCCTTTCCCTAATTAGTTCCCCGAGGGGGCTAATTGATAAGTATAAAGAATAGTTGGGAAAAATTGGCGCTGCCCTTTTCCAAATACTTAGTTAGTTATGGATGTAAAATCCGTATAACACGAGCAATATCTCAGTGAGGTATATATAAATAAAAAACTATTTTCTAAAACCAGCTGTGAGACTGATTGTGATCTAAAAAAGAAGAACTGCCATGTGTGTAAAAATTCCAAAAAATTCCAAAAAATAAAACTCATTAGGGCTATGTAGTCCTTGTGTGTGACCAGTGAAATTAAGTGCCTTGTATGCTTGCAGTTATGTAAATAAAAGTGTAAAAGTTGTGAATAAATATATAAAATAATTTGTGACAATTATTAACCCCAAAGTTCAAAAGTATTGTGACAGTGTAGCGCCCCCTAAGGGACTAGTGCTACTTTTAGTGAAAAAATCTAATAAATATAAAGTGCTGATAGCACTTTATATTTATTAGATTAGTCATAGGACGTTTTTGAGAACGTCCTATGACGAAACGTGTAAGGCGGAGTCACGCTCACACATCATACCCGGAAGCAGGCTGGAACACAAGGTGGGACGCACGCTCGGAGCTAGTTCCTAGTCTGATCCTTGCCTGCAGCTGTGTCTGCATCGGATGTACGATTTTTTATACTTGGATTTTTTATACTTGTAAATCTCTAATACACTGGACATACTTCACGACGGAAGCCCCCTGTTTCTTTCTTCTTTTTTACGATGGAGAATAAAACAGATTGACGGTGGGAAGAAGTGGAGGAGCTCAGTCTTGGAACGCACGGTTGAAATTTCAATTACTGGAGGGATCCCACAGAGCAGAGGAACAAAAGCAGGATCTGGTCGGAATTAACTACCCCAAGTCACCCACTCCTTCGCTCGGTACCCCTGTGGGGGTGATTGTTTCTGGTGAGTGGGGGAGCACGGGGGGCGAGCACTTCAAGTCACCATCTGATATGAGCACAGAAGTCACTGCTTACTGCTCCTGAGATTCAAGATCTGCATATTTACTGAACTTTGCTCCTCAATCTGTTTTGCCATAGAGACTCTCTTTGTTTTTCAAATAATATATATGTTTGAGAGCCTCATTAATATTTGCTCACGCATATACACTGTTGGATGGTTTAAGACTGTGTTTATGGTATATTAATCTCACTGCGATTTATTATATAGTAGCACAGAAGTCAGGTTACTGACCCTTTAATTAACATTTTTGGGAGTCACATACATGTTATGCTATCGGCACTTTATATTTATTAGATTTTTTCACTAAAAGTAGCACTAGTCCCTTAGGGGGCGCTACACTGTCACAATACTTTTGAACTTTGGGAATAATAATTGTCACAAATTATTTTATATATTTATTCACAACTTTTACACTTTTATTTACATAACTGCAAGCATACAAGGCACTTAATTTCACTGGTCACACACAAGGACTACATAGCCCTAATGAGTTTTATTTTTTGGAATTTTTTGGAATTTTTACACACATGGCAGTTCTTCTTCTTTTTTAGATCACAATCAGTCTCACAGCTGGTTTTAGAAAATAGTTTTTTATTTATATATACCTCACTGAGATATTGCTCGTGTTAAACGGATTTTACATCCATAACTAACTAAGTATTTGGAAAAGGGCAGCGCCAATTTTTCCCAACTATTCTTTATCTTTGTAAAATCATCCATTACACAGAGAGCTGTCACAGAAATGCAGATTACCCCCCACAATGAGCTCTCACTAAGCTCAGCGGGGAGAACTGTCACAGAGACAAGTGTCTGTGATAGCTGTGATTGGACACAGCTGCCACGTGATCGAGAGGGCCAATCACAGCACCCATATCCCAATCTGTGCTTGGCTGGGTCCTACAGTCTGGGACATCCAAACCTCTACCTGGATCCAAGGTCCAGATAGCAGGAGAGGAGAGGTACAGATACCAGCTGCCAAGGAATTCGGAGGGAGGTTGTGAGAGATGCGAATACAGCACAGGGGACAAGTATTAGAGCAGGTCCTGCTGGGATTGTATGATTCTGTCCATGGGGAGAAGGGAGAGGAGGTTGTTGTCCTCCCTCCCTAACAGTCAACCGGAGTGGAGGAAACTGTCTTTCCTCCCCAGCCAGGATCCATGCACCTGGGAGACAGTGACAGAGAAATGTCATCCCAACAACCAGATGAGGGAACGGGAGATGAAGTAGCCAGCCTCCCCCCAAGCGGATGATGTGGCATCCCAGCAGAAGTGCTGGCAACAGCACAGAGTGCTACCAACCTCGGCCACAACTGTGGAGTTCCAGGGAGCCAGGGCATTCAGCCCCTCTCTCCAGCGGCAAGCTGATGTATTGAAACTTCTACTCCCAGCTGAATCGCTGACAACAGGGCAGAGCGCTGCTGGCCTCTGCCTAGTACCTACAGTGCCTCCACAGCGAGTTGGAGGCGATCTGCCCCTCTCCCCAGCAGCAGACCGAGCCCCAGAATGTTACAAACCACCTAGCATAAGCACTGGTAGCCGGACAGAGAGTCACAACCTCTGCCCCACACCTCCTGATGACAATTATTCCTTGAACTATTCCTAGCCAAGAATGGAGATCATGCAGACTGACTATATGAGTTCACTCTGCCCGACTAACGCATGTCAAGACCAGTTGGGGGGCTGGGACCTTGTTAGTCGACTTCAGATGGGGGGGAAATGTGATACACTCACCCAGGACAGAGGCTTTTGGAGGGGACTGAATGCTAGACTCTTGCCTACCGACTATGGGCCCTGGCATTTGAGGGAGCTACAAGCATTTAGGAAGATGTTGTTATGTAATGCAAAAGGACATTATTAAGGAAGCCATAATGGTCTCTGCCAGCTTGGGACTCAGTGGACAGATGTATGTAAAAAGAAAGATGGAATGAGATCTGAGGAGGGGAGAGACCACTGTTTGTATTGCTAATGGTGCTAATTAACTCACCTATTGTCTATTTGCTAGCAAACCATTGAGGGATGTGTAATAATGTGTACTGTACCTTGTGAACCAGAAGCTGGCAAGTCTGACCTGGAATGAGTCTGTTTTCGATTCAGAACAAAAGTCTGATATTATTATATCTACCCCTTATCAAATTAAATGTAAAAGCATGCATGCCATGATGTAATCAAGCTCTGACTCTCAGTTCAGAATTTAAAACCTCTGAAATCTTTATTTCCTCTTTCACAGTTTTATACATTTTTGTCAGACAAAAACAAGGCACTTGCAAAACACTTTATTGTGACATTGTCTGAGTTTTTTAGCAGCTTCAGCAGTTTTAGCAATAATTTCAGCAAATTCAGCAATTAATCATAGCTATTATTAAATATCTTGGTAACTTCCTCCGAAACATTGGATGTTGATGTCATGTCTGCTTTTGGTGCAATTTTCGGAGGAGACACAATATTTTTATAATTCTTTGCGGTTCGGCTTCAGACTGAGAAAAGGAGACTAGCAGCTATCTGTTGTTATCTGAATTCTTAGAGTTAAGATTTAACAAGCTAAGCAATGACACAATATTACATTTGAAATAGGCATTTTACCATTTTTACCTATTACCTTATGTGACAACTTTATGTGACACCTTAATCACATCCATTACAGTTCCCCCCTTCAAATGTCTATTTTAAATCTGTATCTTACACTAAAAATCCTAACCAGTCCCCTGGTCCGTTTCCCCTGCAACTCTTTTCAACTGTATATAGAGAAGAGCAATGACTAACTCACTACCCTACTTGATACAACTTGGAGGGGCAATCAGGTACTCTCTGTCCCTGTAACCTTATAGCGTTGCATCATGAGGGGAGGTGACTGTAATGGAGTGCAATTCATAATCTTCATCTGGTATTTCCTGATTCACAAATGTAGGAGAACATTGGTCAATAGCTTTCCCTACACACTTTTTAAGACAGAGGAGAATACAGCAAACTATGACAGCCAAGGTCACCAAAATTATCAGGATGGTTATTCCTATCTGTGTTAATAATCCCTGCCACCCTCCCCTAATCCAGGTGAAGTATTGATCCCAAGGGTTGCTGAGCCCTGAATTCTTTCTTAGTTCCTCGGACAAATCCTCAAGTTTCCTGATGGCCAAAGTCACCTTACCATTTGGGCCAGTGTTGTCTGGGATGTAGATACAACATGTACCTGTTTTAGGCACCATTTTACACACACTCCCCTTTTCAGCTAGGACCATATCTAAGGCCATACGGTTTTGGAAAGTCATGTGTGACGCAGCTTCTAGTTGTTCGGCTAAACCTCAGAGTGCATCTCTGGTGTAATTAACAAACCTTTGTTGGTTGTAGTAGATGTAATTTATCCAGTCTACATTCTTATTTACGGTGTTGATGGGGATCAAAGATTCAAATCCTGATGCTACTTGGTCTCTTGCTTTAAATTCATCTGGGACCCCTCTAGGGACCCCTATGGTGTCTATGTATACATCCTGTTAGGCCTGGGTATGTCGTTTAAGTCTGGTTCTATTTGTGGAGTGGCCTCTGGAAAAATATGCAGAGGCATTATGGCCTTGGCCAATCCACATTCTCCTATCCACTGTTCTGTCAATCTACTTCTGATTTTCATGTCTCAGCAGATCCAGTACACATCTCCCAAAGACTGGACTTGATTCTGCACTAGATTTACAGAGGCCTCACCTTAAGATCCACAGTAACCCTTAGTGGAATTCCCAAAGGTTTTCCCCACTCCCTGATACCGTCCATAGCATGTATAATTGCCAGGATATATTGTGATACCTTCTCCGGGCTTGGGAGTCTTAGTGACTATGGGATATTCCTCCTTCCAATGTTCACACAGGGAGTGGTTAGTGGTTGTGTTGGTAAATAGGCTAAGGAAATATGTCTCATGTTTGGGGGGGGGTACGTTTAGGGGTACTGTTCCCAAATGAGGCCTAGCCCCCCCACATACATAACAATTGGTTTTGTTAGGTTTCTTTGCATTGTACCTCATCCACTCTAGCCACAAGTTGACATCTGAAAACCCGGTTTCTGCGGCCATCGTGTCCTCGAAGGTAGGGTCTGCTATGGCCACCATGTCCCCTAACTTTTGTATATGGGGCCTCAAGGGGTTTAGCTATGGGCTGAGGGGGCTGCCAGTCTGATGAATTATACATGTCTTTAAGTTGGAATTTCCCTGTCATTCCTCCTGTGCTCCCCACCAACCATGTTCCCAGGACATATGTACCAGCATCTGTAGGGCTGGGATTTTCTATGGTCAGGGTGAATTCCATAATGTGTCCTGTCCTCCCACTATTTGAGCATGTACCTGTCTTTAGCAAGGTCATTATGTTAAGTAGGGATTTCCCATTTTTATCTTCCTTGTCCAGAGCACTCTGTGGCTTATACCCCCAGTCACCCCCTGTATTCCATCCCACGGATCCCCAGTAGTCATAGTTGTTGCCCCATTAGTCATCCATGACACATATGTATGTGGACCTGGACCTAGGACCCATGAAATGGACAGTGTCCCGATACATGTAACATTGCCATAAAACTTGGGGGCAGGAGACTATAATGCAGTAGTCAAATACGAAGGTAGCTACATGTGTGTTAGAAGAGTTATACCAGAATTGTGTTATACCATCTTTTTGCCTGATGGCTACCTCCTGTTCCTGAACAGTAGTCACAATAAAAAGGATATACAGACTTATTTGGTTCCCTCAACCCCTTCCTCAGGTACAGGGACTTTCTTGCAGTGGGAGGTGGGTTTTTCCCAGCCACCTTGACTGATGTGGTGGTTGTTAGGAGAACCTGGAAAGGACCATCATATCTGGATTCAAGGGTGTGTTTTCTCACAAACTTCTTTACCAGGACCCAGTCGCTGGGGACCAACTTGTGTGATCCTGTATCTCGCTCAGGATCTGGAATGGAGGAGAACACTTGCGAATGGAGACGGGTTAATTCTCGAGATAAAGCAGTCACATAATCAATCAATACATCAGATTGGAGCTGTAATTGCTGTGGAAAGTAACAACCCAGCCTGGGGGCTGAACCAAACAATATATCATAGGGTGACAAACCACGGTTTCCCCTTGGAGTGTACCTAACACTGAATAAGGCTATGGGCAGGCTATCTGGCCAACTCATCCCTGTTTCCTGAGACATTTTTAGCATTCTAGATTTTATTGTGCCGTTTAATCTTTCCACCTTCCCACTGCTCTGAGGATGTTATGGGGTGTGGAAAGATAATGTGACCCCTAAAGCTGCCCATATTTCCTTGATCACTGAGGCCGTGAAAGCCAGGCCCTGGTCACTCTCTATAACCTCTGGGACACCATACCTGCACACTATTTCTGTTAAAAATCTTTTAGCTGTGGTTTTTGCTGTCATGTTGGTAATGGCATAGCCTTCTGGCCATGCAGAGAACATGTCAATGACAATCAATGCATATTCATATTGGCCACTCTTTGGCATCTGAATGTGGTCAATTTGTATCCTTTGAAAGGGGTACTGGGCTTTTGCTAGATGCTTCAAAGGTACCTTTTCTGTTCTTCCTGGGTTACATTTAGCACAGATAGAGCATGACTTGCAAAAGTTGTTGGTAAGTGGTGTAGTCCCCGGGGCTAAGTAGTATTTATTGATTAGGGCGTTCATCAAAGTTTTTGACAGATGAGAGGCACCGTGGGCCCACTGTACCACTGCAGGAAACATTGATCATGGCAGACACGGCCTCTGGTTTAATTCCATGATCCCTTCAGTTTCTGGCTCCTTTCTTGATCCTCACTTTTTTCTTCTTTGTCAGCTGCTTCTTGTTGCTCCTTGAGATGGGTCCTGCTCACAGGAGGGTTTTGTAGAATCATGGTGGTCTGTACAGTTTCTTCAGGGGTATCCACTGTATCATCCAGGATGGGTGCATTCACCCCACTGACCACTTCTTGCATTCTGTTTGCAGCTTGTTTGCAGCGGTATCTGCCAGGTGATTACCTCGTGCTTCTTGGGAATTCAGCTTGCCATGCGTCCCTACCTTAAGTATAGCCACTTGTGTTGGGAGGAGTAGGGCATCCATTAAGTCCTTGATAGCTGCACTGTGTTTTACAGGTGTTCCTGCTGCTGTCAGGAACCCTCTGGTTTTCCAGATGTTCCCAAAATCGCAGGCAACACTGAGGGCGTATCTTGAATCTGTATGGATATTAGCTATTTTTCCTTCTTCCAATTTACATGCCATTGTTAGGGCCTGAAGTTCTGCCTCCTGGGCAGACATGGAGGAAGGTAATGCTAAATCTTGAAGAAATGTATCTTCGGTGGTGACTGCGTATCCTGTGTACCGTCCAGTGCTGTCAGAACCATCCACAAAGATTGTCAAGTCAGGATTCTCAAGCACTGTTTCACTGACTGTTGGTAAATGTGAAGTCTCCGTTTTCATCACCTTGAAACAGTCATGAGCGGTGAGATGAGGATTATTCTCCGAAGAGGTTCTTCCCCCCCTTGAGAAGTAGAAGTAGAGTGGATGGGTTGAGGAGAGTGATGTTATGAGGTAGTAGCAAGGCACACTGGAGTCTGAGGTGTCTTGCTGAAGACACGTGCTTGGGCTGTACTTGGTTTAGTATGGTAGTTATGTCATGAGGGGCAAGAAAGATTAAAGGGTGGCCCAACACCAAGTCAGCATTCTTGTCCAAAAGGGCTTGGGCTGCAAAGACAGCTCTGTGACAGGAGGGTCCCCCCTTGGCCACTGGGTCCAGTTGGCAAGAGTAATAACCAATGGGTCTGAGCCTGTTGCCATGGGCCTGAACCAAAACTCCTGTGGCATGTCCTTGTCTCTCTGAGACAAACAGTTTGAAAGTCTTTTCATAGTTTGGGAGGCCCAAAGCAGGGGGGCCTCTCAAAGTGGAGACGATATCCTTCAGAACTTCAAAATTGTTTATGGCCTCTGGGGATAGCAGGAAAGGGTCAGATTTCAGGGCATCGTAGAGAGGTTGCATCAAGAAGGAGGCTCCCGGAATCCCAGAGCGGTAATAGGAGATTAATCCTAGGAAAGCATGTAAGGGTTTATGACCTTGAGGCAAGGAGATGGCTTTGATTGCAGCACCTCTTTCTTCAGCGAGATGTCGGGTGCCTTGGGAGATGCAGAGGCCTAGGAAAATCACTTTCTCTCTGGACTTTTTGCTTTAAGGCCAGTCCCTTCATGGTTGCCTGCATCCTTGCTCAGCCAGATAGTGGAGGAGGCTTTCAGAGAAGATTAAGGCATCACCAAGGGTATCTGCACAAGTAGGAGGTCATCTACATACTGAAGGAGTACAACGTCTGGGTATAACTTCATCCAGTTGTCCAGAATGAGGGCCATTGCCTTGGTGAATTGGGAGGGAGAGTTCTGGGCACCTTGTGGCATAACAGTCCAGGTGTAGCGGGCAGGTGACACAGGCTTGCTTGAAGATAGGGGCCAAGTGATCCGGAGAGGGGTGGTGTCATGTCCCTGGTACTGGGCGTTTTTGTGTGAACCACGGTTGGGGCTTGGCTAACTGTGGGTAAATTCCTGGGGGCTTCGGTATTCCCTTCTGGAGTGGCCGGGTCTTCCGTAGTTGTAGCAGACATGTGGCGTTGGTACTGGTGGGCGCAGATAGGGTGTGTCAGAGGCCATCATGGGAGGAGCTACTCTCTACTGTGAGGATTCTGCACCTAATAAGCACTAATAACAACGTCTCAGGATCCATTACTCTATACTCTGGACATGACAGACCCTTTCGGATTGACTCTTTAAGGCCTGAGATAAATTAACATGTGTCTATGTGCTTTGTTCAGCACGTTAAAACCCAAATCAATAAACTTCTTGTGCTATTTCTCAACAGATTTGCCTTTCCTTGTGTGACCTCTTGTACACATATTTGCTTCAGGCGTTTTAGAGTGGAGATAAGAATACATACAAAATAATTGTTTGTTTGTTTTATTTTCCAGAATACAAAACGCTCAGATGTGAATGGGCCCTAAATCTAGATATAGATTTAACCACTTCAGCCCGGAAGGATTTACCCCCTTTCTGACCAGAGCACTTTTTACAATTTGGCACTGCTTTGCTTTAACTGCTAATTGCGCGGTCATGCAATGCTGTACCCAAACTAAATTTGCGTCCTTTTGTTCCCACAAATAGAGCTTTCTTTTGATGGTATTTGATCACCTCTGCGGTTTTTATTTTTTGTGCTATAAATGGAAAAAGACCAAAAATTTTGAAAAAAATGATATTTTCTACTTTTTGTTAAAAAAAAGATCCAATAAACTCAATTTTAGTCATACATTTAGTCCAAAAGGTATTCGGCCACATGTCTTTGTAAAAAAATGTCAATAAGCGTATATTTATTGGTTTGCGCAAAAGTTAAAGCATCTACAAACTAGGGTACATTTTCTGGAATTTACACAGCTTTTAGTTTATGACTGCCTAGCTCATTTCTTGAGGTGCTAAAATGGCAGGGCAGTACAAACCCCCCCAAATGACCCCATTTTGGAAAGTAGACACCCCAAGAAAATTGCTGAGAGGCATGTTGAGCCCATTGAATATTATTTTTTTTTGTCCCAAGTGATTGAATAATGACAAAATAAAAAAAAAAATTACAAAAAGTTGTCACTAAATGATATATTGCTCACACATGCCATGGGCATATATGGAATTATACCCCAAAATACATTCTGCTGCTTCTCCCGAGTATGGGGATACCACATGTGTGGGACTTTTTGGGAGCCTAGCTGCGTACGGGGCCCCGAAAACCAATCACCGCCTTCAGGATTTCTAAGGGCGTAAATTTTTGATTTCACTCCTCACTACCTATCACAGTTTTGAAGGCCATAAAATGCCAAGATGGCACAAACCCCCCCAAATGACCCCATTTTGGAAAGTAGACACCCTAAGCTATTTGCTGAGAGGCATGGTGAGTATTTTGCAGCTCTCATTTGTTTTTGAAAATGAAGAAAGAAAAATTTATTTTTTTTTCTTTTTTCAATTTTCAAAACTTTGTGACAAAAAGCGAGGTCTGCAATATACTCACATACCTCTCAGCAAATAGCTTAGGGGGGTGTACTTCCCAAAATGGGGTCATTTGGGGGGTGTGCCATCTTGGCATTCCTGGCCTCCGAAACTGTGATAGGCAGTGAGGAGTGAAATCAAAAATTTACACCCTTAGAAACCCTGAAGGCGGTGCTTGGTTTTTGGGGTCCCGTATGCGGCTAGGCTCCCAAAAAGTCTCACACATGTAGTATCCCCGTACTCAGGAGAAGCAACAGAATGTATTTTGGGGTGTAATTTCACATATTTCCATGGCATGTTTGAGCAATATATCATTTAGTGACAACTTTGTGCAAAAAAAAAAAAAAAAATTGTCTTTTTCCCAGCTACTTTTGTCACAATATAAAATATTCCATGGACTCGACATGCCTCTCAGCAAATAGCTTGGAGTGTCTACTTTTCAAAATGGGGTCATTTGGGGGGGGTGAACTGTCCTAGCATTTTATGCACAACATTTAGAAGCTTATGTCACACATCACCCACTCTTCTAACCACTTGAAGACAAAGCCCTTTCTGACAGTATTTGTTTACATGAAAAAAACATTTTTTTGCAAGAAAATTAGTTTGAACCCCCAAACCTTACATATTATTTTAAAGTAAAAGCCCTACAGATTAAAATGGTGGGCGTTTCATTTTTTTTTTTCACACAGTATTTGCGCAGCGATTTTTCAAATGCATTTTTGGGGGAAAAAACACACTTTTTTAATTTTAATGCACTAAGACACACTATGTTGCCCAAATGTTTGATGAAATAAAAAAGATGATCTTACACGGAGTACATGGATACCAAACATGACATGCTTTAAAATTGAGCACAAACATACAGTGGTGACAAACTATATACAGTACATTTTTAAAAGCCTTTACAGGTTTACCACTTTAGACTTACAGAGGAAGTCTACTGCTAAAATTACTGCCCTCGATCTGACCTTTGTGGTGATACCTCACATGCATGGTGCAATTGCTGTTAACATTTGACGCCAGACCAACGCTTGCATTCGTCTTTGCGCGAGAGCAGGGGGGGCAGGAGTGCTTTTTTTTTTTTTTTTCTTTATTATTTTTTTTGCTTTTTTATGTTATTTTTAAACTGTTCCTTTCATTTTTTTAAATCATTTTTATTGTTATGTCAGGGAATGTAAATAACCCCTATGACAGCAATAGGTAGTGACAAGTACTCTTTTTTTAAAAAAAATGGGGTTCATTAGACCCTAGATCTCTCCTCTGCCCTCAAAGCATCTGACCACACCAAGATCAGTGTGATAAAATGCTTTCCCAATTTCCCAATGGTGCTGTTTACATCCGGAAAAATCTAAGTCATGAAATGCTCATAGCTTCCGGTTTCTTAGGCCATAGAGATTATTGGAGCCATTCTGGTCTCTGATCAGCTCTATGGTCAGCTGGCTGAATCACCGGCTGCATTCCCTGGTTCCCTGTTGGGACAGGAGAGCCAGAGAAAAATATGGAAGATAATGGGGGGGACATTCTCTCCCACTGCTTGCAAAAGCAGTCTAGAGGCTAAATAGCTGCTATGATTGCTCTTACATGAAAGCCAACCCCTGGCTGAAAAGAATGATACCAAGATGATACCTAAACCTGCAGGCATCATTCTGGTATAACCACTCAAAGTCCAGCAACATAGCAGTACGTTGCTGGTCCTTGTTGGGCATATATTGTAATCTTTTTTTTCATGCAACCTGTGGGCTGCATGAAAAAAAGAGATTGATTGGTGGGTATGCCCACCATTAGAATACCTCCCTTCATCCACCCACTTCTAATGATGGGCATACATGCACCATTTATATATGCCGAAGCATGGGGGCATCCGCCCCAAAAGTTAGGAGCAAATCGCTCCTCCGCCCCTGCTGCCCCCATGCTTCAGCATATATCGCCTCTGACAGCGCTGGAGTCACGGCTTTATGTATCGTGGGAGCAAACGCTGTTGCTGTCAAGATAAATAAATCCGCGCTGCAGCTGAATGGCGTACCTGAAGACAAAAAAATGGTTAACAATAAAGCACAGTAAACAGTAAAGTATAAAAAATTGCATACCTGAAAAGCAAACATGATAAAACATAATAACAATAAAACATTGCAGAATAGAATGCAGTAAAAAAGAGCAGAAGAATAGAGAGAAAGAGAACAATAAAACAACAACTATTTTTGTTTTTTTTATTTTATATTTTTTTGTGTTTTTTTTTTTTTTTTTTACACTTTTTTTTGGAACTGTAACTTTTAAATCTGTAACCGGTTCCAGGTTCGGGTCTCTCAAAATGCGATGGCATCTTAGGAGACCCTGTGAAAGTGTGCCTAGTCTGTGCAATGCTGTACCCTACGCTAATATTCAACTAGTGTATGGTAGCGTTCAAAACATTCACCAATGCAAAGACCAGGATTGTCAGGACAGGAGGGACAATAATAGCGCATGTCACGCCTATATCTGCGCTTGCTGCAGACACAACATCTTTTTTGGGGGGGTTTGTTGGGTAGGGGTACTCGGGAGGACATAAAGAAAATGCCTCTCATGCAGCCGACTGCATTTGGTTGGGGATGTGAATGGGGGAAGTACGGGTGCTGCAGAAGTGGTGGGTTCCCAATTAGGATTGGCGAATGCAGCAGGAAGGGCATTATGGACACGAGGGGCCTGTGTTTGTCTTCTTCTTGGTGGCAGCGGGACACTACTTGTGCTTGCCACCTCACCAGCTTGAACTGCACTTATTGGACTCGCCACGTCACCAAGTGTTACTGCAGTGCTGGTTTGACTACGACCAGGGTGTACTAGGCCGTTGGTGCTTGCCAGTTCACCAAAACACTACCAAAAAACTGTTAGCAATCGCAGGGATCAGGCCTGACTCTGCGAACGCTGCAGTTATGCGTTTAGTGTTTTGTAAGTAGCAGTGATCGATCGATACTGCACTTGGGTGGGCTGGGCTGGGCGGAGAGGCAAAACGCAGGTGCTAGCAGGTATCTGGGCTGATCCCACTAACACTGCGTTTTTGGGAACCCTAAATTGCTGGGGATGCTAGTATAGATCTGATCGGATCAGATATTGATCCGTTCAGATACTATACCACTAAGGGAGGTGTATGGTGCGTGCGTGCGTGAGTGTTAGCGGTACTGGCACTAACCTGACGCTGCCTGGGGCTGGTGCTTGTCAGTTCACTAAAACGCTACCAAAAAACTGTTAGCGATCGCAGGGATCAGGCCTGACTCTGCGAACACTGCAGTTATGGGTTTAGTGTTTTGTAAGTGACAGTGATCGATCGATACTGCACTTGGGTGGGCTGGGCCGGGCGGAGGGGCAAAACGCAGGTGCTAGCAGGTATCTGGGCTGATCCCGCCAACACTGCATTTTTGGGAACCCTAAACTGCTGGGGACGCTAGTATAGATCTGATCGGATTTTGTTATTGATCCGTTCAGATACTATATCACTAAGGGAGGTGTATGCCCGGTGCATGGGTGTTAGCGGTACTGGCACTAACCTGATGCTGCCTGGGGCGACGCAGACCCTATCTGACCTTAAAACCTAACTTATATCACCACCGGGCGATCAGGGGGCTAAACCTTTATTAGGTAATAACTGTCGGGTGCCCTGACACCATAAAAAATAAACTAACTAACCAGCGTCACCCATAACAGTTATACAGTGATCACTGGTGAAAGGGTTAACAAGGGGACAATCAAGGGGTTAAAACCTTTATTAGGTAGTATATGGGGGTCCCTGATGCTATAAAACGCTGACGGCGAACCTAAATACTTATCTCCCTAACTAGCATCACCAGTGACACTAATACAGCGATCAGAAAAACGATTGCTTAGTGACACTGGTGATGGGGGGTGATCAAGGGGTTAAAAAATTAATATGGGGTGTTAGGGGGGTACCCTAGACCTAAAGGGGGCTAACACTAACTGCCCTACCACTTCTAACTGTCACAAACTAACACCAATGCAGTAATCAGAAAAAAAAACTGCTATTGGTGTCACTGTGATGGGGGGGTGATGGGGGGTGATCAGAGGGTGATCGGGGGGTGATGGGGGGGTGAAAAGTGTGCCTAGTGTGTTTAACTGTAAGTGTAGTGCTTGTGCACTTACTCAGATGTCTTCTCTCCTCGGCGTCGGAACGGAAATTACCGACCCGAGGAGAGATGATCACTTCCACTGCCGCTGTTTACTATGCAACAGTAGAGGAAGATTCTCATTCTTTCGGAGCGATCGCGAGGGGGTGGCCATGAATGAGTGATCTCCCCCTCAGCCTGGATCACTCCGCTAATGAAGCCAACCACCTTGGGCACCAGGGGGGCGTGATGCGCCCCCCACCCGCGGGAGGCAGATCACGTACCAGCTACGTGATTTTGCCTGCCTGTGCCATTCTGACGCAGTATATCTGCGTTAGGCGGTCGGCAAGTGGTTAAACAAGGAAAGCACTTCCTCTTTCATTCTTCTTCTGGCATAACGCCCAAAATACATAAACTTCCTCTTTATTTATAATACTCTCATGATATGTTTTTTTGGTTGAAATTGAACATTTTAAACTACATTTCAAACCAGTTATTGCTAATGCAGCTTAAACACAATTAAAACAATTTGCATAAATATAGCACATTTGCTACATTTACTGTTATTAGAGAAACTCCTTAAAGTCAGACTCTCGGTGATGAAGGGAAGGGACCGCATTGGGGCCGTTGTTTTTGGTGGTGTGAGGGTCCAGGAACCCATTCAAAGGGGGTTTAGGGAAAGTACTGGGTAATGGCTGTTGGATTTTTGTATTGGATTGCAAGGGGCATAAGAGGGACTTTAAATGTGTGTCGCCATATATGTGGTCAAATGGGTCGTTGGACAATGGAGCTCATTGCCCCAGCTGATGAGTCATACATGGGGATGGACCCAATTTGGGGTGTGCCTTGAAATGTAACAGTCTGTCGTTTTGGGGTTGTACCTGTTCAGGCATGCCTGTCAGCTTGGTGCATCCTGGCAGGGCTGGCGTGACTCTGGTCCATTAGCATTAGGCCGGGCTGAGTCTGAGTCCCTAGTCCCAGGTCTGTTAGGGCAGGAGGGCCAAGGGGGAACATCCTGAGGCTTGAGTGTCTGCGTTTCCCCCCCCTGGGAGCTGTCTGAGTCTTCCCCAGAATGTACATTTGTCATTAATGGGGTAGGTTGGGCCTTGTAATACGATACCGAGGACTGGTCTATAACCGGATATATGTGGGTAGGTTCCGGTGGGGGCGGTGGTGCAGGTGGTACAGTTTGTGTCGGGCGTGTGTGGTAGCAACCACCCGAGCCGTGCAAAGACAA
This sequence comes from Aquarana catesbeiana, assembly GCF_042186555.1. Lineage (NCBI taxonomy): Eukaryota > Metazoa > Chordata > Amphibia > Anura > Ranidae > Aquarana > Aquarana catesbeiana. The sequence goes on along the minus strand of NC_133328.1, from coordinate 331,401,993 downwards.
GTGTACATTGTCTACTATTAAGCACAGTGGGGGAGGTGTCAGAGGCTCCTCTGTCACTTGTAGCAGAGAGACGGTAGACGAAAGGGAGTGTCTACTTCCTGGGGTCCAGACGCCATTATAGGGCGGTGGCTGGCTGTCTGTCTTTGATTTTGACCCCTTTTCTGGCTTTTTGTACACATACATAATACAACCATTTCCACACATTTCCTATTCTGTCCACCTTTCTTCATGAATAGCTTTTGCAACTTTGAACCAATCGTTCTTCATTAATAGCTTTTGCAACTTTGAACGAAGCGTCTGCTGTTTGTAGCAACCCATGATATGACAACAGATCTTTTTTTACATTTCAAAACAGTATGCCATTCATTTGGCTCTAGCCGACCACCCAAATGCATAGTGACCCCACAAACTTTTGCCAAATTCTATACCCTCTTTAGGTCTCTCTAACTTCTGCCCCATCGTTAGCTATTGGGAAGTTTATGTGTCCAGGCTTAGGATTTGTATGGCGGTTTTATGAAGCTGCCTTGGACTCAAGGGTCCGACAATCCTCTGACCACGACCTGTCCTCTTTTGGACCACCTTCCAATATATAACATTATTTTGCTACGTTCTGTCTTGATGACTGGGATATTTATGTGTGTCTGCTCAGAATTTTAGACAGGTCACAAGGCTGTCCTGACTCAAGGGTCTGACAATTCCTCTGTCACCTGGTACCGGTACAGACCATATCAGTCTCAAGTTAATGAGGACAAAATGGATAGAGAGAGAGAGAAAGGAACATCTACAGTGTTCGACTGCCATGCAAATCTCCTTACACGCGTCTTCCCAAAACGTAGACCAGTCACAGCCCTGCCCACTCAGGTGGCCACAAGTAGGGGAGTGAGTAATATGTGACTACTTATTACTCTCAACAAGACATTTAACAAAGAGATAACAGATAACGAGTACAGTAATTAATATTCAATGCGCCACTTTAAATGTCATCTACATTTCCCAGAACCATGCCCAAATTCCTCACTCTATTTTTTTTTCTTCCTCTTCAAACTGTTCTGGTTGTTGAAGTTGCAACAGACACCTTTCGGCTGAGTGTCCCCTCCTTCTAACTTCACTTTCTATATGGCGACTTGCCAACTTCAAGTTTAACCGGATAATGTATGTTTAATCTAAATACCAACACATCTGTGATCTCTGCTAACAAGGGTTTGTAACCAAGAGCTTCTCTATTATATCCTGGCTCTACCACTTTAACCAACCCCCAGCCTCCTTCATGTATGCCAAACAACAGTCTGCAAACACATTTAGGACATGACATAATCAACCAACAACAAAATATTTGACAACTGCAGTGAAGTACAGGATTACTCAAACTGCCATGGGATCCCCCATGCTATGCGTGTTCCTGGCGCCCCCTCCTGGGGTTTCCTGGATGCCCGTACTTACTGTACCCATGCTTTGCTGCACAATTATTTGTTTTTATTCCCCCCAGGAGAAGTTTAACCACATCCTGATGCCTTCTCCTAGTCCCAGGAGAAGTTTAAACCATGTCAACTAATTTCATCCGTCATCCGTGACTATATAAGCAATCCCTCATTCCCAACAGCCACCACAAAACACAAGATCGATCAACAAAACAGAACAGAACAAAACAGGCGGTAGCTATAATTGCAGGTTCCTTAACTTATCAACAGACTCGAGGCAAGATTAATACTTGTCTTTGAGGGCCACAGGAAGCCGATATGGGCACAGAGTTTGACCAGCCACGGGTACAGGATAAACAGTAGACTAGATATACAAGATATCAAAAGTGTCTTACCATTTTTAGAGATGATCAGTCTCCTCCTGTCTCCGTGTTGGCTTTTCCCCCGGTTCCTTCTTGATCGGCTACTTGGGACCCTAGCCTCGAGCCCCACATTGGGCGCCAAAATATTTTGGATTCAGAACAAAAGTCTGATATTATTTTATCTACCCTTATCAAATTAAATGTAAAAGCATGCATGCCATGAAGTAATCAAGCTCTGACTCTCAGTTCAGAATAAAAAACTTCTGAAATCTTTATTTCCTCTTTCACAATTTTATACATTTTTGTCAGACAAAAACAAGGTACTTGCAAAACACTTTATTGTGACATTGTCTGAGTTTTTTAGCAGCGTCAGCAGTTTTAGCAATAATTTCAGCAAATTCAGCAATTAATCATAGCTATTATTAAATATCTTGGTAACTTCCTCCCAAAACATTGGACCCTTCAGGTCTGGTATGGATTTTAAGGGGAACCCCGTGCCAAAATTAAAAAAAAAAAAAATGGTGTGGGGTCCCCCCAAAAATCCATACCAGACCCTTATCCGAGCACACAACCTGGCAGGCTGCAGGAAAAGAGGGGGATGAGAGAGCGCCCCCCCACTTGAACCGTACCAGGCCACATGCCCTCAACATTGGGAGGGTGCTTTGGGGTAGCGGCCCCCCATAGCACCTTGTCCCCATGTTGATGGGGAGAAGGGCCTCATCCCCACAACCCTTGTGGGGGTCTGTGGGTGGGGGCTTATCAGAATCTGGCGGCCCCCTTTAACAAGGGGACCCCCAGATCCCACCCCCCCTGTTTAAATTGGTAATGGGATACAAATGTACCCCTACCATTTCACAAAAAAAGTGTCAAAAAGGTTAAAAAAGACAAGAGAAGGTTTTTGAAAATTCCTTTATTAATTTCTTCTTCTTTCCCCACTTCTTCTTCCATCTTCTTTCTTCTGGTCTTCCTTCGGTGATCTTCTTCTTCCTCCTTCTTCTTCCTCCGCTTCTTCCTCCGGTCTTCTCGCCCAGCATCTTCCTCTGGCTTCTTCTCCGCTTCGTTCTCCACATGATCCGCCTCAGTGGGAGTCTTCTGCTGTGTGACACTTCTGTTCAGGTGACAGCTCTCATATAACGGAGGGTGGGGCCACCTGGTTACTCTGCCCCCCTCTGACAACACGGGGAAAGCCATAGGGAAGTCCCCGTGTGTCAGAGGGGGGTGGGGTCACCGGTGGCCCCGCCCTCCATTATTTAAGAACTGTCACCTGAACATGAAGCGTCACACAGTGGAAGACTCCCACTGAGGCAGATCGTGCGGAGAACGAATTGGAGAAGAAGCCGGAGGAAGATGCCAGATGAGAAGACTTGAGGAAGAAGTGGAGGAAGAAGTGGGGGAAAAAGAAGATGGAGGAAGAAGAAGAACACCGAAGGAAGACCAGAAGAAAGAAGATGGAAGAAGAAGCAGGGAAAGAAGAAGAAATTAATAAAGGAATTGTCAAAAACCGTCTCTTGTCTTTTTTAACCTTTTTGACACTTTTTTTGTGAAATTTTAGGGGTACATTTGTACCCCATTACCAATTCACACGGGGGCCTGGGATCTTGGGGTCCCCTTGTTAAAGGGGGCTTCCAGATTCTGATAAGCCCCCCCGCCCACAGACCCCCACAACCACAGGGCAAGGGTTGTGGGGATGAGGCCCTGCTCCTATCAACATGGGGGCAAGGTGTTTTGAGGGGCCGCTACCCCAAAGCACCCTCCCAATGTTGAGGGCATGTGGCCTGGTATGGTTCAGGAGGGGGGGCACTCTTGTCCCCCCTTTTTTCCTGTGGCTTGCCAGGTTGCGTGCTCGGATAAGGGTCTGTTATGGATTTTGAGGGGGACCCCATGTCATTTTTTATTTTGGTGCAGGGTTCCCCTTAAAATCCGTACCAGACCTGAAGGGTCTGGTATGGATTTTGAGGGGGACCCCCATGCCATTTTTTTTTAATTTTGGTGCGGGGTTCCCCTTAAAATCCATACCAGACAGGTCTGGTATGGATTTTGAGGGGGACCCCCACTCCATTTTTTAAAAAAAATTGGCGTGGGGTTCCCCTTAATATCCATACCAGACTTGAAGGGCCTGGTATGGAATTTGGGGGGACCCCACGCATTTTTTTTTCCATTTTGGTTCGGGGTTCCCCTGTGGGGAAATCCCATGCCGTTTTTATCAATGAACTTTCATGTGTATTGCCGGACCGACAATTCATTATAGCCGGCGCTAGCGCTAGTACTTTTAAATGATTTTTTTCCTTTAGAAATGTCATTTTGCACTCGGACTGTTCTAAACATAGATTTTGAGGGGGACCCCCACGCCATTTTTTTTTTAATTGTGGTGCGGGGTTCCCCTTAAAATCCATACCAGATAGGTCTGGTATGAATTTTGAGGGGGACCCCCACGCCATTTTTTAAAAACATTTTGGCATGGGGTTCCCCTTAATATCCATACCAGACTTGAAGGGCCTGGTATGGAATTTGGGGGGACCCCCACGCATTTTTTTTTACATTTTGGTTCGGGGGTTCCCCTGTGGGGAAATCCCATGTCGTTTTTATCAATGAACTTTTATGTGTATTGCCGGAATGACAATTCATTATAGCCGGCGCTAGCGCTAGTACTTTTAAATTACTTTTTTTCCTTTAGAAATGTCATTTTGCACTCGGACTGTTCTAAACATGGGAAACATGCGCCACTTTACAGGCATACTATATAGACACCCCCCTGGTACAAAATTTAAAGGAATATTACGCTTGTATTGTTTCACTTCAAGCATTATTAAAATCACTGCTCCTGAAAAAACAACCATTTTTAAAACTTTTTTTTGCACTGATACATGTCCCCTGGGGCAGGACCCAGGTCCCCAAACACTTTTTATGACCATAACTTGCATATTAACCCTTAAAATTAGCACTTTTGATTTCTCCTATAGACAATTCACTATACCCTACAATTCACTATAGACGCTATTACTTCATGACTTTTTTTCCCTTTAGAAATGTCATTTTGCTGTCAGACTATTCTAAACATGGGAAAAAAGCGCCACTTTACAGGCATATTATAGACATCCCCCAGGTATGAAATTTAAAGGAATTTTTCACTTTTATTGTTTCACTTTAAGCTTTATTAAAATCATTGCTCTGGAAAAAACGTCAGTTTTTAAAACTTTTTTTTGCACTGATACATGTCCCCTGGGGCAGGACCCAGGTCTCCAAACACTTTTTATGACAATAACTTGCATATAAGCCTTTAAAATTAGCACTTTTGATTTTTCCAATAGACTTTTAAAGGGTGTTCCGCGACTTTCAAATTTGCCGCGAACACCCCAAATTGTTCGCTATTCTGCAAATGGGCCAATATTCGAGTCAAACTCATGTTCAACCCAAACATAAAGCCCATCCCTATATGTGAGTGCTTTATCTATGTATTTCTATTGTTGTTGTTCCTGCCTTGCACCCAGTTTACTACAGCTTTGCTTAATGCTCCTCTAGTTTTCCACTACCTTGTGTGTATCTCATTTGTATATATAGTGTATATTGTTAGTTTTATTTTTGGTTGCTAGTTAGGCTTTTGTCATTTAGTTTTGTTTCTCATGCATTCTCATGTTTATTGTTTGCTGGTGTGTGATTGTCTTTTGTTTCACTGTAAATAAATCTCACTTTAAAGAAACATACATATGGTGTGGTCCCAGTTTCTTGGTGTAGCTACATATATCTGGTCTCCCAGCTGTTGATTCCTGACATAACACTGAGGCCCACTAATGACCAGATCAGCTACACCTGGGAACTAGGAGCCATTTGCTTTGATTCAAGATGCATCGAATGCAGTTTATTTGGCATTTGCAATTTGCAGTAAAATATGAAGATTTTCTTCGCTCAGTTTGGCAGGACCTTACTGATGAGGAACTGTTATGCCCCGTACACACGGTCAGACTTTGTTCGGACATTCCGACAACAAAATCCTAGGATTTTTTCCGACGGATGTTGGCTCAAGCTTGTCTTGCATACACACGGTCACACAAAGTTGTCGGAAAATCCGATCATTCTGAACGCAGTGACGTAAAACACGTACGTCGGGACTATGAACGGGGCAGTAGCCAATAGCTTTCATCTCTTTATTTATTCTGAGCATGCGTGGCACTTTGTCCGTCGGATTTGTGTACACATGATCGGAATTTCCACCAACGGATTTTGTTGTCGGAAAATTTTATATCCTGCTCTCAAACTTTGTGTGTCGGAAAATCCGATGGAAAATGTGTGATGGAGCCTTTCCGACAACAAGGTCCTATCACACATTTTCCGTCGGAAAATCCGACCGTGTGTACAGGGCATTAGAAAGCATTCTGACAGCACATATTGTAGTTGATGAGGGCAGATTCTCACTTAGTGAAATACAGCCTTTGGTTTGGGTCTGTTCTGACTCTGAATTGTTATTCCCAGTTACTTCTCAGGGCCATGATGTTTTCACACCTCCTTTTACCATGTTTCAGGCAGAATTTTTGCTGTTGAAACATTGTACAAGTTGTTTTTTTTCCAGCAGTATTCAGCCTATTCACAAAGGTGTTGTAAGATTGTATAACTGTTGTTCACTCTTTAATTGAGCAATTTGAGCAAGACAAACTGACCTTAGTTCAGCCTCTGCTACAAGCCTGGTCAGAGATCCTATCGCCAGTGTTAACTAAAACTAAACTAAACATCAATAATCTCTTCCTAATCTATTGAAGACTCCCCCTGCAATACCGTTACGCATAGCAACCTCTCATACCACTTATTCCTTTTCTGTTATGGCTTCCTCTATGCTCCCCAGTACTGTTACTACTTTTCCCTCAGCAGTACACTCTGGTCAGCACCATGCAACTACTTGCAGGATTCCAGTATCTAAGCCAAGAAAGAAACCGATGTTTTCTCCTGATCATACAATCCTGCCACTATTCACTGCTGCCCCGACCATTAATCAGCCAGTTTCTGATTCCATGCTGCCTACTGTTGAGGTCCAGCCTGCTGACAGTGCTCAAATATAATATATATATATATATATATATATATATATATATATATATATATATATATATATATATATATATATATAATTATGATTTTTGAATGCATCACCATTGAACAATGAGGCCACTTTTTATAGATGGGACTGGCCCTTATAGGGTTATTACCACCAAAAGTGGTGTAACAACACATTTAACAGTGTACAGGTTCTGTAGGCTCTGAAGAAGAGGGAAACCTCGAAACGCATTAGCTAATATGTCTAAAAGCATTGTGAACTCACGCATATGGACTCAAGCAGTTGATGTTGTGTTAAAGCTATGACGCAAGCATTGGTTTGTGAGTAGATTCACCACTGTTTTTTACTATTCAATAAAAAGGATACCTACTCGCCATCTGTGGAAAGGATACCTACTCGCCAAGAAGGCCTACTCGCCATCTGTGGAAAGGATACCTACTCGCCAAGAAGGCCTACTCGCCATCTGTGTTTTTCTGTACTTAAATTCTGGTCTTGGCATGGCCGAGTGAAGAAAAGTGCAGAGATCCCGACCCACGGCTTACCTCAGGCCATGTATAACTCCAGAAAGCCCACATTTTTAGTCCTGCTCTGGAAAGCAGATGAAGAGGAAGCCAGAATGATCTAGCCTAACTCCTACAGCCAACATGAAGCGATATCTAAAGCCTTCTTAGCCCGCAGCTTTAGGCAGACATAGACAAGCGGGGATTCCCTACAGAAGATCACACTAAGCATCTGTTTTGCCTCCCAGAAACCTCTGTCAATGCTACCCCTGCTTGTTGTCTATGACCCTAGCTTTCAGTCCAGACAGCTAAGACTGTAGCTATGCCTATGGAGCCTGTTCCACACCGGCAGCTGACCCTGCAAGTTCCATACCCTGACCCAAGCCTGGAAACAGCAACCCAAATGCTGCTTTTTACATGGAAGGTACAATGAGTAACACTATAACTTTGTTTACCACCAACACCCTGGGCACCCTATATACAGAGCAGACTCCCTGTGCTTTTCTACAGCAGCTGCCCACCAGAGCTGACTTTGAATCTTTAGCCACCAGAGTGGAATCTGCATTATGAACTACAGGGAGTAAAACAAGACGTGACTACGCTGGATGTTAGGCTGACAGCTGTAGAAAAAAAATAACACCACTGCCTTACAATTCCTCAGCATATTACAATCTACAATGATGGGTCTCACTGAGCAAATCTCCTAGTTGCACCTAGGTATAGACATCTAGACAACTGTGCAGCTGTAGGCAGAACATTAGAAAACAGAGTCTCCCGGAGACGACATCTCAGGCAGACCTTAAGTCCACAGTGTTAACGAATACTTGGATCACCCACCTCTCACAGACATTGCCATTGATAGAATCTACGGAACCCCAGAATACTGCTCAGGATAGACCAAGGGATGTATTGTGCCATCTCCACTCCTACATTCAAAAAGAAGAGATCTTGCAGCAGGCACACAGGCGTTAAAGGTTTTGATGGTGCACAAATCTCCAGGAAAATGCTCCAGATGTGCCGGGTCATGAAGCCCCTTCTGGAAAAACTGGGAGAACTTGGAGTCCCATACAAATGGGGTCACTTATTTCACCTAATTGCCTACATAGGCAACTAGACTTTGCATCTACACCACCCATTGGAGCTGCCTGACTTTTTTCAAGCATAGTTTGTTAAAGTAGATATAAATCCAACCATTAAAATCTCCTGTTAACATGATAATCTCACTTGTACTAATTTAAAGGTCCTTGTTTAGGCACTTTGGGGATGATTTACTAAACCGGAAAGTGCAAATCATTTTTTTTTTGTCAAAAGCTTAATTGAACAAGCTGAAGTTAGAAGCTGATTGGCTATCATGCACAGCTGCACCAGATTTTGCACTCTCCAGTTTTACTAAATCAGCCCCTTTTTATTATAGGGTGTCCCTGTATTCCACAATCTCTGTCCTGTAAATCACCAGCCCCTTGTTCTTCCAAAGGATCTGTGGGTGCACATTGCCCAGGCATATTCCACTATGGTTATCATTTAAATAAGGCCTGTACAAAAAAGGAATTGCAGCCAGCATTAAATATACCAAACAACAAATTAGAAAATATGTGGATAGGGAAATGCTCTCAATAGACTGCAGGATATCAGCAGCATTAAGATGTAACAAAGGATGAAGACAATTAAAAAAAACCCTCCCTTTCCCACCTTTATTCTCTAAGATGCACAGCATTTTGCTACCTACATGACATTCAGTAAGGGTTTACATCTACTTTAACAGACCTACCAGTGCCTACAAGCCCTAAACTAATCTCACTTTATTTATTTTTTCAGCAGCACATCAAATTATTTCAGTATTACAGTAAAGCATATTGTCAATATGGCTGCTGTGACCTAACCCTTCAAAAGCCTCCTTTATAGTCAGATGTCAGATAGTGTATGGTCAGCAGAATTAAGTCAGTTAAAACTCAGCAAAGTACATGCTGCCTAAACAATTGATTATCTGCACTGATCAGTCACTTTGATAGTAAATGTTAGATAATATAGGGTTGATTTCCTAAAAATGAAGAGTGCAAAATCTGATAGTACACAGGGTGGTATCTACTCTGTATAAATGTTATTTTAATACATAAATAATTGAAGAAATATTATCTGAAATTTATAGAGCAATGGTCTTGAGACATAGGGGATATGGAAGAAGATGATTGGTCAGTGATTTCCTCAACATTATTCTTTTTTATATTTTACCTCTTTATTAAGGATTTAAAGGTGACATGACATTCTGAACAATATGTAGAAGAAGAATATTTAGTGACCATACAGGATAATGTGGTTCAGGTTTGTACATAGGCACAATGTTTAAAGACACCATTGCTATGTTACAAATAGGGCATTGCTTAAAATGATCTATAGTAATGCATACAACCAAATACCGAGTAGTGGTAAGGCATACCAAAATAAAAACATGGAAAACTAAGATAGTAATCTTAATGATAGCAATAGACAAGAAAGCAATGAGTGATAAGGAGGAAGTGTTATACTTCTGTTACCGTAAAGCCCTCAGGCTTTGGAATATTAACAATATATTGGGTAGTGCCTGGAGTCAACTAGAAATATGTCCTAAGTAGAAAGACAAGGTTAGGTAGGCACAATAATTGTTAAAATCCCATGGGAGATCCTAAAATAATTTAAGGTGAGGGAAATAGATCTACAATCATGCAGCCAGGGGGCCCACTGCCTCAAAAAGTAAATTTCTTTGTAATGAGCCTTATCAAAGAGAAATTCCTGCATAGCATTATTTAACAGAGTAATTACTGTTGCTAAGGTAGGAGATTTTGCATCCTTCCATGATTTTGCTATGGTCAGCCTGGCTGCAATAAAGGTAGGGGTGATAAAAACATTTGAAATCGAACAGGCCACTGTTGAATACCTACTCCCAGAAGACCCAGTTTAGGATCGGGGTACAGGAAATATGGGTAACAGAAGATATAAAGTCAAATACCTCAATCCAAAAACATGTTAAATGTTGACAATGCCAGAGGGGAGACCAGCGCTGAATGGAGGAGGAGATCACATGCCACAGGGGATGGGGCTTGGCATAAACAGACACGCTGACTGAGCATGCTGCTCAGGGATCCCCGGGCCCCAGGAAGATAGGCTGTGGTGTTCAGCAGGCTCCAGACCAGCTAAAGCATGTCCACACGCCATTGCACAGCTGCACTCCTGCCCGGTGGTGGAAAGAGCCAGGCTAATGGCCTTAGAGCTTACCTTCTGGCGCAGGGTGCGGATCCTGGGAGTGCAATTAAAAGAACCCCGGTGCAGGAGGGAAGGAAGTTTGGCTCCCCTGATCGGAGGGGGGGACCGGGGAGGATCGGATGTGATCCACCTGTACAGGGCTGAGGAGTGACAGGCTTTGGAAGGGGTTTTGCAGCATATGGCAATGGCAAAATACCTCTGAGCCCAAAGCAGAGCTGTACAACCCTGGAAAGGGATCTCCCAGGAGAAGGGAGAGAAACCTCAGGTTAATGCCGGTGGAACGGAAGGTCTGGAGAGGGAGTGTATTGGAGGGGACCAGTCTTCAGGAGGTGGAAGGAATCCCAGGAGGGACGGTTGGATCCCTGGAAGTTGAAAATCATGGTACTACAAAACCCAGCAGTGAATCAGCAAAAATCAGAAAAGGACTTGTGATTAATCCAGAGACAGCCTCTACAGGGCAGGTGCAGTATGTTAACCCTTTGTATGGTGATCTTAATAATGAACTAAGTGCATCTCAATCAGAGTTAATAGTGGATTGGAATTTAAGAGAACATCTGAGAGCACTTCCTACAAAGAAAGACATTCAATTACTTATAACTTCTGTTGAATCATCCTGCAAACAGGCTGTGGAGTGGGCTGTGGAGTTTAAGAGAGGAAATAGGGCCACTGGGACACAGAGTAGAGGAAATGGAGATGGGCCAGGATGATATTAGATAAGGACTGGCTGATATCCAAGATATGACAAAACATCACGAGGAAGTGTTGAATTCTCTGTTAGATTAAATGGATAATCAAGAAAATAGAGATCATAGGCAAAATATACGTATAAAGGGCCTGCCTGAAATAAAACAACATTTTGAATTGCTTCCAAAGGTGACCAGTCTGTTCCAATTAATTCTAGGGCCATCTGCATTGGATAAGATTGAAATAGACAGAGTCCATCGTGCCCCTACCCCCAAAATGCAGAAAAACCAAGAAATGTCATTTGTATACTACATAGATATTCAGTGAAAGAAGCCATCATGAAAGCATCCCGTAATAAATCCACGGTTGATTTTTAAGGTGCACAAGGTGCCTTATTTCCAGATTTATCATATAGAACTCTACACCCTCTGCAAGCCAAAAGAACGCAGGATCGGCTAAACGCTCATCTCCACAGAGCCCGATAGCCCCAGTCTGGAAGAAGCAGCATTCCAAGCTTGAAAGGAGTCTTATCCCTCGTGAACAACAGGGTCCTGCAATTCTCACACCTTCTTCCAGTTCACTCGTGAGGTTCTGCTCTCGGTCACATCACACATGCACACCTGGAGTGATTCTTCTGAAGAGGGACATATTTCTCCCTTGACATGAGCCGGACTTTCCGTTAGGAAAATGAACAAATCTTTCCTGATCAAATGGTCAACGCCTTCCCGAGTTTATTCTAACATCTACTGGGGATTCACCAGTAGGCCAAAAACTTTCTACATGCAATGGGACAGAACTTTAAGGTCCTTACTTGGTGGTCCCGGGGGGTTTGGGAAGGGGGTCTGGGAGGAGGGGGCCCGTCCTGTTACCTCCTTGGACGCCCCGGTCATCACTTTACTCACATTTCTTGGTTACTTCCATTCATTCTACTCACATGTTTTCATTAGTTCCGGTTGATACGGTTTAAAGCTTACAGTTTATTCTAATAGTTAGTTGAGCTTAAACATTTAGTTTTAGTTTTCGGGCACTCCGGTCATGGGGGGCTTGGGGCAGACGTTGCCCCTATCAGGGGTGGGTTTGCCCTTGTGGGTGCCCCCAGGAGCAGAGCATCATCTGGGAGAAAGGAGGGGGGACCTATTCAATGTAATGGCTGCAAATGTTTTAAAATAATAGGCCCCATCCTCCCACTAAGCCTTCATGGGTGGTTGGCTGGGCCGGAGTGGCCATAGTGCACCTCCCTCTACCCTCGACTGCAGGCAGGTTCTATACGCGGTGATGGTTGTTGATCTGCCCCTCCAGAGATCGCAGTGGTAAATACATGTCAAGAGGAGGAGTGGTTAATTCCGCTCCCTTCTTGAGGGCCCTGAGGAGGTCTGCGATGGGGATCCATCGTGGCCTTCTCAGCCCCTTACGCCACTTTACTCTTCACCTCTCTTTTACCTTTTTCTCTCTCATCTCGCCCTCCCTTGACTATAACCTTCTCTTGTACAGGATTGGAGAGGATCAATGCAAAAGTTCCTTCACAGAAGTGTACCCTTCTTACTTGGTCTCCCACCTGGAAGTATGAGGAGGAAGGTGGGTCTCCGCTCAGTGAAGCATCCAATCTCCCATCTGATCCATGGCACCACATGATGGGAAAATAGCATCAATTCGAGTAGCTTCCCATAATGTACAGGGACTGAACTCCCCACTGAAACGTAGAAAATATTTCCAAAATGCCTCATCTATGCAGACGGAGGTGCTTCTCCTTCAGGAGACCCACTTTCCCCGAACATACAACCCCTCGTTTGTCCACACTAGATTCCCGCAGTTCTTCCTGGCGAATGCGGAAGATAAAACGAAAGGGGTGGGTATGTTCCCTTTTAAAGCAGTCACCTTTTCCCTCAAGGAAGTCATTCAGGACCCCGAGGCAGATACATCCTTCTCTCTGGCTCTGTGAATGGGATCCTGTATACATTCATCTCATATTATACACAAAATTGCACTCAGGCCAGATTTTTCACCTCTATGCTAAAAGTTCTTGCCCCTCACTTCGTGTGTACACTAGTCATGGGGGGTGATTCTAACATAGCCTTGAACCAAATGCTAAATAAGTCAGGATGAGGTCATTCTAGAATTTTCAGGCCCCCGAAACAAAGCCTACGGATAGCCAAAACCCTCCATTCCCATGGCTTGGTGGATATTTGGAGAGAGCTTAACCCAAATAAGAAGGACTATACCCACTATTCAGCACCCCACCAAACCCTGGCGAGGATTGATCACATCTTCGTGGCAGCCTCCTCTATTCTTCAAGCAACTAAAGTGTCCATTAGGGACTCACCATTTTCCGATCACTCGATGTAATGCTTTACCTCACGAGTCTGACCGAAAAAGATGGAGCTTTCATTGGCAATTGAATGAATCGCTGCTTAGCTATCCGGTCCAAAGCATAATACTGGATAATGAAATTAAAGAGTACTTTAAGGTCAAAGACAATGGTGAAGTCTCCCCAGCCATGCTCTGGGCTGCTCATAAAGCGGTATTATGGGGCAGGATAATCCAAATATCCACCAAACTGAAAAGGGAGCGAAGAGCAGACTTAGACAAATTAGAGCAGGATTTTCAGAAACTCTCCAAAACACACATATGTAACCCCACAACAGCATCGCGGAACCTGTTGGAAACAGGCAGAGTCGCCCTAAACCTAGCGCTTACTACCCAAGCTGGAAAAAGCCTTAGATGGTCCAATGCCCGCTTCTATCTTCACAAAGATAAGATGGGGCCTGGTTTGGCCTCAAAATTGATGCCCAAACCTTGTACATTTTCCTTCCCCAAGGTACATGACTCTAAAGGATCGCTCACACAAAATCTGATTCAGATTACGTCAGCTTTCCATGACTTCTATGCAGACTTATACAAATCTAAAGTGACACCCAGTCCCCAAACCCTTATGGACTTTCTAGATGAAATTCCCCTCCCCACATTGACACAGGAACACATCACGTTGCTTGATAACCCATTTACTGAAATAGAAGTTTTGGGAGTAATTAAAAACCTCAAGAGTGGGGTCTGCCCCTGGACTAGATGGTTTTTCCACCTGTTATTATAAAACATTTTTAACTTTGCTAGCTCCCCATTTGACAAGATTCTACAATTCCCTCTGGGGTAGTTCCTCCCTAGACAGCGCCTCCAACCTAGCTTATGTGTTTGTTATTCCCAAACTGAACAAAGACAGCTCTGAAGTGAGCAATTACAGACCCATTTCATTGATCAACAATGATCTCAAGATACTAACCAAAATCATTAGATCTGTTTGTCCTCAACTAACTGTGAAATTTAAAATTTTGAATAAGTTCAACAATGACAGACGTTAAGTTTATAACATACAATGTCAGAGGGCTGAACTCCCCAGGAAAGAGGCATATTATCCTTAAATAGTTGGAGAGGTACTTCGCAGATATAGTTTTCCTACAGGAAATGCACATATCACTTGATTCAAACACTAAAATACACTCACGGGTGATTCCAACTTGATATTATGCAAACTCCCCAAATAAGAGGGCAAAAGGTGTGGCTATTGGGATAGGAAAAAATATTAGTTTCACCCTGGTGATAGGAAGGTCGACCCTGATTGTCGCTTTTTGTTTCTCAAAGGGACCCTCCAAGGAATAAGATACACACTAGAAAACGTATATTGCCCTTATAAATGCCCCCAAAAATATTTAAACTGGGTTTTAAATGTTCTAACAGATTTCAAACAAGGACATTTGATACTAGCAGGAGACTTTAATTTTTCAATGGACCATGACTTAGACACTACGTCTCATGCACCGTGTCGAGAAAATAAACAATTAAGATGGATAAAAAAAATGCATAGTCAACAATTATTGGATGTATGGAGAATAACACATCCACAGAAAAATGATTATACATATCACTCCATGGTGCACGACACATATGCAAGACTGGATCATACTGAGGCAGCAATTGAAATTACCTCTGTCTCTGATCATGCTCAGAGACTGAATGAAGACCTCATTGATGACGAGGAAGTAGGAAGAATAATAAAAACGGAGATAGAACAATACTTTATTATAAAAAATACATCAGAAGTCTCAAAGGCAACAATCTGGGAGGCACATAAGGCCTATATTAGAGGGAAATTGATATCCCTTGGAGCAGGAAACAAAAGGAAAGGGAAATAAAAAAGAAAAACACAATAAGGGAGTTATATGACTTGGAGCAAAAACATAAAATACAACTAGATACAGAAACACAACCGAAGATCGTAATAAAGAGGGGTCAATTAAGTGACTTGATGGAACAGGAAGCCAGAAAGACATTTAAAAATGTGGCGAAAGAAAGGTATATGTGGGGGAACAAGCCCGGGAAACACTTAGCAAAAATATCAAAAGGGAAAAAAAACATTAAACTACATAGAAAAGATAAAAAAACGAGAAAGGAGAGATGACATATAAAACAACAGAAATAGCCAATGCTTTTAAAACATGTTACAGGGCATTATATGCAATCAGAAATAAAGAGATAAGAAGTGAGGTAGAGGCTAGAAAAATCAAAATACAGAAATATCTAAAGGAAGTTAATCTGCCAAAAATAACAGCGGAATGCGCAGGCCTACTAGACGAACCCATCACTCAGGACAAAATTTATACTGCCTTAAAGGAAACACCAGGGGGGGAAAAGCCCAGGCCCAGATGGGTTTTCAATTAAATACTATAAAAAATTTAAAGAACATTTAGTCCCAGAACTTTGTAATTATTTCAATAAAATTGGGGAGAATGAGAAAATAAGAAAAGAATACCTTCTGGCAAATATTTCAGTTATACCAAAAGTAGGGAAAGATGGTACTTTGTGCTCCAATTACCATCCCATAGCATTATTAAATGCTGATATGAAGTTATACGCCAAGGTTCTGACATTGAGATTGAAAAATCTACTGCCAGAACTTATAAATGCTGACCAAGTTGGTTTTGTCCCAGGAAGGGAGGGCAGGGATAACAGTATTAGAACCCTATTACTAATGAATAAAGAAAAGGAATACGGCCCTCCTATGATTTTAATATCCATCGATGCCGAGAAGGCATTCGATCGACTAGATTGGGAATTTATGATGGAATCCCTTAGGAGTATAGGACTGGGCCCAAGGATCATGAGATGGATTGGTAACTTATACAAATACCCCACAGCCAGGGTGGTGGTCAACGGGAGTTTGTCGTCTGCTTTTGCGATGTTTAACGGGAACTAGGCAAGGATGCCCGCTCTCGCCACTCCTATATATAATTGCTCTAGAACCATTATTAAGAAAAATAGGAAACAACATAGATATAGGGGGAGTAAAAGTTGGAGAGGAAGAGCACAAAGTTGCAGCGTATGCAGACAACATACTCCTATATATGACTAAACCAAGGCTGTCTTTACCCAATCTAATAAAGGAGTTAAAAGAATATGGCGCACTTTCGAACTTCAAGATAAACCCTATAAAAACTGTAATATTGAATCTAGGAATAAGTAAAAATGAGGAAAAACCATTAAAGCAAGAATTTCCCTTCACTTGGGAAAAAGAAGAAATAACATACCTAGGAATATCTAAAGTTGGATAAGTTATATCAAGCCAATTATATTCCTTTACTTAATGAACTTAAAACTGAGATAAAAAACATGGCAAGAAGATCAATCTCATGGATAGGAAGAATAAACATGTTAAAAATGATAATTTTACCAAAAATAACATATAAATTGTAGATGCTCCCGATAGGAATACCACCAGGTTTTTTTAAAGTAATAAAATCAATATTCTCGAAATATATATGGCAAAATAAAAAGCCTAGGATAAATAATAATCTGTTAACTAAGAAAAAAAAAGAAAAGGAGGGATGTCACTCCCGGATGTGGGTAGGTACCATAAGGCAATGATCTTAGCTTAAGATTGGTTGAATGGGCGAACATAAACACTAATAAGAGATGGGTAAGATGGAAGACACACTTTCGGGGACACAACTTGATATGGATTCCACCGAAATATAGAACACTCAGTAAAAATACACATGAGATAACAAATAATATTTAAATTTTGGGATACACTTTATCGTAAGGAAAAATGAAAGTATAATTCACCATTAATTCCACTAACGGGCACAAATTTTTTCACCCCAGGAAATGGGACAGGGATGGGAAAACAAATGGGTAACGCACAGTTAAAGGATATTATAATTCACGGTGAAATCATGTCAAAACAGGACATAATATCGACACACGGGTGGCTTTATTTAAATGAATGGGAGTTTTTACAATTAAAACACTTTATAAATACAATTCCCCAACCAATTAGAGAGGAGAATGAGTTGACACCAATAGAAAAGCTCTGTAATATGAAAAAGCCTTTAAGACACGGGACATCTCAAATCTATGACATACTATCTGAATTAGATGGGCAGGGAACCCTACCCTTCATAGGAAAATGGGAGCAGGACATGGGCATAAAACTAGATGAAAGAAAAATGATAGGCGCAGTATATATCTTTGCTTCGGACATAACCTCGATAGAGGCTAATTACAAGTGCATGGTGAGCTGGCATTTGACACCAGATAGAATTAATAAAATTCAGCCAGCTAAGTCTCCACTTTGCTGGCGGAACTGTAATCAGCATGGGACTACATATCATATATGGTGGGAATATCCAGAGATAAAGAAATACTGGCAAGGTATATTGGAGTACACGGAGGAGATAACAGGAGAAAGGATTCCTCAACATCCCTGGAACTGTCTGTTCCATGGTACATCTAAAACAAGGAAACAATATAAAAAAACTTTGGTGCCGTACCTGCTCAACGCAGCAAAAGGGCTTATTCCTAAAAACTGGCTATGCATTAAGAAGCTAAGTATTCAAGAGTGGCTACAGAGAGTGGATCACATTGGCCATATGAAGTATCTAAGCAGCGCTGAGCAGGGACAGACCGATATTTACAGAGTAACCTGGGCAGGGTGGAACACATTTAAAACATTGGAAAAATATTCACAGGGAATGTCTGAATCGGCCTAAAGGAAGTAGATTATGAGGACAACAGATCAAAATTGGAGGGAGGGGGGAGGGGAAGTTGTTATATTAATGTATGAGTGTTAGTAGTATTTGATGATGTGTATTTTATATACTTAAAAATCTATAATAAAAGCTTAAGTTAAAAAAAAAAAAGATACTAACCAAAATCATGGCCAATAGACTTTCGGAATGTATAGGGGGATATATCCACAAGGACAAGGTAGGCATCATCCCGGGGAGGCAGGGTCCTGACAAGATCTGGAGAGCGGTAGACATTATCTCCCTGCTGAAATCTAAATGGGATGAGGGGCCTTCTCAGGAGGGATTTTTATTATTTCTGGATCTACAAAAAGCGTTTGACACCATAGAGTGGCCTTATCTTTTTGAAATACTACACAGATGAGGGTTTGGCCCTAAATTCACACAGATATTAAGGAATTTATACTCCAACCCAAAGGCACAAGTTAAACTAGAAAAGGTACAATTTCTGGGGAAATTGTGAAAGTGTTCTTGCCTCTACAACTGGAGTGGGCGGAGTAACTGGGTGGGGTGGAGTGGCTTGAGTAACTGTGAAAAGTGTTAAAAAGCTTAATATTGTAAAAAGTATAAATAGTAGTAAAAAAGTTCCATCATTCGCTGAAAGATCTGAACATTTTTTTCAAAAGTAATTTTTTTTTTCAAAAATGAATTTTTTTTAATCAAAAATGATTTTTTTTTCTTCAAAAATGATTTTTTTTTTCAAAAGTAATTTTTTTTTTCAAAAGTAATTTTTTTTTTCAAAAATGAATTTTTTTATTTCAAAAATATTTTTTTTTTCGAAATTATTTTTTTTAAAGTAATTTTTTTTTCAAAAATAATTTTTTTTTTCAAAAATATTTTTTTTTAAAAGTAATTTTTTTTTCAAAAATATTTTTTTTTTCAAAAATATTTTTTTTTTCAAAAATATTTTTTTTTTTTTTCAAAAATTATTTTTTTACTTTTTTCAAAAATAATTTTTTTTTTCAAAAATATTTTTTTTTTTACATGGGGCGGTCATAATGTTTTGGCTGATCATGGGGTGGTCATAATGTTTTGGCTGATCATGGGGTTGTCAGCTTTTGTCACTTCCCACTCTAGTTTTGAACATTTAGCCATTCATTCCTATGGGACCAATTTCGCCGCAAAAACGTCATTTCGTGGACCATTCGGCAAAACATTCCACAAAGTAATAACACACCAATCGGGAACAATCCGCTCGTTTCGGTATATTATTTGTCTCTGTAGTGTGAAAACTGTGGGAGGAGTCTACAAGCATTATCAAGTCTAGCAGATGAAGTCACATGCATTTGGAGTGTCTCAGCATCTTGTGTTTACAACCACTGTTTCCTAGCAACGCTCATGCCCTGTTTATGCTTCCCAAATACTGCTTCATCAAAACTGCCCCATCAGAATTACCCCATCAAAACTGCCCCATCATATTCCTCTATTATAAATCTGTACATGGTGTGTCTGTCCCCTCCCCCGGGCTCTGTAATCAGCTGAGATGCTCCAGCCACCTCCCCCCTGTGTATAACAGAAGCTTTGGTAACCATGGCAACAAAACAAACACTAACAGTACACTCTGATTAATGGCTAAAATTTCCTGAAATGACCTCTAAACAAATGGCCGTATTTTAAAAACTATACATCCTACAGCGAAGATCTTTATATTGTGAGAATCACAAGACCCAGACCTAGATTTTGATGTATAGTATGTCTCTGAAATATTAAAAATGAAGGCACAGTCGCAGTTTAGAAATTGCCCTTCAAATTTGGAGGGGGCTAGAGTATAGTTTCAATGAATGTCAATGGACGGTGTGAGTTGCAAACAAATGGTCATATTGTGAAAACTATCAGGACTATGGCTTAGCCGTGGACATGATTAGTGGCAGCAGGGATAGCTGAACGTTTTGATATAAGATTTGTGTAGGTGGGCTTGAAAATGAGGGAGTGGCGGCAGTTTAGAAATCATGTTCTGATTTTCCAGCTTTTGTCATCTCCCACTCTAGTTTCCCCATTCATTCCTATGGGACCAATTTCGCCGCAAAAACGACGGTATTTCGTGAACCATTCGGCGAAACGTTCCACAAAGTAATAGCACACCATTCGGGAACAATCCGCACGTTTCGGTATATTACTTGTCTATGTAGTGTAAAAACTGTGGGAGGAGTTAGGGTGGTAAATTTGGCTATAATAATAAGAATAATATATATGTGAGATAACAGTAAGTGGTCTTGCTATGCAAGAACACTTAACTACAGGGCCTACTCAAACCCATTCTCGATACACAGAGGCACAAGACAGGGTTTCCCCCTATCTCCCATTATTTTTGCCATAGCGATTGAAACCTTAGCCACCGTGATAAGGCTCCACACAGATATTTGCGGTGTTAAATGCAGTTCTCGTGTTCATAGCTGCGCCCTATTCGCAGATGATCTGCTGCTCTTCCTAACTTCACCCCTCATATCCACTCCCAATATTTTTAAACTCCTCCGGGATTTTAGCACGATCTCTGGGTTGAGAGTAAACATGGTCAAATCAGTAGCCCAAAATGTCACCACCCCTATTCCTGTAGTTGAGAGTCTTGAAACCCGCTTCACCTTTACCTGGGAACCTTTCTCGATTCCATATTTGTGCATCAAACTGACAGCAAGTGTGGATCAACTATATAAAGCCAATTACCCTCCCATGTATAAAAAGCTGAATGAAGACCTATCTGGCTGGGCACGGGAGAATCTGTCCTGGATAGGCAAAATAAATGCTGTAAAGATGACCCTCTTCCCTAGGATTTTATACTTATTCAGATCCCTACCCATCCCGATCCTGAGATCACATCTGCACAAATTTCAATCCCAGATTATCCATTTCATTTGAGGAAATAAGGGATATCGCTGCCCTAAAAGTGTGCTATTTTGAAGGCGCACTCAAGGAGGACTGGGATAGCCAGATTTATGGAGGTACTTTCAAGCAGATCAATTATTCCAGTTCTCGATTATATATTCACAGGGTGATAGGCCTGATTGGGTAGACATGGAGAGACAAGCTATCCCAATGTACACTATAGACTACCTAGTTTGGATCCCCCATAAAAACAGACCCCCCATACTGGCTCCCACCCTATCGCACTCCATGAACCTTTGTGACTCACTATACAAATCTCTCTACTTAATATCAGATACTCACTGCTTGGCACACATCTTTCACAACACCAGCTTTCCCTCAGGCCAGGATGTTGTGGCGTTTTGGTGGTGGAAGAACAAGGGGTTGTTCCGTATAGATCACTTTCTGTCCCCCATGGCCCCATTACGGCTAGCCATTGTAGTAGCAAACTGGACATGCCTTCCTCGGAAAGGTTCCGTCTACATCAAATCCAACATTATATCTTTTCACTGTGGACCACAAAACCAGAACCAGATACCAGAGGAATCTCTAGAATTTATGCTTTGCTCACAGAGAACACCAAGAAACCAGCATACGCACTGGTTTGGGAACAGGATCTTAATGTCTCTTGGGATGTCACTACGTGGTTCTCCAAATTCCAGAAAGCCTTTAAGGGCATAACCAATGTTTCCCTTATAGAGGCCAATGCCAAAATACTAACGCGGTGGTAGAACGTAACCCTACATCAGGCTAAGATCTTTCCAGGCACATCCCCCCTATGCTTTAGAGGATGTGGGCTAACAGGCTCTCGTATTTTGGGGATTGTGGAACGGGAAATTTGCTTTAATATGTAAAGTTAGCAACATATCTGTTCCAGAGACTCCTGAGATAGCCCTCTTGAACAGAAGCCCATTGGAATGTCCTAAGCATCTTCGTACACTCAGACATTTCTGGGCAGCAAACTTATGATAGCCCGAGCATGGAAACAGCCTACGGTGTCCCTAGCTGCTGTTAAGAGGAAAATCGCATGGAAACAGCCTACGGTGTCCCTAGCTGCTGTTAAGAGGAAAATCTCATGGGTAATGGTACAAGAAAAAACAATCAGTATAATCCAGTCCACTACTGAAAAACACAAGAAGATTTGGGAGCCTTGAGGGACCTATATACAAAAGCCTCCACATCCTCATTAGTAGTACACATCCAATCTACTTCATTGTATCTCTCTGATGCCTATAAATCTTTTCTCCTTCTTTCTTTTCCCTCTCCTTCCTCCTTCTATATTCCATTCTGAACTACCCAGAATCCACTGGCACACCTCCATAGGCGTACACCAGGGGAAAGCATTTCATTGAAATTACTACAAGCCTAACTATAGCAAACATCTACAAATGGTAGTGAGGTCGACACATGAGGACTCTAGGTGCACCAAAGAAATCAATTTTGTATCTTACTTTTCTGCATCTCCACATTACCCAAGATCTCTTTTAGAAGGGGGACAAAGTGGGATGCTTAAGATGTCACTTCTACCCACTGGTAAAGGAATGTGTTTGTTTTATATTTTTGTTTTTATATTTTTCTGGTGGCAAATTTTCCCTGCCTTCGACACAGTCTGATCCCCTTAGGGGTGTCGGGTCGAGAAAGATAGGTTGTAGTCGTGGGTAGAACAATCAACATTGACCCCACAAGTTTCCTCCACCACTTGGTGTTCTAAGCCTTCACGTGTTATAGTATTGATTGTGTCACAGACATCTGTTCAGATAACTCTTAATGATTGTTTATGAATTTCTTTGAAAATGCTCAATAAAAACATTGAAAACAAAAAAGGACAGACAGAAGGAAATGGTCATGCTCTTGGAGGAAATACATAAACCTGAAATTAAACATAAGGCCCATTTAAAACCTGGAGACATGCAGAGACTGGAGAAACTGCGGTCAGACTTAAAACAACTTCTCGATCGAAAAGTTCAAATCAAACATAGATACTTTGCCCACAGATTCTATGAACAGGGGAATAAGAGTGGGAGACTATTGGCTAGACAGCTAAAGAAACAACATTAACGCCATGTTCACACTATAAAGACAGGCGATAAGCAGATAGTGGACTCCCAAGCAATAGCGGCTGAGTTTGATCACTTTTATGCGTCTTTATATAACATAGACTCAGTTCCTGTGGGGGCGGAGATAGGTTTACGTTTTGATAGAATTCGGGACTATCTTGAGGCCTCAGGGCTACAGGCCATTCCATCTGCGGCCTTGGAGGAAATGGAAAAAGCAATCTCCATTGAAGAGCTGGGCGGAGCGATTGCAGTTTTGCCATTAGGTAAAAGCCTGGGACCTGATGGTTTGACAAATATGTATTATAAAAAGTTTTACTCAATCCTGTTGGGTCCTCTTTGCTGATACCTTAACCCTATCTCGGTTTCTTACCCATTGCCTCTAGAGGCACTGTTGGCTTATGTGATGGTTCTCTCAAAGGTAGGGAGAGACCCTCAGTGCTGTGCCAGCTACAGACCCATCTCCCTCCTTATCTCTGACACTAAGCTCCTAGCTAAAATTCTGGCCCTAAAGTTACAAGAACATATAGTTTAATTGATTCACCCAGATCAAACAGGGTTTATGAAGGGCAGAGAGGCTAGAGATAATACTATTCGGTCCCTGCATGTATTGCATTGGATGCATAATGGACCGAACCAGACCCCAAGTGTAGTAATTTCAATAGATGCTGAAAAAGCATTCGATAGGGTTGGGTGGGAGTTTATGGTCTTTGAGGGAGATGGGTCTGAGAGAGCGGATGATGGGATCGGTGAGGGGACTGTATGCAGATCCTAGAGAAAAGGTTAAAGTTAATGGTAGACTATCAGATTATTTAGAATGGGACTAGGAAGGGATGCCCACTGTCCCCATTGTTATTTGCTATGGTGCTGGAGCCCTTTCTGCACATGATTAGGGGAAATAGGAAGATCAAGGAGATTTGTATTGGATCAACGGAACATAAGATCTCAGCTTACGCAGATGATCTACTGTTGTACCTTCCCTCTCCCCAAGAGTCTTTGACGGAACTGATACTGGAAATAGACAGGTTTGGCCTTATATCTATTTTTAAAATAAATATCAAGAAACCAGTGTTGATTTCAAACCATGTGCCTTTGAGGATGAGGACCACCTTGCAACAATATTTTCCTTTTGTTTGGTGCCTTGATTCTATATTCTATTTAGGGATCTATATCTCTTCAGATGTAAAGCGCCTATATGATCTAAACTATGGACCCTTGTTGGTATCCATAATAAAAGAATTGCAAAAGTGGAGAAGTCATTCTCTGACATGGTTTGGCAGGGTAAACGGGCTTAAAATGAGTGTAATTCCCAGGCTTATTTACGTTTTACATACCGTACCCATAGCACTCCCACAGATATTCTTTAAACAATTACAAAGGGCTTTTATGACCTTCGTGTGGGGAGATAAACATCCCAGGTTGGCACACAAGATTTTGAGGAGACCAAAACGGGAGGGTGGGGTGGTACTCCTGGATATAGCATTTTATTACAGAGCCATGGCCCTGGTTCATATAATGAGCTGG
The DNA here is from genome assembly GCF_042186555.1 of Aquarana catesbeiana. NCBI lineage: Eukaryota > Metazoa > Chordata > Amphibia > Anura > Ranidae > Aquarana > Aquarana catesbeiana. The sequence goes on along the minus strand of NC_133328.1, from coordinate 331,377,235 downwards.
TGCCATGACTCTACTGGTAAAATTTGGGTGCCCTTGGAGAAAACATTAGCAGGTAGGAACTTGGCTGGAGCCCCCTGGACTCTGGTTTCTTATAGGAGGTTGTTGGAATATGCATCACCATTGATGAAGACAACACTATCAATTAGATAGAATGAACAGCACGGGAAAGTTCCCCCCCCAATATCCCCTATAACACCATTGGAAGGATTTCCCTGGTTTTCCCAGGGGGAAGAGAAAGGGCGTTTAGATCACTGGGGAATAGACGGGAAGGGTAATTGTGCTGGCGTGGCCCCACAGGGTAAATTGCTTCAATTGGGGGATTTGGTTCGAATACTAGGGAAGTACCAATGGCTGTATGGAAATATCATCAACCGACAGACTTGTTCAATAGGTGGAAGTACCAGATCAGGCGAGCAAACCCGCTTATTACTTTTGAGGAATGGTGTGTTAACTTATCTGAGCCGGCTCATATGTTGTCTTGAATGTATAGGCTGGTTCTTAGCGCCCAAAATATGACAACTCCCTATTTCATTCGAGAATGGGAGCGAGAACTGGGCTATAATTTTACATCAGAGCAAATTAAAAGGCTGATGGGAGCGACACACCATACTTCAATAAGTTCCCATATACAGGAGATGTCTTACAAGTTCCTGACAAGATGGTAGCGTACATCGACTCGATTGGCTCAGATATACCCATCGGCGGATGCTAACTGCTGGAGGAGATGTAACCAAAGGGATTAATTTCTGCATTTATGGTGGCATTGAAGATTAAAAAGTTTTCTGGGAGGAGATAGCCCCTTGGATTAAGAAAATGACACTTAGACCTATAGAATTCTCTCCATTACATTTGCTTTTTCATGGGATGCCATCATCTGCTAGGTTTTATAAGAGAAGCATTACTCCCCATTTGCTAAATGCAGCCAAAATATTGATACCTAGATTTTGGAAACAGTCTGGATGTCCCACTATAATGGATTGGAAAAGGGAGGTAGAAAAAATAACAGAAGCGGAGAGATGGATACATATGGTTAAAGACCAACAGAATAAATTTAAAGATACATGGGCAGGATGGCTGTATTACTCCTCAGAAATAGGGGTGGATTAAACGGGATGCGTCTGTTGGGGGGTAGTTGGGAGGAGTTGGGGGGTTCCCTTTTTTGTGTTGTTTCTTTTTTCCTCCTCTGGGAGGCACAGTGGAGAGATGATTATGTCTTTAAAGGAAGAGGATAAGTTCTAATAATAATTTAGGCAACATGTAATGGAATCACACAAAGAAGGGTAGATTGAAATGAAAGGTGGAGAGGTATAAAAATGAAATAGTAGAGTGAGATTATATTGTACTAAAACACTAAATAGGACACGAAAATAGTAATTTGAAATTATATACTTTTTTTTATTGTATTGTTAGTTGTTTGACACGCGTAATAGGGCGCTGTAAAGCCCCCTTCTTAATTATACTTTGAATAATGTTTTGCGCAAATTGAGTTTTGGTTATGGGTAGGTAAGAGGGTAAGAGAGTGGGCTTTTCCCTCCTTTTTTTTTCCTTTTTCTTTCTCTATTGGAAGAGGACATGATCAAGGACCTGGTGTGTTTTCTTGGGGTGGGGGGGTTAGTGTTGTGTATGTTAATGAAAAGATTTGTATAGCTATATTGTGCAATGTGTATTTTTATGTTGTGTGTTGGAATTTGTCTTAATAAAGTGATTATAAAAAAAAATAAATGTTGACAATTCCACCAGGTACGTTTCACTGTGGTCACACTGCCTCCAACAAAGTGGAGATTGATCCAGAAAAAATGTAGCTAATCTATGTGGAGTATAGTACCACTTATGTAATAGTTTTTTAGCCGATTCCCAGTGTGATATACATTTGGATACTTGAAGAGGTTTCCTGGTTGTAGCGTGTCATTGTGAAGTAGATATTTTGAAATGTAATTCTAGCTGGATAAAATTCCATAGAAGATGTTTTATTTTGTTTCATTGGTTTTTGGAGCAGGGCATAGAAGGCTGACAGGTGAAAGGATTTTGGAAGAGGGTTATCGAGTAACTGAATGAGGTCTCCAGCCACAGCATCATTGTTCCATTTCACCAGGGAGAGAATATGGCGAACTTGTAGGTATTTGTAAAAGTCTGTATGACTTAAGTGATAGGTGAGGCATAAGCCTTGAAAGGATTTTAAATGGGTTCCTTGAAAAGTTTGCTGAGGTAATGGATGCCAAGTAAGTTCCAAGAGTTGAGGTCTAAATCTTGAGATGCCAAGTGTAGAGACAATAATAGTAGGTATCCCAGTGCAGAATGAGGTATGCCTTTTTTAGGCTGTATAACCGACTTCCACACTCTGGAAGTAGTTGTCACTGTGTTCATAAAGGATTTGTAATGATGCTGACGTAAAGTGAAGAAGCCAAGTAGGCATTTGGGGTCAGATCCCAATACATGAGTTTCAAGTTGTTTCCAGGAGGTATTTGATGATGAGGACAACAAATGTTTGGTTTGAGCTAGAATAGTAGCTTTGTAGCAGAGAGGGCAATATCCAGTGCTCCAATGCCAGAAAACTTCCTAGGAGTACAGAGAATAGAGAATTGCACACAAGGTCTCTTTTTCCTCCAGATGAAGGAGTTGATAATATTTTGGATATTGCGGAGGTGTGCGGTAGGTGCCCATGAGAAAAGTGACACATGTGAAAGTTGTGTTTTAGTTCAGCTATCTAGACAAATTGGAATCATTTTGGATTTGGAGTGTTTAATTTTGTGTAGCGAGATCCTAATGAAATGACCTAACTTATTTTGCAGTGCAAGGAGAGATGTTTGTGGGTTTGTTAATGATAGTAACATATCATCTGTGTATAAGCCTATTTTGTATTTAGTATATATGATCATAACTCCTGATATCAGTCAATCAGCTTGAATGGGTTGGGCAAGAGTTTCCATAATGAGGGTGACTATTAGGGGAGGAAGGGGGCAGTCCTGTCAGGTACCATTCATAATTAGACATGGTTTAGAAAGGAGGCCCCAAGTCCAGACTCTGGCACTTGGAACTGTGTAAAGGGCTTGAGTGGTAGCCCCAGTGGACCCTGTTGAATGCCTTCTCTGTGTCCAAAGAGAGAAGGCATTTAATGGTGATCAGATCACGGTATGAGATTTATGAATCTCTTAGTGCCTTCCGAGGCCTGCCATCCTATCACAAAATCAACCTGGTCAGTGTGAACCAAAGGCGGAATTAGGGGAGCAAGCCAAATAGCAAGAAGCTTGGCATACATCTTGGTATCTGAATTCAAATGTCAGGGCTGGGCTTAGCCCTTCCTTCTCTGAGCTGACTGCTCAGCTGTTGGCTAATTGCCAGCTCCCATCTCTCTCCACAGTCACTCATCTGTTGTTGATATCCTGCTCATCAGTCCTGCCTACTTAAGCTGTCCAGTCCAGAGGAGCTCTGCCTTCGCCTTGGTCAACATCACAAGAGACATCTCCTGTGGTCCTGTTTTAAGACTGACTTTGCTGACACCCCTTCTGGCTCCGGATCCTGCTTGCTGCTCCACTACTTTGATCCCTGACTTCTGGCTTGGATGACTATCCTTTCCGGTTACTGAACTTTAGCTATGTTTTGACTACGTTTGTTCTGTTTACTTTTATTATTAAACAAGTGTGATTTAACTGTACTTCTGTCTCGGTCTAATTTCATGGTTTCTGACAGTAGGCGAAGGCCTTGAATTCAGAAGATGCAGTCAATCCACTTGTTGGTAATATTTTTTCCACATTGGATGAACTGGATCACTGCATGGATCAGTTTGCCATGGCATTACAAACGCTCTTGAGTCACATGGCTCACCTGGAATCTCACACTGTGGCAGCCCCGATACAACCTATGTTGCAGGCCGACACTGCTGCTGCTCCAGTCTCTGTGCAGGCACCCGCCTCGAGTATTACCTATATAAGAGGCATGTCTGGTTCCGCTCCGCTTCCCCAGCAATTTGGGGGTGATCCAGTCCAATGCAGAGGGTTTCTCAACCAAGTTGAGATATACTTTGAGATGCTGCCCCAGGCGTTTCCCACAGACAAAAGCAAAGTAGGTTTTGTGATATCTTTGCTTTCTTAGAGAGCCTTCGCCTGGGCCGACCCTCTATGGGAGACGCAAAAACCTGTTGTCTTGAGTTACCCTGAGTTTTTGACTTCTTTTAAAAGGGTATTTGACGTTCCCGCATGCTCCGCTTCTGCTGCCAAGTGCCTCATGTCCATCAAACAGAGTACGAGAACTGTTGCTGACTACACCATTGAATTCTGTACTCTGGCAGCAGAGGTTGCGTGGAACAATGAGACCCTTGTGGCTGCTTTTTCTAATGGTCTCTCAGATACCATCAAGGATGAAATAGCAGCCCGAGATATACCCACTGAGCTGGAGAAGTTGATCACGTTTGCCATCCTCATTGACTCCAGACTCAGAGAAAGACTCAGTTTTAAGGAGCGCTTGTGGAAGCCTCCTGTACATTTGTCTCAGAGCTTTGCAGTCCCACCCGTGCCTCCCTCACCTCCCATGCCTCCTGGTACTGAGTCGGGCAGTGAAGGTGGACCCATGCACTTGGGTTTTACGCGTCTCTCTGTGGATGAGAGAACCTTTAGGAAGAGGGAGAGATTGTGCCTTTATTGTGGCCAGGCAGGTCACTTTTTTAAGTCTTGTCCTACCCATCCAGGGAATGCCCCCTTGAGGTCCTGTCATGGACAGACCTTAGGTGGCGTTGTTTCATCCCCAGTTATCCAGAAGGATAACCCCCTGGTTTCGGTCACCCTTTCTTGGGATAGGTTGTCCGTCGAGATACAGGCTCTAATCGACTCTGGGGCTGCAGGCCTGTTCATTGATGCTGCCTTTGTATCGAAGCACTCCATTCCGCTGCAGCTGCGTGACACTCCCCTTGCCATTGAGGCTCTTGATGGGAGACATCTACAGCCTGCCCATGTGACTCATGAGATGGTTCCGTTGTCCATGGCCGTAGAGGCTCTTTACCATGAGATAATCCAATTCCAAGTTATTTCCTTACCTAAGTTTCTGCTGGTTATTGGTTATCCTTGGTTACAGAGGCACAACCCCTCTTTTGACTGGCTCCGTGCTGAGGTTCTCTCCTGGTCACCACAATGCAGTGAGACATGCTTCCAGATGGTAGCCAAGGTCCTGTGCACCTCTTCACTCTCCTCCCTGCTGGAGGAGTACCGCGATTTTAGGGATGTCTTTGACAAAGGTCAAGCTGGTAGTTTGCCTCCACTTCGGCCGTATAATTGTGCAATTGACCTTTAACCTGGTGCCATACCCCCTCGTGACCGGGTTTACCTTTTGTCGGTCTTGGAGGATAACGCCATGGAGGAGTATGTTGCAGACACACTTTCTCGAGGTTTCATCCATAAATCCTCTTCTCCTGCTGGTGCTGGTTTCTTCTTTGTGATGAAGAAGAGTGGTGAACCAAGACCTTGTATTGATTATAGGGGTCTCAACCATTTCACAATTAAGAATCCCTATCCGATTCCATTGATTACGGAGTTATTTGACCACCTCAAGGGAGCAACGGTTTTCACAAAGCTTGATTTGAGAGGGGCATACAATCTCATGAGGATTAAGGAGGGCAATGAGTGGAAAACTGCGTCTAATACCAGAATAGGCCATTATGTGTATCTCGTAATGCCTTTTGGCCTTTGTAATGCCCCAGCAGTTTTCCAGGAACTTATTAACGATGTCCTCCGAGATTTGTTGCAGGTATGTGTGGTGGTTTATCTCGATGATATCCTCATGTTTTCCAAGTTCCTGGAGAACCACCACACAGATGTCTGTCGTGTGCTTCAGAAACTAAGAGAGAACAATCTCTATTGTAAACTGGAGAAGTGCGAGTTCAATCATGAACAGGTTTAATTCCTGGGCTGTCATTTCCACTGCTGGTTTTTCGATGGACCCAGAGAAACTTTTGACAGTCCTACACTTGTCCTGACCCATGGGTTTACATCCTCTGCAGCGTTTCCTGGGCTTTGCCAACTATTATCGGAAGTTTATTCATAATTTCTCATCTCTGGTCAAGCCCCTGACTGATATGACCAGAAAGGATGGTAACCCACAGAGTTGGTCCCCACAATCCATTAAGGCCTTTGAGAGTCTCAAGGATGCCTTTGTTTCTGCTCCTGTGTTGGCACATCCTAATCCTACGTTATCGTTTATCCTTGAGGTTGATGCTTCTGAGACTGGTGTTGGTGCCCTTCTGTCTCTGCACTATGCATCCTTGTGGCTACTTTTCCAAGAAACTGTCACCTGCAGAGTGCAATTACGAGATTGGTGACAGAGAGCTGTTAGCGATCATTTTAGCCCTGAAAGAATGGAGACATCTCCTTGAAGGTACCACTGTGCCAGTTCTTATTCTTATTGACCATAAAAATCTCACATTTTTGTCTGAGGCTAAACGCCTCTCTCCCAGAAGGGCGTGATGGGCTGTTTTTGTCAAGTTTCAATTACATTGTCTCATTCTTAACCAGTACTAAGAATGTAAGGTCTGACGCCTTGTCACGACAATTTTCCTCCAATTCCAAGTTGGAGTCGGTTCTGGTTCCTGTGATTCCTCCTGATTGTATTCTGGCTACGGTTTGCACCAGTCTCACTTCTCCTTTGGGTGACAAAATTCTTGCTGCCCAGGTCCATGCTCCTCCTGAGAAACCTTGTGACCGCTGCTTTGTCCCAGAGAGTCTCTGTACTGCCGTGCTCCAGACTTACCATTCTCCCAAGGCAGCTGGCCACCCTGGGAAGAATCAACAACATGTAAGTGCCTTTGTAGCTGCTTGTTCAGTGTGTGCTCAGAGTAAGACTCCACAACACCTTCCAGTGGGCCTCCTTCAACCCATACCCAATGGAGAGAGTCCCTGGACCCACCTGTATATGGATTTCATTGTGGAGATACCCAACTCCCAGGGCAACACAGTTATCTTTATGGTGGTTGACCAGTTCTCAAAGATGTATCATTGTATTCCACTTAAGAAGTTGCCCACTTCTAAGGAACTGGCTTCCATTTTTGCTCGGGAGATGTTTCGCTTACATGGGCTAGCCAAGGTGATTGTCTCGGACAGGGGTAGTCAGTTTGTGTCCTGTTCTGGCGAGCCTTTTGTGCACAGTTGGGAATTCAGCTTGCTTTTTCCTCTGCATATCACCCACAGTCTAATGGGGCCGCAGAACAAGCCAATCAGTCCTTGCAGCAATTCCTACGTTGCTATATTTCTGACCATCATAACAATTGGTCAGACTTATTACCGTTGGCAGAGTTTGCTCACAACAGTGCCTTGAATTTTGTTCCTGATTGTCCCCGTTTATGGCGAATTATGGTTTCCAACCTTCCATGTTGCCTGACTCCTTTGATCCGCAGAGTATTCCTGCGTTAGAGGAGCATCTCCGTGGTCTTCGTTCCACTTGGGCACAAGTCCAGGAGGCTTCGCATCATGCTAATGATAGGTACAGACTCCATGCTGACCACAAACGCCTGCCAGCGCCTTCCTACCAGGTTGGGGACAGGGTCTGGCTGTCATCTTGCAATCTCCGACTTTGTGTTCCGTTCGCACCTTGGTTTATTGGGCCTTTCCGTATTCTTTGCAGGATTAACCCAGTGGCTTATGCATTAGACCTTACTTCTAATATGCATATTTCAAATGTATTTCATGTCTCCTTATTAAAACCTTTGGTCTGCAACCGCTTTACCACCTCAGTGCCATGTCCTCACCCTGTACAGGTTAAGAACCATGAGGAGTATGAAGTACAGTCCATTGTTGACTCCCGTAGGTTCCGTGGGCGCATACAGTACCTGGTGCATTGGAAAGGGTTTGGTCCTGAGTTACACTCTTGGGTCTCATCCTGGGACGTACATGCCCCTGTCCTCCTCCATGATTTCCATAGATGTTTTCCCCTCAAGCCTGGTGGTCCTCTGAGGGGAGGGGTCATTGAGGAGGGGGTACTGTCAGAGCTGGGCTCAGCCCTTCCTTCTCTGAGCTGGCCGCTCAGCTGTTGGCTAATTGCCAGCTCCCATCTCTCTCCACAGTTACTCAGCTGTTGTTGATATCCTGCTCATCAGTCCTGTCTACTTAAGCTGTCCAGTCCAGAGGAGTCTGCCTTCACCTTGGTCAACATCACAAGAAACATCTCCTGTGGTCCTGTTTGAAGACTAGCTTTGCTGACATCTCTTCTGGCTCCGGATCCTGCTTGCTGTTCCACTACTTTGATCCCTGACTTCTGGCTTGGCTGACTATCCTTTCCGGTTACTGAACTTTGGCTATGTTTTGACTATGTTTGTTCTTTTTACTTTTATTATTAAACAAGTGTGATTTAACTGTACTTCTGTCTCGGTCTGATTTCATGGTTTCTGACATCAAAAGCGAAATAGGGCGATAATTAGTCGGGTCATAATGCGATTTTCTTGGTTTGGAAATTGTGGTAAGTGCTGTGAGAGATTCCGTGTCAGCAATTTGATTGTACATATTGCCCAGGTGTGGTACAAAGCTTACTAAAGCTATTCAGGGCCAGAGCTTTATGAAGTGGGAGACCCAGTATAATTTTTTTTTAGTTTCTAGGTCATTAAAGGGGGAGGATAAATCCGCGAGCTGTGTTGGAGTCATGGACCATAAATAAACAGATTGTAAAAAATGGGAGATAGCATCAGGAGATGGAAGTATCTGATTGTTGTGGTCTTTGAGGTTATATAATTTGGAATAATACTCACTGAATTGGTCACCAATGTCTTTCAGGTTCACACATTTTTTGCCTGTTTTACTGGTGAGGAAAGGGATTTTTTATTTTACTAGTTGGTTCTGTTGGGAGTTGGGACCGTAAGGAACATAGCTGGGTCATGATTAGGTCAGAGGGGCAGGATTTACGTTGCCGTTCAAGAGTGTAAATCTGATGTCTTAAACAAATAGTCGTCTCCATGTATTTCTTCTTTTCATTGGCACTAAGCTTGATCATGAGTCCTCTAATGTAAGCTTTATGTGCATTCCATAAAACAGTATTGTTCTATACGGTACCAATGTTTGACTGAAAAAAGGCTTTAATCGCGGAAGCGATCTTCTCCTTGTCTACAAGGAGCTGCTAAGAATGGAAGTATTTAGTCTCTAGGCCAAGCCTGAACTGCCAGGAGATCTAGGAGAGCATTGTTACTGGGGCATGATCAGTCCAAGTGATGATGCCAATTTGGATTTTAACTACTGATTGAAGAATATATTTATCTACAAGGAACAGATATATCCCTGAGTAGGCCTTCTGAGTGGAGGAATAGACCGTAAAGTCCTTTTCTGAATCATGGAAACAGCGCCACACATCAAAATAAGTCTTCTGATTTAAGGAAGGAAAATAGGGCAGAAGATTGTTTCTGGGAAGGATTAGAATAATGCAATGAGGGGTCAACTACACCTAGTCTAGTATTGAATCTAGTCTAGTCTAGTAAAGAATTTTTTTTATGCGTATTAGGGCGATATATATTAACAATATTAAGGTTTTGGTTGTCAACAAGGGCTGAAAGGATAATAAATCTACCATTAGGGTCAGTTTCCACCTGTAAGAGTTGAAATGACAAAGTGTTACGTAGAGCTATCATGACCCCCTTGCATTTCTTGTCAGCATTGGCAAAAAAGTAACGCAAAAAGGAGTTGTGGTGACATTTGGGGGGTTTATTGTTGTGAAAATGCATTTTCTGCACGCACAATATATCACCTTTTTTCAGTAAAGCTTCTTTTCATGAGCATAGCTATTTTTTTTCGGAACTGTTAGGTCCCTTGGCATTTAAAGATGTGATTATTAATGGGCATAGTAAAAGTGTATAATGCTGTATAGCAGAGAACTTGTGACATAAGCATATGTATCAACGTGCAATATCCTGTGAGACAATGAGGTATGTACGATCTTGTTCAGATTTGAGCATCAGATGAAAAAAAAATGGTAAATTACTGTAAAACTTAAGAAACAACAAAAAAAACAAATAACATACAAAAACACAATCTACCTAGGTGTGCATAGCACACAACTCATCTGGGGCGCCAACGTAAACCAGGATCAATGCCATGTCAAGTAGGGGAACCATGCATGACATGTGATCTACCTCGCTTTGAATGCAAAAAAAATAATAATAATCAGTGAACAGGAGAGAACTAGTAAGAAACCAATCAGGCACGATCCACTGTTACCTGATTAGAGCAAATTCTGGTCACTTGGGATCTGTGAAGAAGCATGAGGCACTAGCCCTCAACTGTGTAGCTGTTTAAACCCTTCCTTCGGGGTAAGGACTGAAACTGATTTACTTTGGTAAGTAATTAGGTGCTTAGTTGGAGGTCCCCACAAGTAAGACATCTTATTTTCCCTGAGTATTTTAGTGATAGGAGCAAAGTCCAGTCTTCTTTGAGCTGTATAAGCAGAGATATGTGTGAAGAGGGGAGTTAAAGAGGAGTTCCACCCAGGGGGGCCGTAAAAAAAAAAAAAATTAAAAGTCAGCAGCTACAAATACTGCAGCTGCTGACTTGTAATTGGACACTTACCTGTCCCTGGGTCCAGCGATGCGGGGGATCGAAGCCCCGCTCGTCCCCCCCCTCTGCTCGTCGGCGCCGGCATTTCAACTGTGGGCGCCGGGCTGTGGCTTCACAGCCTGGCACCCACTGCGCATGCGTGAGCGGCGCCGCGCGCCGTGATTGGCCGCTCAATCACCTGGGACCTGTAATGGGTCCCAGATGATTGACAGGAGGGAGGGAGCAGAGCGGAGCCCTTCCTGTGCCTGGGGGGAAGTGATGTCACCAGCCCAGGCAAAGGAACAGGCAGACTACGAGGGACCACCTAGCAACAGGCATTTAGAGGTAAGTGGAAAAAAAAAATATCCAAATTTTTTTTGTTTTTTTTTTTTAGACTTTTTTCAGGTATTTTTGTTTTTTAGGTGGAACCCCACTTTAAGCATAGGGTTCTGGAAGTGATTCTTTGGAGCTGGCAGCTGATATTACATGAACTTTCACGTGAAATATATTTACTCTTGCTAGCACTTCTCTTGGGACTGAAGCGGGAATATGTTTGGGCTTAAAGATTCTATGAGCTTGATCAATAATAAAATCTTATGGATTTTGACCCTTGAACAATTTCAGGAAAATGTACTGAATGTAAAGTATCAGATCATTATTGAGAACTAACTCAGGAATCCCTCTGAACTTAAAATTATTCCTCCTTGATCTGTCCTCAAATTCAGTGAGTTTAAGCTGTTGGATTTCCTCTGCCTGATCCATATGAGCATCCACTAGCTCATTATGTGCTGTTGTGCATTCAGACATCTGCTGCTCTAGCTGAGCAGTGTGCTCTCTAATATGATCAACCTGGGACTGTATTTGCATCACAGATCTGGGGGTATCTCTCTGTACACCCCTCTTTAGGGAGGGTAGCATGTTTTTCAGATAGTGCTCTGAAACAGGGTTATCCAAAGTGGGAAATGCAACTAGTGTGTCTGGATCCCCTGCTTCACTATCCTCCCCTGCACTTGTATTCCAGCCCTGCTTTTTTTTCTTACATGCATGCCTTTTAATGTTTGGAGAGCTGGAGGGAGAAGGAGCTGAGCACTTTAAAATCTCTGTGGAGGGGAGGGGGACCTCCACAGTGTCTTCGTCAGTGTCTAAGGGTAGATCCACAGAGTCGGAGGAGGATCAGTGCGCCATCTTTCCTGATCCCTGTCACAGACTTGGGAAGGAAGTCTGTAACACTCCTGGGACCGGTCTGCTTATTTTTGAGGGAGATGCTCTGCGGGAGCCTGGGGCACAGGTCCACTGATTGGCAGAAGTGTATGGCGGCAGATGCGGCTCTAAGTTGCTGTCTTTCTCCCCATAGTGAAAGAGCACTGGAGCTCTGGAACGAGTATATACTCGGCATCAGCCAAACTAAGCCCTGTCTCAACATTATTCTGTCAGAGAGTGACTCAGCTGTATATTGTCCATAGGATGTAAAAAACTCCCCATTCACTTTATAGAACAGGTGTCCTCAAGACAGCTGTAATTGTAATAGATGTGGCCATTCCCTGGGAAATTGTATATATCTTATTTGGAGATGTCCTAAGTTGGTACATGTAGGAAAGATGTTATTTAACTTATCCATGCTTTTTTTTAGTTTAGCATTGTATGTAATGAATACACATATATTTTAGGGCCACTTTGTTGTCCCTGGAGGTCAAGTTATTTGCAGTCTGAATCTTATTAGAATATTTTCTAGTAAGTTGATTTTCTAGTAAGATGATTGTATCAAGTGACTTTTGCTGCAGCCACCAAACGTGGGGGGATAAATATTAACAGTTAAATTTTTACTACAGGCTACACATTCACAACTCTCCCATCCCCAAATATTTACCTATTTTCCCTTTTTACTTGTTATCATTGATGATTTGCAATGTTCTCTTAACTTGCAGCATGTAAAGGGGAGATGAGGGTAGGGGGTTAATTGGTTCCTGCAACTTGCTGTCAAGAGTAGTAGTATGTTTCAGTCAACACACACAACACTGGTTGGGAGCACTCATGTAAAGCTGTCTCCTTAGCAGCTGGCCAAGAAACAAAGGAAGCAGACCATGCATACCGTGTAAGTCTGGAAATCTAAATATCTGCATTGACCAACTACTTTGATGGTGAATGCTAGTTAGAGCTTCGCCAGTAGAAAAAAATCAAATTGTATAGCTCAGCATAATATAGCACCTAAACAATGTAATTTTCTGCTCTGACAAGTCATCTTATTCTTTAGTAAACTAAAAACAACCCTGACATGATAAATTTCAATTTAAAGATACAAGTGGGTACACTTAAATGCAAATGTATAATTTTCCTGTAACATTTGCGCTTGGTGCTCCATCCTCATGCCTCTCAAACCATCCTAGTAATGGATGGCCTTTACAGTAAAGTACCAGTGTTTTGGAAGGGGGAGAGACTCAACTTTTACAGGATAACTGAGACTTGCATATATTTCCCGGTCCAAATTCCAAACTCAAATAAATTCTGAGTCTGATTTGCTTGAATCAGTAGTGGAATACATTATGAGAGACTCCGTCATCCCTATTTATTACTAAACATTAGCAGTGTTAATCTAATGTTTGGAAAGGCATCTGTATAAATATTCCAGTATTTTAATTTACCACAGTTTGACTTTATACAATGCTCTTTGAAAAGCAGTAACAAAAGTTCTTGCTTGTTGTATTAATCAGCCTTTCCACATTTCTTTATTTCTCTGTCTAATGGTCATAAAACAGACACTCACAAATTAGGTGAAAATGAATGACTATTTATTTTCTGTCATGCCTCCATTGTGCTAATAATTAGTAGTTATTTATTTTAGAAAAGACAACCAAGCTGTGCAATTTGCATAATGGGCTCATATTTTTAGGCATTCATTATTATCCTATTTTATTTGACAATAGAGCATATTTCATCAAGCTTCCTAATAATATTACAATTTCATGCAACATGTTGTATCTGAAAGTTTCAGTACAAACACTGTCATTGATAAAAAGAATATCTAAATTGCTAATCATCTGCACTATTGTTCTATGAAACTGGAGTAAATTACAGTTTGCGTGGCTTAACAAAAATCCCTTATTGTTGATGTAATGTGCTTAGAATAGTAACTGATCTCTGACCTAATTAATTAAAATGACTATTTGCCATAGGGTAAAGAAATATAATTTGTTTTGCATTTGTTATGGAAAGAAACGCTTTGGTTCCACAAATTCATCTAATGTGAATTAAATGTATTGTTTTTATGGTGCTGTGTCTTAATTACTTCTAAATACTAATACAATAGTATAACACAATTGTATGGAGATAGCTTTCAAAAGACTGTCGAGTGAATACACAGTATGTATTATTGGGAAACTACACATTGTGAGTAGGGAAAATTAAATTAATTGAAACTTCTGAATGTGGATATAATTAGTGAATGTCACTAGAAGTCTGTGCACATGTACTGTATGCATTAAAATGAAATGAAACAAAATAACTTTTTAAAAGACTCAAAGGATTACACATTAAATATTAATCTTTAAGTTGAAAAAAGAAAACTTTAAAGTGTATGTACAGTAAAGCCAATCACTAAAATATCCCGTAAGCTTTAACATTTTAATGTACTTTCAAAAGCCAAGATATTTTTACATTTGCATATATACAAAGTTAAAACCATATTTTAATAGGGTATGTATCCAAAAGATAAAAACTCAAGAAAAAGGGTACACAAACTAAATATAGAGTAATAAATATTTAAAAAACTTTATAAAAACATGTTAGTGTTGTCCCTCAATGGTCACATCATTTATAGTACATAAAATAAGTAAATAAAATAAATAACAAAGATATGATATCCAAATACTAGGAGAATATCAGAGTCATGGTACAATCTGGACTCTGGGGAATACTGAAAAAATAAATGTTCATGCCAACAGTCATGCCCCGTACACACGGTTGGACATTGATCGGACATTCCAACAACAAAATCCATGGATTTTTTCCGACAGATGTTGGCTCAAACTTGTCCTGCATACACACGGTCACACAAAGTTGTCGGAAAATCCGATCGTTCTAAATGCGGTGACGTAAAACACGTACGTCGGGACTATAAATGGGCCAGTAGCCAATAGCTTTCGTCTCTTAATTCATTCTGAGCATGCGTGGCACTTTGTGCGCCGGATTTGTGTACACACGATCGGAATTTCCGACAACAGATTTTGTTGTCGGAAAATTTTATAGCAAGCTCTCAAACTTTCTGTGTCGGAAAGTCTGATGGAAAATGTGTGATGGAGCCCACACACGGTCGGAATTTCCGACAATAAGGTCCTATCACACATTTTCCGTCGGAAAATCCGACCGTGTGTACAGGGCATAAGGGTATTTAAAAACTGCTGAAATTGCAATCCGGATGCCTCGGAGTGGCTGTTCCGGCACAGTATGTTCCCTTTAGGGGTGTCGGGGGAGCTCCCCGGGACGTCTGGAACCAGACATTGCAAGGCACGTGTATCGTGAGACACCGTCTAATCCGTCTCAAAATTCTTACACTGAACGATATTTACTTGCTTTTTATAGATGTAAGTGAGTTCACCCATTCCAAGCCTATAGGAGGTATTTCATGTTATGCTGCATTGTACCTTGCTATCGATGTATAACATGTATCTGATTCTTTGGAAAATAATAAAAACTTTGAAAGAAAAAAAAAACTGCTGAAATTGGAGCAATTCACCAGGGTTTTTATCTAGTGTGTTGGGTAGTGGTGTTAAAGGCAAAAGGCTTAATCTCTGGATTTACATTCCCAAGGCCTCAACCAACTTTCATAATAAAAACCCATTTAGACTCTGTACAGAGGATAGATTTAATATGTGAAAGGGAGGGTGAGCTCTTGCAGAAAATTCTCTCTTAATCAAAATTTAGATATAAAACAATATCTATATATAGGCCAAATGTATAGATGAAGGTGCCAACCCATATACAAATATTAATACATCATATAAACATTCAGAGCTGAAAATGCCACCTTATTTACATATGTGGGTCAACCCAAGGAGAATCTTTTCATATATGTGGGTACCAAGCTAAGTATTTTAATGTGAAGATAACAACAAACATAGGCAAGTCAATATGCCTCATATAGTCCATATATATTGGTGATGGTGTCGGTGCTTATCTGTCACACAGCAAGATATCCTACTGTAGGTGTAGTAACACCTGCAAAGAGTCCATATATTACATCTATGCATATAAAGCTACAATTACCTCACCCATCCTTGTATGCTCCATTATGAAGGCTCTAGAACATAGCCCCCCATGGTTGGCAAAAAGAGAAGGGGCACAGAGTTTGCCTGCTAGGCCCAGCAATGCATTTTTTTACTGTATAGGGTAACTTTCCATTTGAGAAAGAAACTTAAAGTGGTATTAAACCCCAAACCAAATTTGTAACATATTGTAGTTTACCAATAATTAGATGTGGTGACTGCATTAGCTTTCTTTGTTTAAGCCTTTTCTCTCTGTTTCACCTGGTGATCTGACCAGTAACACACTGTGTATTAGTGTGCCCCCACTCTGGATGAATGAGCACAGGGGGCACTGTTGGACAGCAGCAGGTGAGTCTGGGGGATGGGAGTGTTGCATGTATTAGCATATTTAGATACACTAGCAAATTGAAGGCAAACTCCAGCTAATACATTATGAGCAGGTACAGAAAACATTTTTTTCCCTTTTGGGATAAAGGTTTTACATAAATAAATAAAAGCTAATAATTGTAAGCAACCCTGTCAGTGATAAAAATGGTTTGCCTCCTTTCTGTAATTGATATATTCTGCTGGAGAACTTGTTCTTTTGAAAAGCAACAGATTTACTGGCTGGATTATCAGAGGAAAATAGAGGATAGAACGCTTAAAATAGAAAATGAATACAGCCATCACATCTATGAAATAGTAAGCTTGAAATATATCATATGTTTGCTTTCGGGTTTTAATATCACATTAAGGAAATTTAAGAAATAAAGAAAAAGCCATTAACAGGCTATATCTAAAAAAGCCTCCTTGAAACCAATAATCTTGGACAATTACAGACCCGTATCCATCATTTTCATTTTTGGAAATGTAGATGAAAAAACAGTCACTTACAGATTAACAGCTGGACTTTCAAATAACACATTTTTGACAAATTTCAATCTGGATTTAGAAAAAATACAATATAGAAACAGTGTTCTACCTTTTAAAATATATTTTATTGACTAGAGGCAATTATCCATCCTTATCCTTGATCCCACTTCTGAATTTGACACCATAAGCCATAACATCTTACTGCAACACCTAAGGCTACTCTGTGGTCACCTTAAAATCTTTGGATCTCATTCATTCTATCATGCAGCACCCACCCTCAATATGGCACTCACTGCCCCTGCCATCCAAAGTATAGGAAGTTAACTCTCTGGATGTTTTTTTAAAAGTAGATTCAAGACACATCTATTCATAGGAGCCATTGTGAAGGTACATATTAACAAGATTCTGAGAATGACATCTGAGGCACTTGGAAATGTGGTACCTGTAAATTCTGCCTATGGATATATGAAAATCAAATTATCTATTTTCCTAATGGTAATCTTCATGCAATTCCCCGCCATGTCAATTGTCAAACCATAGGTATTGTTTATATTATGTTCTGCATTTGCAGGGCATTTCATATAGGCAAAATAAAACGCCCACATTGGCGTAGAATCAAGGATCATAAATATTATGCCAAAAATAATGAACTCTCTACACTTGGCAGACATGTCACTTTATCCCATAAATGAGATACTAACTTCATAAAATTTGCCGCTTTGGAGTATATCATACCTGACCCCAGGGGTGGACATAAGAGGATTTTACAATGTGAAACAAGGTAGATATATTTGCTGCAAGCAACTGTACTACCTGGCCTCAATGAAGCCATTAGTTTCAAGCCGTACTTCTGAAATGGATTCTATCATCGCTCCTCCCCAGTATTTAAAAATGCATTGAATATACAGTAAATCAGAATAATAGGTCCCAGATTTGGGCTCATTAGTATTTCCCTTTTTTACACAAGGATGTATAGTATAACAACTACAAATACAGGCCCCCATTTTAGGGATGAATATTGTAGATCGATACATAGAGGTAATATGATCTAAATCCATGAATCTGTATGTGAATTAAATGATGGGATTTGGCTACACATTTATTGTAATTCACAATGCCACCATAAATTCCCTTGTACTCATGCAAAGTATATCCATGGGTAAATTTGATGAAGATGTCAATGGTGCTATTTTAAAACATGTTGCAGAAAAAACTTTTTCAGTGTTTAGTAGCTTTTATATAATATGTAGATGTCAACAGTTAAATGTGTTCTTGAGCTTCAATGTTATGGCGGTGTCATGGTTCTGGTGGGCTTACACATGCTCCCTGTATGCCTACCCCCTTTGGGGTGTGGTTTTGGCTCTCTCCTTGCATGCCCTTGGACTGATTGGCTTGGAATCCTGGCTGAGATCATGGACAGTCAGGTTTCTGGGGACCTGGCAGGGAGATGACCCTCCCGCATTGGGCACCATCTTTTGCATGCGTGGTTGATGGGACGCACGCAATGCTGTGATGTCATCACCTGGTGTCTGCCAGGCAGCCTTGTGGCGATCATGGGGACCTATAAATACTCCTTCATCCATCCTCTGTCCTCTCTGATAGATGTACGGACACCTTACAATTAACACATGGGTGTAAGCACACCATTTTTATGCAAGCTAGGGTGGATACACTGGGGACCTGCTTTTGATATATACTCATTTTTTATAGTTTTATCTTGGAGACTCAATGGTCTATAGAAATCATGGGGAAGCCCTTTTGAAATATTGTAAATCAATTCCTGCTGTGATGCAAGTGGCTTTGACTGACGGACAGTACAAGGTATATATTATGGCTATATTATCTACTTACAGTGTTTATGGCCTATAGACTTATTGCAGTCATGATACCTATATGATATGTATACTATATTGCAGTTTCCTTTGATACATTTTTCATTTGCTTTGCTTTGACCCCTTGGGTGTTGGGAATATATTTCAGGAATATACAGTTTACAGATGTACCTTATTTACCATGTATTTATATATAGCTTTATATATAGCTTAAAGTGGATATAAAGCCTCACATATACCCAGTGAAGTGAACAGCCTCAGATGATACACAGGGATGAAACAAATCTCCCTACATATGTTTTACATGTATATCTGCTGTCTTCAGCTTTATATATCCTTTAGAAAGTTCAGATCGTGTTACAGATTTTCTCTTACTGTTCAGCACTGAGTGTGAATTCTGGGCATGCAGCTGAGACAGCTGATTGGAGGAAAGGCACACCCTCCCACTCCACATAGGCAGAGACAGGCAAAGACTTGCAGACCTGTTTCCTGAATAGTTCAGCTCTCTGTTAATCTATTTATAGCAACCTCCCACGACACAAAATTTAGGCTGGTTTTGAAGGAGAACTTGTCAGAAGTTATCATGCTGATAACAGAAGAATAGAGCAGGAGAAAGCCACAGGACTTAGTATTTTGAAGAGAGATAAGAAAACTCTGCAGATATATGTGCCCAGCTCAAATTTCATGAATCCGGTTTACATCCACTTTAATTTATGTAATGGTAACAGAAATGGCCCTAAACTTGTCTTCTCCTTGATAAGGGATTTTCTAGTTGTGCATCCACCATACAGTCCTAATACAGTTGTGCTCATACGTTTACATTTCATTTCACCTTTCACTCATGGTTAGTGTTTGGCTGAAGCCATTTATTATCAATCAACTGTGTTTACTCTTTTTAAATCATAATCACAACAGAAACTACCCAAATGCTGAAACCAAACCACGGTCAGGTAGACTAAATAAAATTTCAGCCACAACTGCCAGGAAAATTGGTCAGGATGCAAAGAAAAACCCACAAATAACTTCAGGTGAAATACCATACTCTCTGAAAACATGTGGTTTGGCTGTTTCAAGATGCACAATAAGAAGGCACATGAAGAAAGATGTGCTGCATGGTTGAGTCGCCAGAAGAAAGTCATTACTACGCAAATGCCACAAAGTACAATACGCCAAACAGCACAGAGACAGGCCTCAAACCTTCTGGCACAAAGTCATTTGGAGTGATGAGACCAAAATTTAGCTTTTTGGCCACAACCATAAACACTTCACTTGGAGAGGAGTCAACAAGACCTATGATGAAATTTACACCAACACGGAGGTGGATCGCTGAGGTTTTGGGGATGTGTGAGCTACAAAGGCACAGGAAATTTAATAAAAATTGATGGCAAGATGAATGCAGTATGTTATGAAAAAATACCGAAGCAACATTTGCATTCATCAACCAGGAAGCTGCACATGGTACATACTTGGACATTCCAACATGACAATGATCCAAAACACAAAGCCAAGTCAACCTGGCATTGGCTACAGCAGAATAAAATGAAGGTTCTGGAGTGGCCATCTCAGTCTCCTGACCTTAATATCATTGAACCACTCTGGGGAGATCTCAAACGTGCAGTTCATGCAAGACAGCCCAAGAATTTACTGGAGGCTTTTTGCCAAGAGGAATGGGCAGCTTTACCATCTGAGAAGATAAAGAGCCTCATCCACAAATACCATAAAAGGCTTCAAGCTGTCATTGATGTTAAAGGGGGCAATACACGGTATTAAGAACTGGGTATGTAAACTTTTGATCAGGGTAATTTGGGTAGTTTCTGTTGTGATTATGATTTAAAAAGAGTAAACACAGTTGATTGATAATAAATGGCTTCAGCCAAACACTAACCATGAGTGAAAGAAAAGTTTTTGTGTTATCGTTCATATTCTCTGAAAAATGGCCAAGAAATCATAAATTCTGCCAGGGTATGTAAATATATGAGCACAACTGTATCTTTGTGAGGAGTGTTGCCCCTTTGTCCACCCCCAGACATTTTTTGATGCATGTGACTTTCTGCCATGACATTGTGAGTGTTTAAAAATACATTAAGAGGGGGCGCATGCGCGGCTTGCAAGATGGAGGACGCATAAGACATTAGCTCTGGTCCCCATCTCTCCTTCCATGGCTCCTACTCTGCTACAGCTGCCTTCACAGCTGCAGGAGCCACACCAATCAACTCTGGAGACATCCCTGCACCCCATGGGTAAGATTGGATACCAAAAGCATATATACCAAAGGCACGGCCAACTCTTCCACCCCGAGCTCGTGGAGCGCTTCCTGCTTAGGCCACAATCCCCGATCTTGGGTATCTCAGCTACACTGACCTGCTCGTGGTATACCTGAGGAGTACCAACCCTCACAATTGCCAGAACCTACCACAATTTTAACAGTTGGGGTATTGGACTTAAAGCTACATACCCTTTTACAGGATTTAACCCATAATATCACCAAGGAAATGTGGAAAATCGCACAGGAGCTCAGGGGGGAAATTAACCAATTAGGGGAACGTACTGATACCCTGGAGAATACGTTTGGTGACCTGGTTCATTATGTACATGTCCTAGAGGAAGATAACGTTGCCCTTAAACATACAGTATCCCAAATTCAATTGCAACAAGAAGACCTGCAAAACAGGGAATGCTGCCAAAAATTTGCGGATACATGGGGTTCTTGAACTCATTAGTGACAAAGAATACGTCCGTATCTTCTGGGCCTGTTTGTCACCTTGGCCCCTCACATTCCAGATATTGATTGGTGCCTTGAGAGAGCTCACAGATCCTTGGCTCCTGAAACCACCATCAGGGGCTAATCCAAGAGACAATATTGTCCGCTTTCATTATTAGGAGAGCAAGGAAGCTCTCACTGTGGCCACACATAATAAATCTCGGGTAGACTTTAAAGGAACCAAGATTCAAATCTTTAATGATCTATCACCCATCACTTTGGCAAAGAGACACAGTTTCTGCCCTGTTACTGCTCATCTGCAAAACCATCAGATTACGTATCACTGGGGATTCCCCTTTTGCCTTTCTGCTTCTAAAGATGGAGTACTATATTCCATGAGAGATCTACATGAGAGGGAGGCATTCATATGAAATCTGGGCCTTCCATCCATCCCTGAAGAAGGCCTACAGCTTCCTACTTTGACCTCAAGGCCGCTCTTAACCCCTGGAAAGATCTGGACCACGCCACATCAGCGATCACAGAAAGCTTCCACCACCCTTCAAAGAGTCACCCCATCGAGATACCCCACCTGAAGAGTTTCTGCTGTCCTCTCAGAAATTTTACATGCATATGGACTAATTGAGCTTAGTCCATATGCCCTAGTCTCCAATACAAGAGACCGACACCCTTACCCATGGGTATCCTTCTTTTTTTTGCCTTCACTGATATTGTATGTTTTGTTCATTGACTTATGCTCAGCTATTTTCATTTTATTTTATCCGTCTGCTGATGGGGACGGGACCTAGCTAGTGGAACTTGCAGGCTGTCATGTTCTTTAGCACAACTCCAGACATTTGTTCTAGAATCTTGAAGGCTATGATCCCTATGGACCTTCCATCAAAGTTTTTTTTTTTTTTGTTCTCTACTTTTTCAGGTCCTTTTTTGACAGGTCTCTGGTTCACAAATGTGTCTTATCTGATGCCGTTTTTTCACCTTTTAAATGTCTAGATTTAAACTATTTTTTTTTGCTTCATGCAACATGTTTTTTTTTTCTTTATTTCAAATGTTCCACTGACATTAGCTGTCTGTTTCAGTGATATATCATGGATTTGAGAGTGTTTTCATGTAATGTGAAGGGCTTGAACTCCATTCATAAGTGCTGGCTGGATTTGAAGGAATTCAAATCCTCTAAGGCGGATGTGGTCATAGTTAAGTAGACTCACTTTCATGCTGGAGGTTCCTTTAAGTTTGCATCTAAGCAATTTCCTACCTCTTTTGTGGCTTCTGATCCTTCTGGAAAATCCGGGGTAGCAGAGGTGTAGAGGTGGTCACATTCTTTTAGCAATGAAGGTGTCTTGTCATATGTGTGTATTTATATGTAGCTTTTCATAACTTTTTCAAACCATTAAAATTTTTACCTTTATTGAGATGTATGGTGGGCTGTGAGAGTTTTTGTTTTGTCAAGCATGGAGGGGGTTGAGCTAAATTCAGGTTTCTTATTCTTGAGTTACACATACATGATTTTTGCCGAAAGCTCCCGCTCCTATCCTTTTCCCCCTCCTCATCCATTTGATGAGGATACATAGACTTTTCAAGTTTATTCTAGTTTATTCTCATTTATATCAGCATACATAAGCTTTACTTTAAGGGTTCTTTCTTTTTCGAGTGTTGCAGCCTAATGGTATCCCAACTTATTGCCCTCCAGCTATGTCAATCCTCATTCCCAATTCACAAAAAGGAAATTTCATGCCTTTATTGCCTCTTTAAAATTACCTAAGATCTCCTCCGCCCAACACGCTACACTCAATACCCTCATGACTGAGGAAGAAACAGCAGAAGTTATAAAACATTGACCATTGCACAAATCCCCAGGTCCTTATGGCCTTCCTTACTCTTATTACGAGACCTTTCTCCCAATTTTATCCCCGCACATGTTAAACCTCTTTACTTCTCTGATGAAAGGTTTCACACCTAACTCTCACTTCCTACATGCGTTTATTACAGTTATCCCCCAGCCAGGCAAGGATCCATCTCTCCCTGACAATTACAGTCCCATATCACTGTTAAATTCAGATTATAAAATATTTACAAAAATTTTAGCAAATAGATTGTCATGTTTGTTACCGTCATTGATCCATAGAGATCAAGTAGGCTTTGTCCCCACTAGGCATGCAGGGGATAACACAAGACGCACGATTGATCTTATAGATCCTCTGACTAAAACTAATCGCCCCATTTTGGTTTTAAGTTTGGATGCCCAAAATGCCTTTGACTGCCTTAGTTGGTCATTTATGTTCGCTGTCTTGTCCCATTATGGATTTACAGGTTCTTTTATTAAAGCTCTACAAGCACTATATTCGACACCTTCTCAAGTACAACTTTCCTCACATATATCACAATCATTCCCCTTGAGCAATGGTACTAGGCAGGGTTGCCCTTTGTCACCCCTACTTTTTGTTCTCAGCATGGAGCCACTTGTAGCTGCCATTAGATCCCACCCAGACATCCGTGGAGTACCAATGCACCAACGGGAATTTAAATTATCTCTCTTTGCTGATGAAATTCTACTGACAATCACTCACTCTCACTTATCTCTTCCTTCTCTACATGAGATCTTAACATCTTTTAGTGCCATATCGGGATTTCAAATAATCAATCTAAACCAGAAGCTCTCCCTGTCAACCTACCATCGACCCAACTTACCTTTCTTCAAAAGAACTATACTCATCATTGGGGCTCCCACACCCTAAATACTTAGGTATTCACTCCATCCTATTCCACTTTTTATCAGGCTAACTTCTCTCCCTATTTGCAGAAATCACCAGTTGACTTAATCATTGGACTGCTCTCCCTATTTCTTTCCTTGGGAGAATCAATTTTCTTAAAATGTCGATACTTCCAAAATTGCTGTATTTATTTGAGACGCTTCCAATACCGATTCCAATGCCTCAATTGAAAAAAAGCCTTCAAAGGAAGTGCCTTAAATTTATTTGGAACTATGCCTCACTTTAGGATTGCAGGGTCAGTGCTCCAAGCTTTAAGAACTAGGGGATCTGGGGGGTCCCAGACCTTGCTAAGTATTATTCTGCCACGCATCTGAGGGCAATTACTTCTTGGATGTCCAGAATGGCACTGAATAGATTGTCTGAAATTAAAATGGGAGTTACATCTCCTGTACATCCCTGCTCAATGCTATGGCCCTCTTCTGATAAATGAATGCCCCAATTGAGAAGCTTATGCCTGGCTCCGATGCCGTCCACTCTATCAATATGGAAATGTAGTTCTGAAAGACAGTGGCGGGACAAGGTCACCCAGTGCCCAGGGCGAACATACCAAATTGCGCCCCCCCCGGGTTGGGCATGACCAATCATCTTCTGTCTTGTCTGATAACCACACCTAATCATTATACCTACCTATAGAATGCAAAGTCAGGACTGGATGAATTACAAAGTGCAAGGTTCAAGAGCAGAAATAATGTACAGAGTATAGGAATCAGCAACAGGGGTATTTTATAAAAGCAGTGGGTTCGTGTGCAGTATCATAAGTTGGGCCCAGCTTCTAGAGGATAAAATGCGATGAGCGGCAAAAATTGGGTGTGGCTTTCACTTGCTGACTATTGAGTATGTGTAAAAAGATTTACAGTGCAAGGGTTCAGTAGCAAGTGATGCAGGGCACCAGGAATGGAAAAAAAAGACTTATTAAGGATTGTGGAAATGAGGTTCAGAAGATCTAAAGTTTTTTAGGGTAGGGAGGGTCCACTTCTTTTAGTGCTTGTTCAGAATATCTACAATATTTTAGTGTGCATGAACTGAGGACTGGTATAAAACCCACAATGTTATATATTGCTGCTTAACAATCATTAGATGTGGTGGCTGCATTAGTTTTAGTTTAGGCTTTTCCTCTCTGTTTTCACCTGGTGATCTGGCCAGTGGCACACGCCCTGTATTAGAGTGCCCCCAATCTGGATAAAGGAGCACAGAAGGCACAGCAGATAGGAGCATGGTCAGTGTGGGAAGGAGTGTAGTGTTAGATGTACTAGCAGATTTAGCAACACTAACAAGTTGAAGCCAAACTCACTAGCCTATGGAAAACAGGATCACACATTCTCCACACTTCAGCACACTGGACTCCTCTACTTTATGCTCTGCTGTCTAAAGTCAACATGGGAAAGAGAATGAGGAGGATACGCTCTGACACACAGGGGGGCTCTGACACACAGAGGGCTCTGTCACGCAGGAGGCTCTAATTCCCAGCAACATTTATGACATTTGCAGCTTGCTGAAATAATGTTTCCCAGCCTTTATGCCCAGTCTGCACATGTACAGAGCTCTATGCTAACACCTCAGCTCTCTGGGAATGTGGGGCTGACAGAGCAGGGAGGGCTCAATAGGCAGACAGGAGACTGGGCTAATAGGGACATGTTTTTTTTTTTTCATTGCACCCAGCTTATGTCAAGCAAATAATATAGTAAGTACACTGCTGTTAGTGAAACATATCCTGTGTTCAGGATGGGAGACAGCTGGGGGGGGTTAGTTAAGCACTGGATCCCCTCCCTATACACAAGCACTAGATGGATCAGCAAAGAACATTAACAATTGAAAAGTCCCAGTATATTCCCAACATACTATATATAAGAATTGTTCTTCTCTTTTAGTAAACCTGCTCTCTAAAGTACAGGGAGGGTTTACAGCACAGCCAGGTACAGTTTGGAACGCAGAGCAGTGGGGACTCACATGGAAGAAAACTGACATCCATCCTGTGAGATCTTCATGTTGGGAGAGCTGTGTGATGTATGCATGGGGCAGAAAGCAATGATCGGGACTGCACTGTTGTGTTATCATCGTGCTCTGCCCACCTGTAGAGGAGCTCTCAGTGTCATAGCCCGATCCAGCCAGCCAGACTGATAAGAAATCAAGCCTGGGAGAGTGAATTCTTCTCCCTCTGTGCCAGAATGTGGTTGCCGCTGTAGAGAGGAGGCAAGCAATATGTATGGGCGCATCCTCAGCCCACTTTTTGGGCAGGCTGTAGCATTGAGTGGAGCCATAACCTAAATATTCTTTGCCCAGATTCCTCTGCATGCTGCAGCTGGCAACCCAGCGCCCCCTCCCACACTCCTCCCACATTCCCACCCAGGGCAGCTGTCCCTCCCACCCACCCCTTGTCCTGGCCCTGCTGAAAGATATCCTGTTTCTTCTTCATGCCCTCCACTGATGAATGTACTTTTCACCCCTGACATACCTGATAGCTTATCCTACAACCGTATGTTACTTTGGATCCATTTGCGGCACTTGGTAAATCCAGTGACTCGTGTATCCATGTGCTGACATCAAATTCTGAAAAAAAAAATTTCTCATATCTGCAAACTAAACATTTCATTTATGCTAAATCCCCATCCTTGACTTTGGAAAAACTGACTGATTTTGAATTATTATGTAGTAGAGGCCCATATGAACCCCACCTAATATCCTCCATATACAAAATTTTACATGAAGCCATTCCCCTAACTGACACTTGCCACAATTATATGAAGAAATGGTCCCACATACTACAAAAACTCCTTAGCAGTATATATAGTATGTGTGTTAAGAGAAAAGTTTTAATACAGTATGTATATATAACAATATATTGATGCAAATCTCTGTTATATTCAGCAGCATATGATACTCCATAAACTGGTTCTGAGGAAGCTACGCAATTTAGCGAAACACATCAACCAGTGGATATAATACAAACACCTCCAGTCCTGGAGACTAAAATACAAGTACAATAGGAGGTGTATGTATAGTGGTCCCAAATGGAACTAACATATCATATTGCGTCAATGTTTGTTTTTAATGGACTGTGAAAACAGTGTGTATGATTTTTTATAGATATTGTAAAAATAAAGTTTTGATATTTTTACAAATTGGATCATTTCTGTTTCATTTGGGTGCCAGTAAAGTCCATTAGTAGCAAGATGGTTTCTTGCAAATTGTATTTGTATTCATAAAGGTTGATTTACTAAAGGTAAATAGACTGGTTACTTTGCAAGGGATTTTCACTTTACAAGTAACATTTCCATTGCTTAGTGAATACAGTGAAAATTCACTTTGAAAAGAATACCCGATTAATAAATAACAGTATTTTTGCTGGAACGTGGTTGGGTGGTGGAAGTCAGGAGAGCTTCATCTCATTCACTAAACTAAAAGAAAACTCCCTGCAAAGTTTCTTGCAAATCAAACCGTCTATTTGCCTTCAGTAAATCAACCCCATAGTGTTCATCTTGTATATCCCAAAAATTTAATGTCAGATACTTTTCTCTTTGACCACTAGCCGACCAGCTCAAGTAGATATACTGCGGCAGGTTGGCTCTCCTGCACGAATCACAGTACCTGTACGGCAGCTCGCGCAGGCGCAGTTGTGGGCAGAATCTCGCTCTCGCTCCTGATGCACGCTGCTGGAGCGTGCCAGCAGGTCGGGCGGACTCGATATCCCCCGTCGACCCGAGATCACCTAGTAGAGTGGCAGAACAGGGATCTGCCAGTGTAAACAAGGTGGATCCCCATTTTGACAGAGGACATGTCAGAGATCCACTGTTCCCAGTGATAGGGAACAGTGATCTCTCTCATGTCCCAGTGAGCCCATCCCCCCTACAGTTAGAACGCACCTAGGAAACACACTTAACCCCTTGATCGCCCCCTAGTGTTAACCCCTTTCCTACCAGTGTCATTTTTACATTGATTCGTGAATTTTTATAGCACTGATCAAAATAATGTCACTGGTCCCCAAAAAGTGTAATTTGGGGTCAGATTTGTCCGACGCAATGTCGTAGTCCCGTTAAAAATTGCAGATTGCTGCCATTAAGTAAAAACAATAAAAATAAATAAAAGTCCGTAAATCTATTCCATAGTTTGTAGGAGTGGGAGTCTACAGAGAGTGAAAGGGTCTCCTGAAGCAATTGGTATAAAGCAGATATTAGTCGCTTTTGGTGGGCCCTGGGAACAGATGAGTTCAAAAGTTGTTGGTTTGGAAAGGGTAAGGGATGGGGAGAGAGTTGAGAAGTAGTGGATTATTTGGAGATAGGAATATGACATGTTTCTGGATCTGATATTTACATTGGAAGTCTGCAAAAGGGCGAGAATTACGTGTGACCAGGTACAAAGTGGCAAAATTGGAATACACTGGCCTGTGCCCAAGGGAACATTCGGGGGTTGGATAGGCTGTCGGGAATTAAGGGATTAAGGGTTACATTAGAGAGGGGGGGGCACGAGGATGAGAGGGACAATTTGGTGTGACATGAGCGCCATATCCTCAGTGAAAACAACATAGGGCCCAAACAGAGGCTATGGAGTTTGGGATCTGAAAATAATGCAGGCGACCATACAAGAGAGCAGGGATGAGCCGGAAACAGAGAACCCATATCTATCTCCATCCACATATTCATTGGCTGAATATAGGGATGAGTATGATGGTGTGATTTGTACACCCAGGTACTTGAGAGATGAGGTTCACCAGCGATAGGGGTAAGAGTTGTGGAGCGATAGAAGATCTGCAGGTGGTATATGTAGCTGATGTAATCGGTGCAATATTATACAATCTAATATATCATATATAACTATTGCATACATGTATTAATTTGTCTAATCCCTATAGTTGCTAATCTGTAAGAGTCTGATAAGCACAATGATATAACAAACACCTCTGCTTAGTAAACAAGTTACATTCATTTCCCAATAAAATAGGAATGTACTAAAACAGCAGAATTAGGAAAAAACTAACATAAAGGTATTACACGAAATTGCAATGTTACAAAGCTTACAATCAGAACACAATACAAGACTTATACTTAACACATCCTATCGGCTGGTCTCCAGGTGTTGCAAGAGGGAGCTCTGCCTGCAAACATTCCTTTTTCACAAACACACCTCATCCAGGCCCCCTCCCATTGCCTGCCCAACTTTGCCTTTGGACAAATCACAGTATCTCTGGGGCGTTTCCTCAACAGGTTATATCATTGGCCATCTTGCCATAACTGGCCTCTGGGGGCAGTGTTTGTCCGTGAACTGCCATCATTCGACTGGGGTCAACTTCCACAGATACCTGGGTTCTTGATTTCCTGTATCCCAACTCATTTATCATCCCTGTCAGTTAGGTTCTCTTTGAAGTTCGCTTGCATAGCAGCTAATCAGGAAATTCTCATAGACAGATTGGAGCCAGCATTGTCATGCGCAGCTAGAAGCTTAACGGGCTACATTCCAACCTGGGGGGCAGCATCCTGTCCTTCCGGAAGTGTGAAACTTTCATTCTTTCAAAAACCATGGCTTCTCTTAGGAGTAAGGAAACATATGTACAAAATCCAGAAATCTGATATTCATGTTGAATTCCAACATACACCGCTTTGCACCTAAAGGGCACATACCACCCTTCTTCATACATGGCTCCTATTGAACAGCCATAACTGTCTTAACGTGTGTCGCTCCTCAACATGTGTTTCTGAACCAGTACCTATGGAACAGTCCTTAACTGTATTAACGTATTGCGTTTTTCAACAGGAACATCTCCTATGGAACAGTCCATAACTGTCTTACTGCATTGTGGCTTTCAACATGTGCTTCAGAAACAGCTCCTATGCAACAGTCCATAAGGGTCTTACTGTGTTGCGCTTCCCCACACGTGCCGCTTTGTTACTGGGTGACACACCAACATCACTCTTCTGTGACCGCTTCCATGTCACCAGTTTGTGTCTTCTTCTTTCCGATATCTTTGGGACGGGGTGCAGTACAGGCAAGGGGTGTCCATTCACTCACCATTCACCAACACACATTCAGAGCAACATATCAACCCGCTTTCCGATATAGAGTCTCGAGGAGGGCCTTTTGCCCATATTATTAGCCTAAAATACACCTTTATCACACTATACCATAACATGAAATCAACCCATTACCATAATATATACATATATACCTATGATCCATCAGACTACGCATCCCATTCCCAACCTCCTATACCTCCTCATAGTAGATACGGGCCGGGATTAGGCAGGTTCGCTCACAATGGCCTTTCCTACCGCAATTCTGGCACGTCAGTGGTATTTCAGGGTTCTGAACTGGCAGCAAAGCCTCTACCTTGTATGAAGAGACCTTACCGTCAATTCATCCCTCCACTTGTATAGATAAATGCGAGACCTTCCTATATAGATGTCGAGTCCAACAACAGATACCAACTTGAATCAATGATGAAACTGCAGCAATAATGAGTAATACTACAACGGAATGTATCAAATAATTCAAAATACTGTTGGCCTTACTGGAATGTCTGAATATTACCTCCCACCAAGACCCTTAAACATAATTTTCTAGTTGATGTCCTACCTCCTTTATTACATTCTGTTCATGGTAGATGGCTATAGTAGCATTAGCTCTCTCTTGCTGCAGCATCCTCATAAGGCTCTCATCTCTATTCCAATCTGTTAACCATTCCTGTATCTTCCTTCCCATACCAAGGTTCAGGGCTCTCAGATTAACAGGGCGGTTCTGGTTGACATCCACAGACAGATTGGCAATATGCGGTACCACATAATTCCATTCCTGTGTCTGGATTTTGGAGACACAGCCAAGGATACACCATGCTCCTCTAGCTATTGTCAGTTTCACAGAACATCCTAGTTCCATGACCAACGTTAGCCTCACATGCAACAAAGTAGAATCCCCAGTCAGCAAGCCCATCGATATCACCAAATACACAGATTGAATCTGCACTTCTGTATATTGGATCAATGGGGAAGCATAACATCTGTCATAATCCAAATTAGTACAGCCCATCCAGGCATTCGACCACCAACTTGGATTAGTGTAAGAGATGTGCTTTGGTAAAATCTTACTGAGCTGTGATGCCAACACATAAGGCCACTGCCCCCCATACAGGGACTGTACAATCAGCTTGATGTTGGTTGATAACTCCGCCTGTCCCTGTGTGCACGCCAGAGCCCATGACATATTTTTGCCCTGTGTCACCACACTATCTACCAACCTCTTAAAATGGCGGATAAAATCTTGAGTTACTTTTACCTGCGTATTTATGTGACGTTGAATATTATCAAGAATGTCATGAATCTCTCTCTCTGAGCAACAAAGCCCTGCTTACTGTCTGAAGCTATAGCTGACAGTTTGTTCCTCAGGAGATCGATGTCCACTCCACTAAGAACATCCATCCCAGCTCCTATTCCTCCCAATATAGTGCTGAATATATCCCTCCTCTTTCGGTTACTCCTCAGAAATAAGCGTCCTGCATGGACCTCATTCTGCGTCCGCCCATCTCTGGGAGCAAGCCACTGATATACTGACCGCACTTGATTCAGTGTATATTCAGCACATATAGGGTAATAGGATTTTACCAACCATTGTGAGACATTGAAGTGCCATGTGGTGAAGGCATACTGTACCCTGGTAACCAGCATTTGGGACGAGCTCATATCTATTTGTAGTGGTCCCCCTTTCTCTAACGGAGCATGCCCCTGTGTGTAGTCACTGGCACTACCTGTGCAGGGTTTTAACCTCTCAGGTGAGACATCAACCAGGCGTATCTCCCCCATGTCCATTTCTGGTGTCCCACATGTCTAGTAACCAAAAGCTTCTCTGTAGGACTGATAAGACCGAGAGACCACCCTCACAAGGAAATTTTCACCCCATTAATGTGTCATCTGAAGCTCCCTAGTTTGGCCAACAGCCACCTTACTATGCCTAAATGTCAGCCTCCTGGGCCTCTGTGCCCTATTTCTTTGGTCATGCCAATATATGCCACACACAAAAACATATTTCCCTTCTTTCAATTCTTCACCAAAAACCCCTTATTCTACGCCCCTTGCTTCCCAAGGTTTGGATAGATTGGAATTTTTCCCTAACCAATAACCCGTTTTATTCATATATATAGTTGAATCCACAAACGGCTGGAGGGCTTCCGGTATGATATTTTTCAAGTCTTGTTTATACGCATGTCCTTGAGATGTTGAGTTAGGATTAAATTGTCCAAAAGCAAAATAAACTTTGTATTGCAACTTGCCATGGTGACCCCATTGTTAAGTCTCTGTTAACTTAGGACTCTCTGCTATAATCCTGACCTTCTTTCACCTCCCCCGCATCCCCTTCTGGCCTAACAAGTCCAACATTGATGATACAATTGAAGTGGATGCATGGTTTTCCTCAGGATTTTCCCTTTCCACATCATCCCCTGAATATTCGTCTGAATCAATTTGAGATGTTACATGGCTCAGATGGATCGCCAACACAACAATTATGATCCTTCCATCCATTCTCCAGAGACCTTGCCAATCTTTGCTCCACCAGGACTCTGGAAAAACAAGAACAAGAGCGCAATCTGTTCTTATCAGCAGTACCTTTTACATTGATAGGCATGAACCCACTTCTCTAACTCCCTCTTTTTCATGCCTTTTGCACCCTTATTGTCAATGAGCCGCTTCACCTTGACCACCTGATCACTAAGGGTCATGGTGACTGTGAAAGGTCTGGTCCAGTTGGCATCCCATGAAGACTTGGAAACGAAGTTCTTTACCATAACCCTGTCTCCAATCTTCAAGCCAATGTGAGGCCTCTCAGGCATCTTCTTCTCTTTAGGTGCCATGTTACTTGCAGCAAATTGGAAATATCCCTGTACCTGTTCCTGTAGCTGGACCAGAAATTTGTCCCTTTCAGCACTCTCTCTCAAGGGGGTACTAAGTATTGGGTCTGCTGGATGGCTGAGGTTCATCATTCTCCTCGTCATTAACTGATATGGGGTTAATGATATACCTTTAACTGTGGACCCTCGTACGGCCATCAGGACTGAAGGCAGATGAATCAGCCAGTTCTTTCCTGATTGCAGTACCATCTTTTTAAGCCTTTCCTTCCATGTTCGATTCATTCTCTCAACCATCCCCGCGGACTGTGGATGGTACGGTACATGAAATCTTTGTTCTACTCCCAGCAGCTCACAAATATTTTTCATGACCCTGCCAGTAAACTGAGTCCCCCTATCGGATTCCAGGACTTTGGGGAACCCCCATCTTGAAAAGACTTCGGTCTACAAAGCTCTAGCCGTGGCAGTATCAGAGTCCTTTCTCAGGGGTAGAGCCTCCACCCATTTTGAAAAGACATCCACTACTACCAGTAGATATCTGTATCCTCCAGGGACACTTTGTAACGGACCAACAAAGTCAATCTGTAGGTTTTCCCAGGGCCCAATGGCTACCGGCACCCTTGCTAATACTGGTTTCTGTCCCTTTGGCCTAGGGTTTATTTGTGCACATATCAAACATTCCTGCACTACCTGTGAGATTGTGTTTCCCATTGTCTCCCACCAGTATCTAGTTTGCATAAATTTTAAGGTACCCTGAACACCCATGTGGCCTGTTATTCTGTGATTTTCAAGGGCTAAATCCTTTTGATGCCGGGAGGGCACTACAAACGTTTGTCCTTCTGAAGTTTCTCTTAACAGTAGATCGCCTTCTAGTACATAATTTTGGGGAGCATCTGCTGCTTTCATTCTGCTTTTTGATTGAGCTCGAGGCCTCATCCTTATTTTGTTCATCTGCTAAACATGGGGTAGGTGTCCTTAGCATCGGCAGGAGTTCATGTGAACCTGCTTTCACCTCCTGCTCCTCAAAATTATGTTCCTCCCAGGCCTGCCTCCCTTCAGCATCATAGGGTGTCCACTTGACTCCTATCAGGGCTGCCTCCTTTGCCAGCTCATCTGCCTTGTTGTTGCCCACAGTAACCTCCTCTCCACCTCTTTGGTGAGCTTTCACCTTAATTATAGCCACTCTGAGGCTCCACACTTGCTCTTTCCCATATATCTCTTAGCACCACACTATTTACCAAGTCTTTCCCAGAGGCAACACTGAAGCCCCTTGACCGCCACAAAGGCATATATTCAGTCAAAGACCTTGTTACATAGGCGCTGTCAGAGAATACGCTTATGGGACCTGAACTGAAGTGTGTGATGGCCTCTCTTACTGCCTCCAGTTCAGCTCTTTGGGCAGAAAAGCTTCAAGGGCATTTGGTCATGATTTTTTCATTGGTCTGGGGGAACCACAGGGCATACCCTGTGTAAAACGTTCCTCCTTCCCAATATCTTGATCCATCCACCCAGATTTAAAGGTCTTCATTACCCGTTGCTAACCTGAACACCTCCTGTGTTCTGGTCCGATGTACCTCCCCACAGTCATGCTGCTCCCCCTCATATTGCATCAATTGTGGGAGAGTGTAGGTGGCATTGTGTGTCACGGTAAGGTTTCTGGGTGTTAAATCCACTAGCCATCTGGCTACCCTTTGGGAGGATACTCCACTGAGGGTACGTTCCAAAAGCATTTTAATCGGAGAATGGGGAGTTTTGCCAAATCCCACGACATGCTCTGTGGCAAGAACCGCCCAGAGCACTGCCAAAAGGTTTCTGACACATTCATCGAATCCCCTCTCTACCGGGCTTATTACCCTGGACCAGTATCCAACAGATACCCATTTGCCCTGCCTCTCCTGCAGCAACACTGCCGTTATTGCTACTGCAGAGGCATACACTTGTAGTGCAAAGGGCAAATCGGAATTCGAATTGCTCAAGGCCGGGGCCTGCATCAGACTCACCTTTAGCTTGGTGAAAGTTTGCTCATGCTCTCCCAACCAGTCTAAAGAGTCTGTTTCCTTCTTGTCTCCTTTGAGAAAATCATATAGGGGTTTTGCCTTTTCCGCAAAGCCTTCAGTGAAGTCCCTGCAGAAACCGACCATCCCAGGAATTGTCTCGCCGCAGTCTTAGTGCTTGGTCTTGGCAATTTCCTGAGAGTTTCACATTTGTTTGGGTCTGGAGTCCTTCCCCCCTGTGAAACTATCACACCCAAGAAACATACTGAATCCTTCATCAATTGTGCCTTTTTGGGGTTTAAATTCAGACCTGCATTCTCAATTAGTGTCAGGAGTTCCTCCAGCAGAGCATAATGTTGCTCTTTTGTCTCAGTTTGGAGCAAGATGTCGTCCACATACTGAATGATGCATTCTGGCTCAGAAAATGTCTTCAGAATGTCCACCATACAGATGTGGAAGTATGTGGAGCTGGATTTGAACCCCTGAGCTAATCAACAGAATGCATACTGTTTTCCCCTGAAACATAAAGGCCAGCTTGTATTGGCTATCCTCATGCAAGGGAATTGAAAAATAGCCATTTGATATTTGTCAATTGATGAGTACACTTTTGCTGAAGGTTTCAGTGCTGTCATCATGTCTGGCATCTTAGCAACAACATTTGTAATAGATGGGGTGCATCTGTTTAGCGCACGGAAATCTATGGTGGGCCTCCACCCCCCTCCTTCTTTACTGGCCTGAGGGCTGCATTTGTTTTAGATTGGCACTCTTTAATTACATTTTGGGCCAACAAATTCCTCACTGTGCTCTCTATGTATGGGATAGATTCGGGCGATCAGGGCCCTCAATTTTTACAATCATG
This sequence comes from Aquarana catesbeiana, assembly GCF_042186555.1. NCBI lineage: Eukaryota > Metazoa > Chordata > Amphibia > Anura > Ranidae > Aquarana > Aquarana catesbeiana. The sequence goes on along the minus strand of NC_133328.1, from coordinate 331,341,639 downwards.
TTTGAAACTTTACCACATTGCGCTTTAGACGTTGCCCACACTCTGTTATGTTGCCACAAGATTTTAGCCAATGTTTGGTCCTCTGTTTTCAGTAGTGCCTGTGGGTCAAGGATTTCATTTGTTTTAACTGATGTAACCTCACAGCTGTCCATGACCACGTGCACCTTGCCTTTGTATCTAGACCCTTTCCACAGTACCCAATTACACAGATCAAGAATCAGTCCATGTGTCCCCATTACATCCGAGCCCAAGATAGTGCCCTCATGTGTTGCAGAAAGAAACAAACTATGTTCTACACATAACCTCTTTAGTTCTATGGGTACAGGTATTGACTGCTCAGAAGGTACTAGTTGTCCTCCGAATCCTCTCAGGAGAATTTGTCTCCCCGTAGGATTCTTTTCAAGTTTGATATTCGTTACGCTGACAGCTGCTCCCGTATCAAAAAGAATATATGTGCGGTGGCCCCCTACCGCCCCTTGGATACAGGGTCTGCTGCCTTTGTCCCTCTCCAGATGACATACTAGGGACAATACCGGGGCCTGATGTTCCAATTGTTTAAAATAATTAATTGGTTGAGGGTGGGATTCTATATTCCTTCTGATTTTCTTTAAATCCTTTGCCTCCCCTCTGTAACTCCCTCAAAAGAGGACCATATATTGTAGCATCAGGTGCCTCGCTTGGCTCCTTTGCCACCTTATCTGGTCCAGGTCTTTGCTGTTCCTTCTTATGCCACAGGCTTCTTCTCACCCGTGCTCCTCCTAGGCAATTTACAGTCCTTCATTAGATGGCCTGTATTGCCATACCTGTAGCACCTGCCTGCAAATCTTACTCTCCCTTCGCTTTTAGCTATCTCCGAAATTCATTTGTGGGGCCTATTGTCTTGCTCTGTCTCCCGAACCCAGTCCCTTAATGTGTTTATAAAGGTCTGGTATGAGGTGGCATTCCTCAGTGCAATTCTGGTATGGTAATCAATACATGTGCACTTATTAACCATAGAACACAGAAAACGGCCAAAAAGATGGCCAAAAAGTTAGAGGGGTTTTTAAACTAGGCGATGGGGGGGAGGGTCCAGAGGTAGAGATAGTCAACGCGGAAGATATTCCAGAGGGTAGTATTGGGGCATTAGTGGTAGGTTAACCAAAGCACAAAAACACAAGGTAAGTGTAGTAGCAAGTCTTAGTTGCAATCTCGAAACACTGAATACAAAGACAATATGCGACTGGTCTAAACTATGTGACATGTTCACCAATGCCAGGAGCATGGCAGACAAGATGGGTGAACTAGAGATACTGTTGTCCGAGGAGGATTTGGATTTTGTGGGAATTTCAGAGACCTGGTTCAACAGCTCTCATGATTGGCTGGCAAACATTCAAGGGTATACCCTTTACCGCAAGGATAGAGAGGGTAAAAAAGGGGGAGGGGTATGCCTATATCAAGAATAATGTACAAGTGAATGTGAGAGATGACATCACTGAGGGAGCTAGGGAGAAGGTGGAATCCTTATGGGTAGAGCTCCAAAGGGATGAAGCTAAGGAGTAAATAATACTGGGAGTATGCTATAGGCCCCCTAACCTGAGGGAGGAAGTGGAGACAGATCTCCTATCACAATTTGGATTACAATACCAATAATACAGACCTGATCACGGATGTGGAAATACAGGGCAATTTGGGTAACAGCGATCACAGGTCAATTAGTTTCAGTATAAATCACACAAATAAAGGGAATACAATGACACTGAGTTTCAAAAGAGCCAACTTCCCTAAACTACAATCCTTGCTAAAAGGCATAAATTGGGATAAAATATTAGGAACAAAGAATACGGAGGAGAGATGGGTTTGCTTTAACAGCATATTAAATAAGGGCATTAGCCAATGTATCCCATTGGGTAATACATTTAAAATAGCGAACAAAAGTCCTGGATGGCTTAACTCCAATGTAAAAATGCATATAAAAGCAAAGGAGAAGGCCTTCAAAATATACAAGGTTGAGGGATCATCATCAGCATTCAGACTTTATAAAGAATGCAACAAGAAATGTAAGGGTGCAATTAGGACGGCTAAGATAGAACATGAAAGACACATAGCGGAGGAGAGCAAAAAAAATCCCAAGAAATTCTTTAAGTATGTAAACAGTAAAAAAGGGAGGACAGACCATATTGGCCCCATAAAGAATGAGGAAGGACATCTGGTTACAAAGGATGGGGAGATGGCGAAGGTATTGAATTTATTCTTCTCCTCAGTCTTCACAAGGGAATCGAGGGGCTTCAGTAACCAAAACTGCAGTGTTTATCCTCATGACACAACATAGGAAGCACTTCCATGGTTAACAGAGGACAGAATTAAAATTAGACTTGAGAAGCTTAACATTAATAAATCACTGAGACCAGATGGCTTGCATCCGAGGGTACTTAGGGAACACAGTCAAGTGATTGCCAGACCGTTGTTCCTAATTTTTACAAACAGTCTACTGACTGGAATGGTACCAGCTGATTGGAGAAAAGCCAATGTAGCACCAATATTTAAAAAGGGCCTAAAATACATCCCTGGGAATTACAGACCAGTTAGTCTAACATCAATAGTATGTAAACTCTTGGAGGGGATGATAAGGGACTATATACAAGATTTTAGTAATAAGAATGGTATCATCAGCAGCAATCAGCATGGATTCATGAAGAATCGTTCCTGCCAAACCAATCTATTAACCTTCTATGAGGAGGTGAGTTGCCATCTAGATAAGGGAAGGCCCATAGACATGGTGTATCTGGATTTTGCAAAAGCATTTGACACAGTTCCCCATAAACGTTTACTGTACAAAATAAGGTCCGTTAGCATGGACCATAGGGTGAGTACATGGATTGAAAACTGGCTACAAGGGCGAGTTCAGAGGGTGGTGATAAATGGGGAGTACTCGGAATGGTCAGGGGTGGGTAGTGGGGTTCCCCAGGGTTCTGTGCTGGGACCAATCCTATTTAATTTGTTCATAAACGACCTGGAGGATGGGATAAACAGTTCAATCTCTGTATTTGCAGAGGATAGTAAGCTAAGCAGGGCAATAACTTCTCCGCAGGATGTGGAAACCTTGCAAAAAAAACTGAACAAATTAATGGGGTGGGCAACTACATGGCAAATGAGGTTCAGTGTAGAAAAATATAAAATAATGCATTTGGGTGGCAAAAATATGAATGCAATCTATTCACTGGGGGGAGAATCTCTGGGGGAATCTAGGATGGACCTGGGGGTCCTAGTAGATCAGGGGTGTCCAAACTACGGCCCTCCAGTTGTTCAGGAACTACAATTCCCATCATGCCTAGTGATGTCTGTGAATTTCAGAGTTTTACAATGCTTCATGGGAAGTGTAGTTCTGCAACAGCTGGAGGGCTGTAGTTTGGACACCCCTGTAGTAGATGATAGGCTCAGCAATGGCATGCAATGCAAAGCTGCTGCTAACAAAGCAAACAGAATATTGGCATGCATTAAAAATGGGATCAACTCCAGAGATAAAATGATAATTCTCCCACTCTACAAGACTCTGGTCTGGCCGCACCTGGAGTATGCTGTCCAGTTCTGGGCGCCAGTCCTCAGGAAGGATGTACTGGAAATGGAGCGAGTACAAAGAAGGGCAACAAAGCTAATAAAGGGTCTGGAGGATCTTAGTTATGAGGAAAGGTTGCGAGCACTGAACTTATTCTCTCTGGAGAAGAGACGCTTGAGAGGGGATATGATTTCAATATACAAATATCATACTGGTGACCCTACAATAGAAATAAAACTTTTTCACAGAAGAGAGTTTAACAAGACTCGCAGCCACTCATTAAAATTAGAAGAAAAGAGGTTTAACCTTAAACTACGTAGAGGGTTCTTTACTGTAAGAGCAGCAAGGATGTGGAATTCCCTTCCACAGGCAGTGGTCTCAGTGGGGAGCATCGATAGCTTCAAGAAACTATTAGATAAGCACCTGAATGACCGCAACATACAGGGATATATATAATGTAATACTGACACATAATCACACACATAGGTTGGACTTGTGTCTTTTTTTCAACCTCACCTACTATGTAACTATGTAACTATGTAAAACTACTGTCATCAGGAGACATATCAAGACAATTGTATGTGGCCTTATAAATGGAGAGGTATTCACTGCAAAAGAGTATTGGATCCATTACCCTCCTAAATTTTGTATTCTCTAGGGCATCTGACCCCCTAGTATCTCTTCCTCCCATTATGCGCTGCATCTCCCTCATTCTATCTGCCGAGTTTCCCCAATTTGGAGTTTAACTCGGGAGATAGACCTCTATGACTCCCGACTGGTGGTTGCAGTTTTTCACACAGTTGTAATGAAAGCCATGCGTGGAGGAGTGCACATGCATCCCTATTATTTAAAATGTACTGTGCTACCACCGCTTCCAGCCTGTTTGAGAGACTAATGGGTGAAGCGCTAGTGTCAAATTTTCCCAAAATCTGGCACAGATTTGTGCAATCTTGTATGGAGAGTGTTGTGAATTGAGTGCTACCCTCCCTTCTTAAAATTCCTAATCCTTGCCCAGTCCTTTCTGGCGCAGGAGTGAAGAGAGAAGAACTTTGATTCGGGGATTCTTCAGGATTGTCAGCCGAATATATTGGCTGTTGTTCAATCAGCATCCTGTCTCCCAGCTCCTGTGTCAAAAAGGACAGTTTGTTTGTGAGGATTCAGGTACATTTCAAATATACAATGTGAAATGAACAAGGGACACCAACACCAAACAATCTCCTTGAGATTAAATAATACAAGATATCAATGGTGTTGGGGTAACTTGACACACAAAACACACACAAAAATATTCTGGAGTAAAAATAAAAATAACATTGAACAAAGATCAGCCTTGTAAAAAATACAAACATTAAGTCTAAAAAAAAAAGGCTTAAAATCCCCCCCAAAAAAAATAAAAAAAAAAAATTCTGTCAGATGTGACAACTAATAACAATATATTCAGGGGATCCCAATAAAAAAACAAAAATAAAACTTTGTGAGAAGTGTGTGTGAAAATGAGCAGCAAAACTACTTAATTCTTGTCACATTATAAAGAAGAAGAGAGTGCGCTGTATTGAACCATTTTTTACATTGCAGCGTGACGAAAGTGCAGTATCCATTGCGAACGCTAAGTTTACCAGAACGAGATGTTCCGTGCTGGAATTTCTTCTGAGCATGCGTTGCACTTTGTGCGTCGGAACAGGCCACACACGGTCGGAATTGACGCGATCGGATTTTGTTGTCGGAAAATTTTATCTCCTGCTCTCCAACTTTGTGTGTCGGAAAATCTGAGGGAAAATGTCCGATGGAGCCCACACACGGTTGGAATTTCCGACAACACGCTCCGATCGGACATTTTCCATCGGAAAATCTGACCGTGTGTACGGGGCATTATTCTTTTTGTTCCGCAATGTCTTTCATTTTCAACAACACGCACACAGCATTGGCCAATCTCTGTTTCTTGCCTTTTTGGAAGACTTTTTATGCTTTATGGCATCATTACGGGTATTGCATTGTTTTACTAGATCATTGTATTGGTGTGTTAACGCATTCTTTTGTATAGACTCAAATCTAACACAGCCATACTTGTTAACAAAATCTTCAATGGCTTCCATTGCTATGCTAATTTGCACCTAGCTACACTGAAGTTGCTTACACAATGCACACAGCTAGACAACAAAACACACACAGATAAAAGCTGTTTAACCACTTAAAGCGGGGGTCCACCTATCTATCGTTTTTTTTTTTTTTGAGTTCATTCACAAACTTTTCTTCTCAGCATTACATACTCACATATTGTGTGTAATATGTCCGCCTGTGTCAGATTTCGTCGGAAAGAATAACTTATATTATTCACTGCAGGCAGTTTCCATCTTCATTGTGGGCATTTGAAGCCCACAAGTATTTATTTCCTGGATGCGGTGAATGCTGTGCTCCCAGCATTCACCGCTCGTTCCCGCACATGCTCAGTGGCATCCTGGGAAGCCTGAGACTAGCTCCCAGGAGGCTGTGCGGAGTCTGGGAGAAGCTAGAAACATGCCTACTCCCACGGGAGGAGAACCAGGAAGTGCAAAGAATAGAAAAATAAAAGGTAATTACGGCGATTTAAATTTTCTTAAATGGCATGTCAGCATCTAGGCAAGGAAGAGAATACATACAGATATTGTTCAAAATTTGGGTGGAACCCCGCTTTAAGGACCAGCCTTGTTTTGGATTTTAGGTGTTTACATGTTTAAAACAGTTTTTTTTTGCTAGAAAATTACTTAGAACCCCCAAACATTATATATGTTTATTTTTCTAACACCTTAGAGAATAAAATGGCGGTTGTTGCAATACTTTTTTTTGCATCGTACTTGCGCAGCTGTCTTATAGGCGCACTTTTTTTGGAAAAAAATCACTTTTTTGAATAAAAAAATAAGACAACAGTAAAGTTAGCCCAATTTTTTTTATATTGTGAAATATAATGTTACGCCAAGTAAATTGATACCCAACATGTCACACTTCAAAATTGCACCCGCTCGTGGAATTGCGTCAAACTTTTACCCTCAAAAATCGCCATAGGCGACGTTTAAAAAATTCTACAGGTTGCATGTTTTGTGTTACAGAGGAGGTATAGGGCTAGAATTATTGCTCTTGCTCTACCGGTCATGGCGATACCTCACATGTTTGGTTTGACCACCGTTTTCATATGCGGGCGCTACTCGCGTATGCGTTCGCATCTGCACGTGAGCTCGTCGGGACAGGTGGGTTTTTAAAAAAAAAAATTATTTTTATTATTTATATTACATTATTTTATTTTTTTTTACAGTGTTTAAAAAAAAAATTGTGTCACTTTTATTCCTATTACAAGGAATGTAAACATCCCTTGTAATACAAAAAAGCATGACAGGACCTCTTAAATACGAGATCTGGGGTCAAAAAGAAATGCAATAAAATGCAATAAAAAAAAAAGTCATTTAAAAAAATGACATTGAAAAAAATATGCCTTTAAGAGGCGTGGGCGGAAGTGAAGTTTTGATGTCGCTTCTACCCAGCAGTGTCATGGAGATGAGTGGGAGCCATCTTAGCCTCTCTCGTCTCCAGACACAGGACGGAGATGGACGCGATCGCTTCCGCTGCTACCGACGGCTCTGGTAAGCGGCGGAGGGCACCGGATCATGGCAGGGGGGCCCTCTCCCTCCACTGATAAAAGTGATTTCACGGTGAATCCGCCACTGGGACCACTTTTATCAGAAAGTAGGCCGCCGCACGAAAATGGGGATACCGGGGTTATGGCAGCTAGCTGCTGCCATAACCCCGGTACCCCCCTTCAAAGTTTGGACGTACATCATCATTGTGTGGTGGTCCGGAAGTGGTTAAAAGCAAATTTTCACCTGTAGTCCCACAACCAAGAACAAAAAAAAAAAATACAAAGCTGTTTAAAAACTAATTTGTTCCTTGCAGCTCTACAGCCTACAAGACACAAGGCACACTCTTAGTCAATGCCTTACTATATTACCACTGATTTTTAAACCCCTCGCACATTGAACTTCTGTTGGAACAGAGAACTATTTTACACTCATGTGGGGACAAAAAATAACAAATAAACTAGTAATAAAATAATTAAAAAAATAAAAATGAGAGAAAAAAAAAATAAAATTAATTAAAAAAATTTTAAAAATAAAAATCTACATTTCTCCCACTTTTTCCTCAAAAATGTGTGGTTTATCCTGTCAATCTGCATGCTACATCAGAACCAGGGATGATCAATCCCTCACTCACCAGCGCCGTTGACTGGTTACAGGCCTAAAGTACATTACCGATACAATTGTTTAACATATATACATATATCAGCCAAAGATCTCACCAGGTTCTACGCGTCTGTCTCCCTGATTAAATATTTCACAGAATCTTCATGACCATCCAATCGTGGTTTCAGAATTCGCAAGCCAGCACCAATCTTGTCCACACTAGAGACGATTTTCAGTTCTGGGTGTATTTGAGGATTTATGCTTACAGGGACTCAAGACAAAAAATACATTAGGTTTTTGTGAATCCTGTGTAAAAATAAAATTCACACGCTCTCTGGGTGCCAAATGATGTAACTGGTGCAATATTATACAATCTAATAGTCTGATAAGCACAATGATATAACAAACACCTCTGCTTAGTAAACAAGTTACATTCATTTCCCAATAAAACAGGAATGTACTAAAAACAGCAGAATTAGGAAAAAACTAACATAAAGGTATTACACGAAATTGCAATGTTACAAAGCTTACAATCAGAACACAATACAAGACTTATACTTAACACATCCTATCGGCTGGTCTCCAGGTGTTGCAAGAGGGAGCTCTGCCTGCAAACATTCCTTTTTCACAAACACACCTCATCCAGACCCCCTCCCATTGCCTGCCCAACTTTGCCTTTGGGCGAATCACAGTATCTCTGGGGCATTTCCTGTACAGGTTATATCATTGACCGTCTTGCCATAACTGGCCTCTGGGGGCAGTGTTTGTCCATGAACTGCCATCATCCGACCGGTGTCAACTTCAACAGATACCTGGGTTCTTGATTTCCTGTATCCCAACTCATTTATCATCCCTGTCAGTTAGGTTCTCTTTGAAGTTCGCTTGCACAGCAGCTAATCAGGAAATTCTCATAGACAGACTGGAGCCAGCATTGTCATGCGCAGCTAGAAGCTTAACGGGCTACATTCCAACCTGGGGGGCAGCATCCTGTCCTCCCGGAAGTGTGAAACTTTCATTCTTTCAAAAACCATGGGAGTCTGGCTTCTCTTGGGAGTAAGGAAACATATGTACAAAATACAGAAATCTGATATTTATGTTGAATTCCAGCAGTAGCGGTAGGGCTTCTGTTTTAGATGCGTTAATTTTGTATCCAGATAGAGAGCTAAACTGGGATAGGAGAGCATGCAGGGATGGGAGGGATGTATGTAGGTTGTTAAGAGTCAGAAGTACATTGTCCACAAATAGAGATAGTTTATATTCCCTGTGATGCATGGTGACCCCTTGGATATAAGGATGGGATCTCATAGCCTCTGCTAGGGGTTCTAGGCATAGGATGAGAAGAAGTGGGGAGAGAGGGCAACCCTGTCCAGTGTAATTAGACATTGGAAAGGATTGGGACGTGAAAGAAGCCATTTGGACCTGGGATCAGGGGTTGGAGTAGAGGGTTTTTAGGGCCAAGATGAAGGGACCATGGAAACCAAATTGAGTAAGGGTAACAAACATGTAGGGCCAACTTAATCTATCAAATGCCTTTTGGGTGTCAAGGCTGAGGATCAAAGCAGGTCTATGTACTCTATTCAACATATCAATGAGATCAATAGTGCGCCTGGTAATGTCACCCACATGTCTAGTAGGAACAAAGCCCACTTGGTCTCTATCGATCAGTTTTCTAAAAAATTGGAAAGTCTGACATAAACGCCTCAAAAGCCTTATGGTCAAATGGGGAGTGTAGATTGGGAGTAAGGCAGTTGTAGAGTTTATCGTAAAACTCACCAAAGACCTGGGTCGTGGTCTGTGGGCAGTGAGTGGGGGTACCATCCGGTCATTTGAAGTGATCTGAGAATGAGAGAGAAGGCCTAGGATTGAGCCTGGAGACCAGCATTCTATGTGGCTTATTGGAAAATTTGTAAAAAAATGTTTGCTTTGCCCATAAGAGGGATTTATCTATGGCTGACATGTCTAGAGATTTTATTTGATTGCGCAGCGAGGTTACTACAGTCGAACCACCGAGGGAGAGCAGAGCAGGGAACGTTCAGTGGCTAGCAGTTTGGTTAGTAAAGAGGATATCAAGAGGGCTGCATCCTTCTTTGTGAGCTTACAGAGATACACTGCCCCCTGAAGAATGCTTTGTGAGCCTCCCATAAGGTGGATGAACTGGATACGGAACCGGTATTTAGCTGGAAGTATTCAGTTAGTGCTTGGGAGAGTTTATCTTTGGTTTCAGGATGTTTTAGCAGAGATTCATTGAGTCTCCAGTGGCACTTCATGGGAAATGCAGCTGAGAGACAAAGATCCAGGGTCAAGGGATCGTGATCTGACCAAGTGATGGGGCCCAGGTCGGCTGACACTGTATGAGGTAAAAGGGGGGCTGTCATGAGGAAATAGTACAATCTAGAGAACATCTTATAGGGGGAGAGTAAAACAAATATTATTTACCAGTGGGGTGTTTGATCTTCCATGCGTCAAACACACTGTGGCTTCAAGTCAATTTATGAAAGGAATTGGCCGAGGGCTGTGTTGGGAGGGGTAGTGTAGAATGGAACAATGATTCAATCTCCAGTGGGAGAGAGGATAGCATTAAAATCTCCCCCAATCACCATAAAAAGCTGAGAAAAGCGTTGCAGCCGTTCAAATGCATCAGTAAGGAATTTAATCTGACCCATATTTAGAGCATATACATTCATTAGTGTTATAGGATTAGACAAATAGGTACCTTGCAGTATAATATAACTACAGCGGGGATCTAAATGGGTGGATCTGGAGCGGATAGGAGTGTCTGATTAGCACTGCAAACCCAGATGAATTTAGATGCCATATAAGACACCGGGAAATACTTAGAAGCAAATTTCAGGGATCCCCCAGCACGGAAGTTAGTCTCCTGCACCAGGATCACATCTGCACTGGAGGCCCTGAACTCCTTTAAAGCCATCTATTGTTTTTTGATAGAATTCAGACATTTCACATTATAAGACAGCAATTTCAAAGCCATAGTATAGCCGTGAAATTTAGCCAGTGAACCTTCAGTATAGTGGGCGGTAGCCCATCAGTACAGACACACATATATAGCCTTAAAACAGGTAGTAATCTATTATGCCACATAGAGTAAAAAAAAAAAACTGATCAAAGTTAATGCAGGAAAAAAAAAGGAAAAAGAAAACAACAAGAACATTTTTTTTTAAAAGTCCAAAAAATGGACCAAAAGAAATATTACAGCGTAGTAACAAGAAGGCCAGTTTGGCCCAAAATCACAAAAAATGTAAACATCAGGTTTAGGCCTGAGAGGCATCCGTGTCTCAGGAATCGTCAGGCACAGCCAGAGGACATGTGGGGGAGCAAAGCGGTCTCCAGCAAGGGGAAAAAGGAGACGTTCTGTCCACGGTGTTCCGCATCTAGCGTTATCAAAGCTGGAATTCCTCGGAACTTAGTAGAAGTTAGCAAGTAGAAAAAAAACAAAAACTGTTCAAAAACTATTCAAGGCACCTCCATGGATGAAGAAAATAGAAGGCGAAACAGTCCCTTGAAGGGGTCAACGGGGAGTTTGGTTCCCATGTGGGAAGAAACAAGGGCAAAAAGGATGACTCCCTGTAGGTCAAGTAGGTAGCCTGGTACATTGAGAGTGCTGGGGTGTGGAGTAGGCCCTCGATCCCCTTCCTCTCATTGGTGTCCAAATCTTAGAAGGAGTCGGTAGAGGGCGTGGGGTGGTAGGTGCGAACTGACCTTCTTCTGCAGGCAATGGTAGGAGGCCTAGGCTTGAGAAAGGCATCTCCTTCTTGCAGGTCTCGAAGGACATGTTGGACACCATCCTTATTGATGTTGAGGCAAAAGGGAAGCCCCAATAATGGGGGACCTTGTGTAGTTGAAGGTGAGAGGTGATGGGCCGTAGTGAGTGGCGTTTGGCAAGGGTGATTGGGGAGAGGTCGCTGCATAGTTGAATTTTGTCTCCCTTGTATTCAATACTGGATCGAATGTGAGTGGCCAAAGTGAGCGCCTCTTTGCTTTCATAGTAGTGGAACCTTACCACTATGTCACGCGCATGGTCTGACCCCCGCAGGGGGTTTGGGGGCCAAAAACCTATCGGCCTGGTCAAGGCGCTAGTCTATGTCCGCGATGTCAGGTGCAAGGGTGTTGAATAGGCCCAGGAGGTAGGGTCTGATTCTATTGTTAGCCACTTGTTCTGGGACGCCATGGATTCTGAGGTTTTGGCGCTGTTCCCTGTTCTCCAGGTCCTCTTGCTGGAGCTGGAGCTGGGATACAGAATTTTTAAGGAAGGCATTCTCCTCTTCTAGAGCCTGAACATGGTGCAAAGTTTCATCAAACTTAATTTCCATGGTAGCTCTGCGCTTGCCCAGTAGGTCTATCTCACCGCTGAGTTCTCTGGAGATCTTGCCCATCTCCTGGGCAATGCCACTGGTGAGCTGTTGGGCCAGAGCCTGGAGTTTAAGATCCAGCATCTCAGGCATTAATACAGGCTGAGGAGAAGGGGGGATATGTGGGGGGAGGGCCTGCTAAGAGCCATCCTCCGCCATCAGGGTACTGACGTAATCCTCTGGGTCTCCCTGTGAAATCGAGACTGGGGATAGGGGCCTAGTCGGTAGTAGGATCTCTGGTCCCCAATTTTTCCCATTTAGAGCTAGGAGGTCATGGTAGCTTACTCCCATTGTGGGCTGTTGCTGTTGAAGCTGTGCAGGGGCTGCAGAACACAGAGCGGGACCGAAGCTCACAGATCATGCATCCACCATCTTGAAGAGCCGCGCATGCGCATTGATCTAAATTATTTTTCAAGTACTACATTAAGATTATAATTTATATTTTTATTGTTATTTTTTTAGTTAATATTTTAATATTTTTAATTTATGTTTTTGAAGTAGGCTGAATATAAGATTAGTTCAGGTGCTGTAAGTAAAAAGTTGGGGATAGTGCATCTTTTGTATACTGGTGTTTTATATTGGCATTATAGGGTTGGTTTTAATCGTTATTAGCATATGAAGATTTAACTTAGGCTAGCCATGCGGGTGCAGTGCAGTGTACCTATAGTTTTTGTAGAGGTTACCTGTGGTTTCACATAGACTTCTATCAGATTGCATGTTTTTGGTGCCTTTTCTGAAAGGGCAACAAAATTCCTGCATGCTGCATCTTTGGTGCACTTTCAAAAATCACACCAAAAATGTGCATTCTAGTCTATGGGAAACTGCTGGTAACCCACATGAAAAATATGGATACACTGCGCTGCATCCAAGCTGTGGCCAAACCACAGTGTGAAAGTGTGAAACCGCCCTTAATGCTCTAACAATATTTATCATATGATAAGAATACTTTAGTACTTCTGATCCTTTTATCATGTGATTCAAACCCCTTTAAATAAGTGAATTTAGTTATTGTCCTTTTTGTGCTGTATCATAACTTTTAATACATTTTTTTTTACTGCTGTCAACCAAAAACATCACCTTTTTGGCTGAGCCTCAAGCAGGAGTTAAAACTCATTAGCTTTATTTTTTTTCCTATAATTTCAGAAAAGGAAAAAAAAGAAAGGGCATACTAAAATAATGTGGTACTATGATGGCAGTACTGCTGGGAATAACATACTGCATAATCATTATTTGTATTTTCATTCTTGCACAATATGTATTTGGCCAAATGCTTAGACTATTTCAGAATGTATTCTACTTACACATTGTAAATAATATGCATTCACTTGTTGATAGCAAAAGAACATTATAATCTGAGTCCAGCAAAAGATTTATTTTCTTCAGAATATGTATTTAATAACATTTTGCTTGCAGCTGTTAATGGCTAATTTATTCCCATGGTAATGAACTAACTGGCAATTTAAATGTCATTGGGGCATAGTCATTAAAGTCTAATTTTGTTAATGCAAAATGAGAGAAATAAAGACAGAAATGCGGGGCAGAAATAGATAACGAAAGAACATGAAAGAAAAAGAATTGACTTAAATTTCTCCAAACATAACTAGCTTCCTAAAGTGACCAGATTCAAAAACATATTTTTTTTATTTATAGATAATAAAATTATGTAAATAAGGGTTGCATTCTTGAAACTACTGGGGTTGATTTATCAAAGGAGTAAAGGTTGTTCAAATAGCAAAGTAAACATTAGAAAATATGTTGACACTGTGTTCACTTTAAACACTCAATCATGTGTGAAGGAAATTAATAAATAAATACAAATTTCTGGTACATGGTTGGGTATTTAACAAGTTCCCATCCGGCCTATGGCCGAGTGACAGGACCTTTCGTCGATCTGGGTGGACATCTGGGTGCACAGCGACACGATCTGTCACCGGTCATGTCCGCAGGACACGACTGATAACTGATCAGTTCACCAGCTCATTGCCGATACCACGTGACCGCCAGGAGGAATCACAACAGGTCACATGACAGTTGTACACAATGGATGGCTTTCTTTCATGCCATCCAATGTGTACAACTGTGTTTCTAGCCGTAATTGGTCAATTTGATCACATGGTACAGATAGGGCCAATCACAGCCCATCTGTACCATGTGATTAGCTGAATGAAACAGACTGAATGAATCAGTTTCATTCAGGAAAAAGCTTGCTTATAGACATATAATGCACTGCTATAAGCAAACATAATGTGTAAAAAAAAATACATCCTGATCACCTCCCTAGAGCAGTACAATGTTACAATAATAACATTATATTGCTCTGGTCACAGTGTGTTAGAAAAAAAAAATCGTAAAAAAAAAAAAAAAGGAATCAAAAATAAATAAAATGAAAACAAATGATCTTTTTTTTTTTTTTTTGCACTGTCACCATTCAGTGTCCCTGATCACCACCACACCGGTTATATGATTATGCTGTACTGCACTGGTAACAGTATGTAAAAAACTCCTAAAAAGTGTGACAAAAAATTACAACTAAAAAAACCCACCATGCCTCCTACTAAAAACATGCTTTTTTTTCAAAAATGTCAGTCGTTTTTGTTCATCTAGTAAAAAATAAAAAATCCAGTGGTGATTAAATATCACCAAAAGAAATTTATTTTTGTGTGAACAAAATTATACAATTTTATTTAGGTACAGTGTTGCATTAGCTAGCAATTGTCATTCAAAGTGCAACAGCGATGCAAACTGAAAATTGGCCTACGCAGGAGGAGGGTAAAAGTGCCTGGTATTGAAGTGGTAAAAGACATTGTGCACTATCATTTTTTTTTGTTGTAATTAGGTATTAGTGTAGATATTTCACCTGTGTTGTTTGTTGGTCTCACATTGTAGGATATTCTGTCAGACTTTTATATGAAATATATATATTGTATATACAGTATATAAATAAGTACCGTATTTATCGGCGTATAACACGCACAGGCATATAACATGCACATTCGTTTTAAGAGGGAAGTTTCAGGAAAAAAAAACATTTTAAATAAGAAACTTTGAAGCAAAATAAGAGTCAGTGCCCATCTGCAGCCTGACCATTGCCATCAATGCAGCCTGATCAATGCCCATCTGCAGCCTCACAAGTGCCATCAATGCAGCCTCACCATTGCCATCAATGGAGCAGCCTCACCATTGCCATCAATGGAGCAGCCTCACCATTGCCATCAATGCAGCAGCCTCACCATTGCCATCAATGCAGCAGCCTCACCATTGCCATCAATGCAGCAGCCTCACCATTGCCATCAATGCAGCAGCCTCACCATTGCCATCAATGCAGCAGCCTCACCATTGCCATCAGTGCAGCCTGATCGAACAGAACAATGGTCCAATGGCAACCCAGGAGACAGGGCTTCCTATTACAGAGGCTGCCAAGTAAACAGGAGAATCTCAAAGAATGTAATCTGACGGCGCTCATCCCGGCCCGCTCCCTGTCCCTTCTGAGGCAGCTAAAATTGAAGTATTGGCGTATAACACGCACACGCTATTTGCACCTGATTTTTATGGTGAAAAAGTGAGTGTTATACGCCAATAAATACAGTATATAACATATATACTGTATAGGCTGACACATATGGTTGACCTGACAAGCTGCATTTTGCACATGAAATCTACAAGGGTTGTAAAATGCATGTTGTCTAATTATACATTAGAAGTAAGGGATCTTAAATATTCATGGGGTGAGTTAAAATGGAACTAAAGAGAAAACATTTTTTTTTATTTTGGATATAACCCCAGTTAGTTTTTTTCTGCCATCTGTGTCCCATTGGGGAGATTTTCCTTCACTGCCTGTCTCATAGCCAAAACAGGAAGTGAGAGGAAATCCTTTCAATGTGAGGAACACCCGGGATGTCACCAGGGTCACCAGAACTAGTGGCTTTGTTGGAAGATTTCCCTCTTATTACTGTTCTAGTGTCAACCCAAAATGTTATGATTTTCTTTTACTTTCACTATCAATGAAAACTATCGATGAAAAAAGGTAAACAGGACAAATAGAAAGGGTGAATCTCTCTAACAGGAGCCCAGACCTTTAGTTACCCTATAAGGTCTGGTTCACACCTATGCAGGTTGTAGTTGACACATCTTCCATCTGCTTTTGGCATTTTTTCACACGCATTTTTGACACGTTTGGCATGTGCGTCTTTGATGCATTTCCATCGAAGTCTATGAAACCCAAAATGCAACCTGCTGTGCTAAAAAATTTCCTGACCCTTTCCAAAAAATACATCAGTGGAAAACGCAATGATATGAACATGACCCATAGGAAACCATGTTAAATGAATGGTGGTGCATTTCTGCAAAACTGAAAACACACATAAAAAAAGCTTAATGGTAAATGGCATTCACAGGGTAACTTGTTTACCTGGTGAGCACTATAGTGACCTTAAAGGGGTTGTAAACCCTCGCCGTTTTTCACCTTAATGCATTCTCTGGAATCCATGGAAGGAGTTATCCCCATGCCACTTGTCCCAGGGAGCAGCACAGTCCCAGAAAGACCCCCCAAAGAGACCTAGATAATACCTCCTTTAAAAGTTTGTTGACCTATTTTGTGATTTGTTTATGGAACCTTTTAATTGACTGTTTTCTGTTTTTATGGATAGGTATTTGAGCTTTATTTGCTATGCTGTTTGATTTGTTTTGGCTCTCTCACTCTTTTCCAGACATCTTGTATATTGCGGAGCTGTACCTAGCCACCTTGATCTTGGGGGGATTTGTTGCCTGCTACTTTTCTATACCCTCTTTTTTCTATTTTGGTTGGTTTTTAACATGTTAAATATTTTGTCTTCAGGTCTGCGGTCACGCTGTGTACAAGTGTGGGTTACTCATATGGAAAAAAGTGAAGTCATTGTCGTATAAAGGACATGGTTTTTATGTTCAGTTTGGTTTGTTATGGGTTTTTCTCATTCACTACACTGCCTGCTATTTCTGAGCACAACTATTGTCTGATGATCTGATGGCCCATCGTTATGTCCTTCCTGTTCTTTATATGCATTGTACTCTACAGATGAGTAGTATCCACTTCTTTAGTTTACCATATGCAGATAGTTTTGTGGAATGTTAAGTGGCTATGAGCCCTTGCTAAACCAATGAATATTCAGAGGCACTTGAAGTGCATAAAGACGGATATAGCTCTCCCTGCAGGTAGCCAATTTTGATAACATGAAAAAGCTGTGGGTAGGTCAGGTGTTTGGCTCAGCAGCAGTAGGGTGGAAGGCAGGGATGTTGATAATAATTCACAAAAACTTGCAATACAACCTTTTTTCTGAACAGAGTGATGACCTGGGGCGCCTGGTTACTGTTGTTTTGTAAATCTCGAACAAAGACCTTCAACTTACTAATTTTTATACCCCCAATTCTCTCGATAGGCCCTTTTTAAATACTGCCACCAACTGGATCCTATGTAACCCTAGTGTACCTCAGGTAACGGGGGGGAACTTTAATGCAGTAATGAATAATGAGGAGGATAGGTCAGCACAAGGCCAGAGCATGGAGGCTTATATGGACTCTCCTACACTATTAGCACAGTTGACTTCTGCTATTTGATAACTAGACCCCTGGTGTTTAGTGCACCTCATAGACAGGGATTATACTTACTACACTTAATCCCATAACACTGTGCCAGGTTGGACTATCTTTTCTGAAGTCAACCCTCGGACTTTAGGCCCTTTAAATATATGGAGGTGTCCTTCCTATTTGGCACGCAAGGCTGACTTTAAATGTGCTGTCACTGATGTCTGGCTTGAGTATGCCTCCACAAATTAATCTTATAGACACAACTCAAATTTGTTTTAAAAAGCTGGTAAGGCATTTGTCTGGGGGAAGAATTATCTCTTATATATCTTCATATAAGAAGAGTTCCTTAAAAGCCTATAGGGATTCCAATGAGAGACTTCAAGAGGCCCAAAGACTCATGGCTCAGCAGAATACCCCCAAACACTGAAAGCTTTAGCATTAGGGCAAACACCTTTTTGATCTCTTGGTAGAGAACCAAGAACATATACGCTGTTCATATGCTGAACTACAATTACACAGGTATGGCAATAAGGCAGGTAAACTACTGGAGAGGCTGAGCAAAGGCTCTTTCCAACCGACACATATAGCTTCCCTAAAGTAAAATTCTGGTACTCCTCACCATTACTATTACCTTCTCACCAGAAAAAATAAAATCTTGTAAGATTTTTATGTTACTTTGTATGCAAAAGATTTGATAGACCTAGATGGGACCAATAATTTCTTGGATTCACTCTGTTTGCCTGTTATAGACCCCTCACACTTACAATCCCTCAATGCCTCCATTTCCTTAAAGTGGTTGTAAACCCCAGTTATGAAATCTGAACAAAGCACAATAATATATATATATATATATATATATATATATATATATATATATGCACATACATACACATATATATATATATATATATATATATATATATATATATATATATATATACATACACACATATACACACACACACACCTGTGTAGTTTCTCTCTGGTCCTTCCTTCCTCTGTTATCAGCATGAGTCACTTCTGAGAAGTTTTCCTGACACATGAGAAAATTTGTATTGGGGAGGGAGCTCAGCACACAGCTTGTCTATTTACAACACAGTACTGTTGTGTGTGAAGGGAGGTGTGTTCATTTCCTTCATCAGCTCTCACACACTGTAACTGCAGCTCTCCACTCCCTCTGTGATACTAAAAAATTCAGAAGGATTTCATCTAAAATTAGTACTTTTGAAGTGATGTGTAAAATAGAAGATTGCATATAAACAAGTAAACCTTATGTAAGAAGATTTGTTTCATCTCTGTGTATCATCAGAGGCTGGTCCCTTCACTAGGTATTTGAGAGGGTTTACTTTAAGGGAAGTGTCCAAGGCTATTAACGGTTTACCTAGTGTTAAAGCACCAGGCCATGGTATACGCCCAAATTATGTGTAATGGGATTTTCTGACTGGCCACCACGCCTATATCAAATTGATTGCTAAAATGGACAAAGACCCCACTGAACCGGGGTCATACATACTAATATCCCTTTTGAATGTTAACACCAAAATACTTGCTAAAAAAGTATGTTCTCTCTTGACAACTAACTTACTTTTCCTCATTCATCCTGCCAAAGTCGGTTTTATTAAGGAAGATCTACGGTTTCCAATATTTGGAAAGTTACAATGGTGCTGGAACAAGCAAAAGCCCATAGCTGAGGACAGAGTTGTTATCACTATGGATGCTGAAAAAGTCTTTGACAATGTTAGCTATCACTGACTTGCTCTGGTTCTTCAGTGGATGGGCTTTTTGGGCCATTTTGTCACTTACTTGACAGAACATATTCTGCACATTTGGTGAAAATGGTAGCTGCAGGTCTCCTATCTGGTGATATAGTATTACGTAAGAGCTGTCCCCTCTCGTCCCTTCTCTTTAACTTGAAACCCCTTCCTCACTATCTTTCATATAGAGCTCTGCTACATGAGATTCAGGCCAGGAAGAGCTCCATTTAGCCTTATTTGCTAACCATCCTAACCTATCCAACATGTCTTCACAAGCTTTGGATGATGCTCTGGCCTCCAAATGAATTTGTCCAAGAGTGAGATACTCTCCCTATCCTAAGCCAAACTTCCTTCCTGGGCTCATCAGTCCCTCTTCCAAGTAGTGACCAGGCACATTACCTATCTAGACATTAGGACAGAGAAGGAGCCATCTTCGATTCACTATTTAAACTATCCTCAGATGATCACTAAAATAGTAAATGAGTTGGAAACATGGATGGATCTTCCCCTATTGCTTCTTGGGAGATGTCGCCCTTTCAAAATGGTGAGTTTAGCTCACCTTTTATAACCTCTTCAAATGATCCTGTTGCTATTAAGCATAAAGATATTCAAACTTTAAATAAGGCTATCCCCTCTTGTATATGGCATAAGAAAAAACCCAAATTGCATTTACAAAACTGAATCTCCCAAGAAGTGAGGGGGGGGGGGGGGCAAATTTGCCCAACATTTGACTGTATAACCTTGCCTGTTTATTACGTACTGTATAGGGATTGACTGGGTATTTCAAGCTTCCATGTACACCAATTATGCTTTTGAAACCGCAATGGTGCAGCCCTAAAATTTAGCTGTGCTTCTGCATTATAAATTGCAGCTGCTTCCCACGAGTATTCAACACAATCTCTTGATATGAGATACAATCATTGGCTGGAGAGACATTTGACATAAATTGGGACTGTCACCTCTTGTTTCCAAATACTTAATCCAATGTTCCACAGGCTACTCAATAGGAGGCTTTTACTATGTGCTTAAAGGGGCTTTCCTGCTCTACCTCCCTGTATGATATATCCTCATGAACCTTGAAACCTTTCTCCATCCTGGCCTCTTCATACAACCTGCTTAGCCACCTCTACTTTGTACAGCTCTCTGGCTTTACTAATTCATACTATCCAGTCAAACGACAATGTTTTCAGTCCTCCATACTGGATTGTTTCCTTCAGGAATGGAAATACGCCATATCTGATATTGATCACCCTTTGAACTCTCTCTTTACAAAGCCATTACACTATATGTCTGTGAAATCTAGGGGCAGGGACATACCATGTGGAACCTGGTGGACAACATCCTGAAGGTATAACAAGGTACAAAAGCTAATGGTGAATGAATCTTGGAGGGAGTCACAATTTAACTTGTCCATAGGGCTTTTATCTTTTTTATCAATTAAGGACACTCCGCAAATGGCTGTCTGCCCAACAAGTAATGAAGGTTGGCTATCACTTTTCCACTGCTTTTGGACATGCCTCCCTCATTCAATCTTCTGGGACCAAGTACTGGCTTATATCTTGGGAGTCAGTGACTGTCCACTCCCCATGGATCCGGTTCTTCTACTTTTTGGCTCTGCCGCAATTCTGCCCTTGGCTGAGAAAAAACACCTCCATAAATCCTGGGGGAGTTTGCAGTGGATACTAATATGCTTACTTGTGGCCTACAGAGCTATTCTGAACAAACAGACTTCTCCCAACCATGCAGATGCTAAAAAGGATTAAGACTTCTGATGTACAGAGAAAAATTAGAGATGGAGCTACATGATTACGCCTCAGCTAAACGCTTCCACAATAAATGGGCTGCTTTTAACTCTAACATCTTTCAAGAAGGCATCTATATTGTCCTCTTTCACTTACGTGAATGGGTTTGTCAAAGGCACCTGAACTGTAGCCACTAGTTGCTGATCACTCAACAGTTATTTTCATTGTGCTTCTCAATTTTTTGTTCCACTTTGGCTTAGAGTAATTAATGAGCTCTTACCTATTCACCCCTTCCTCTTTTTTGGATCATCTTACTTGTTTGTACACATGTACTTGTAGATGTGCATAATGGACTGACTTTTCCTTGTTTATGAGCTAGTAGTGTATATCCTGGTTATTTTATTTTGTTTATAGTATGTTTGTGTGTATTCATGGTGGAGCCTTGTTACTTTGGCACTGCTATGCAACATAGGAATTCTGTGACATTCTGCCCTCCTCCTTCAATAGAGTTGGGAGTTTAGTCTCAGGAGCTGCTTCATCCATATTTCCTTATCAGGTATTAACCCTATTTACACACACTGTTTAGTTTCCATAGGTATTTTTCTTTTTTCTTTATACCTTCTTTTAAATGTGTATAATTAAATGAAATGTAATGGAATGTATTTCTTATTCAGATGTCATGGTAAGTTGTACAACATACTTATTTCCCCTCTCTTGGCTCAGTTGTTTTGTTTCTTTTGTATGTTCTCACAAATTTTATATAAAAAAAAACAAAAAAACAACAAGATCAAAAGTGTTTGGTCAGCCAATCAGGAACCCCTCCAGGATCAGTCACTGGTATTTCAGGGGAAGTTTTAGAAAAAGAGAAAATTATTATGGAAGGTCAGTTATAGAAGATAATATACATTATTGAATGAATGAAAGCCACCTAGGGGAAAAATATAGATTGGACATTTAGGCTAGATGGGTGGAATGTCCTTAATAACTGATACCATACATCCCTCTCTCACTTCTGGTATTGTTCCCTCATCTTTCAAAACAGCTGTAATAACCTCCACACTTAAGAAACATGGGGCAGATCCCAGTGACTTCAGTAAACTTCTGGCCCATCTCAAACTTTCCTTTTCTATCTACAATCTTTGAAAAAAACAGTTGCTTCTTAGATCTATACCTACCTCTTTGACTCTGATCTATTCAATGAATTTCAGTCTGGCTTCTGTCCCTTACAAAGCACTGAAACTGCCTTGGTAAAAATCACCAATTATCTCCTCATGGCAGCTGACTCTGATCTTATAACTATTGTCATCCTCCTCAATCTGAGTGTGACCTTTTGATACCACATCCTCCTTGATAGATTAGCCTCTATTGGAATCACTGATACACCCCTGAACTGGTTTAAATCTTATCTCTCTGGCCATACTCAATTCATCTAACTCAAATCTTTCAAATCTCAACCATCTCTACTCTCTATTGGTGTGCCCCAGGGTTCTGTCCTGGGGCCCCTTCTGTTCATAATCAATTTTTTTTCCGCTTGGTCTCATATTTCATACATTTACCATCCACTTCCATTGCTATGCGGACACTCAGCTTTACTTTTCCACAACACCTACTACCACCCTTCCACCCAAATCCCTTACCGACTGTTTACAGGAAATTAAATCCTGGCTTTCTTGCAACTTTCTTGAATTAAACAGTGATAAAACCATGGTTCTCCTCAATGGTACACAATCTACCCTGACAAACCTTAACAGTTTTTCAGTTAATATTGATAACGCCACAGTCTATTCCTTCCTTAAGGTAAAGAGTCTGAGTGTCGACCTCTATAATACACTATCTCTCCAAGTCCATATTACTCGGTCAGCATATTTCCATTTATGCAAGATTAATTGCCTTCGCCCATTCCTCACACCTAACAGTACTGCCGTTCTTGTTCATACTTTGGTCACTTCCAGCATAGTTTATTGCAATTCCCTTCTTTTTGGTCTCCCTCCCAAGTCCCTCCATCAACTACAACTGGTTCAGAACTCTGCTGCCTACATCATCACTAGAACTCCTTCATTTAATCATATCACTCCTGTTCTTCGGCACCTCCACTAGCTTTTGATTGAATATCGTATGGATTTCATAATTATGTTACTTACCTTTAAGATTAATCACAATTTCAGTTCTACATATCTTTCTGAACTCTTGCATATCAATAGACCCTGCTGCACCCTCAGGTCTTCTTCCAACCATCTCAATGTTCCTTCTGCCTGCCTGGCCACTATGGGACTGAGATCCTTTAGCTGCTCTCTCCCTTGACTTTGGAACACCCTGCCTCCTGACATTTGCAATGTTTACTTCCTACCCATCTTCAAATCACATCTCAAAACTCATCTTTTTAAACCAACAGATTCTGTTTGACTTTATTGATTCGTTTTGGTAAATGTAATGTTTATGTAATAGATATTTATTTTATGTATTTATTTTTGTTGCTCTGTTGCTATCCTTATAAGGTGACCTTGAGTGTTTTGAATGGCGCCTATAAATAAAATGTATTATTATTATTATTATTTGCTAGCTATGACAGAAAAGGTCTGAATATTTTGAATATGACTCTGAAGGCTTCAGAAGTAGCATTAAAGTCACTGCAGCAAAAAATTGCTCCTTTTTGCATTGTGACTACTTTTATGTGAAGTTTACGGAGGAAACGTAGTTGGTGAACATGTGGTGTGAAAACCGTCACAATGGTGTGTGGGGCATTGTTGATGGTGCATCACAGAATAAGGTAGCGACCTTCTTAGTCTTTAGTACAGTCTTGCAACTGGAAGGGGTTAGAGTTGTTGATGGCAACAAGAATTCCCTTCTTCTTAGTCGAGGCGCATGCTGTAAAAATATTGGCAATGTTTTTGTTAGTACAAACAGGTGGCTTAGATGCCTGGAATTGGGTTTCCTGTATGCATGGGATGTCAAAGTGGTTTTGAGTAGCCAGTTTCGTTGGGTGGTTAAGGCCATGGTCATGTTGCTGTATGTGCTCTCAGACAAAGCAGTGATTTTGTGCTGTGATTACGGAGTTATCTAAAAACAGTCGTGGGTGAGATTCCTGTCAAGAGGACGCTGTGAGCGTTTAGGTAGCAAGGATTGTCACAATAGGCAGATAACAGATATTGTGGGCAACCAGGTGTAGGTTGGTGAATGAAGTGCTGTGAAAACAAAACTAGAGTAGGACCTAGTTCCTTTGGCTCTTCCTGTACAACAGGTACCAAGGAAGGGCAACAGTGGGGTAGAGAGTTCCAAAGATCAAGTGCGGCCACTGGTACAAGTGAAACTGGAAGATCTAAAATAGGGTGGCTCTAGTATGTGTATGTAGGGGGTTCAAGGAGACAATAACACAAAAATCAGGGGGGGGTAGTGATTGACCCAAGGCTTCCCGGCAGACGACCATACTTTTTGATCCTGTCTAGGAAGACTGCTTCTACCTTAGCATGAATCATGGCTCTGGTGATTCTATTCTTGGTCTCAACTATACTGAGAAGAGGAGTTTTCCAGGCCTTAGCGATAGTTTGCTTTGCAATGGTTGTAATCTGTAGAAGAAGTTTAAATTGTGGGAGTGTCACTTCAAAAGTTTTTTTATGGAGTAGGGCCGTGGCTGGAAAGGAAAGGATGTGGGAAATTTCAGTCCAAAATGTTTGGACCAATGGGCAAGTCCACCAGATGTGGTGGTGAGTGCCTGCATCCATGCAGCCACAAAAGCAGTTGGGTGGATATGTGGAGTACTACAGAAGCAAATATTCTTGTGCACAGGTGTGTAAGCTAGATGATCAAAAGGATTCTAAAAGGACAATGAATTTCAGCCTTGATGCTCTACAGGATGGGAATATCCTAGTAGTAAACGATAAGAAAGAAAGAGAGCACACCAGCCTAGTGCATTATCCTTAAGTATATTTATTTAAAACCATGATTAAAATCTACTCACAAGGGTAGGAAGAAAAATCACGCTTATAGCAATCCTAAGGCAATTGGTACACTGGTAGCAGTTTCCAGGTCCTAGGAAGAGGACGTACGAACTGCTGCTGGCTAACGCATTTTGAAGGTGTCCCTTCTTCTTTAGAGACTTATCTGTGCTGTTCTCTTGTAGCTATTTATACATGTGTCCATATGTTCATCTGGGAACCAAAAACCAGATCAATTCTGAAGCCCCTCCCCCAATTAGTGGGAGGTCTTACAAAAGACAGACCTTAACTACATTATTGTATGTGTATATAATGATAATTTGTCTCTCGTATCTTATTATATTATTTCACATGTGTGTACACACTAAAAATGCGTGCGCCCAGCAGTAGGCTGACCCGGATCTATTGATGGGTCACATACATCTAGTTAGCCTGGGCATCATAGATTGCAGATGGAGAATCGCAAGTGTCATGTATAGCAGACAACCACAGCTCTCACCTCTACCCAAAGGGCCCATCTGTAGGGACCACAGTTGCTCCAAGGGCATACAGTCTCTGCCTCTAGCGTCCATAGCTGACAGCTACCGTCTGATCGCATATCTTAATACCTTGTATCGGCGGGTGGATACTTCTTGGTTGCAGTCCACAGGGCAGAAGTGCGGTCCTGTCATCACTTCTGGTGCGTCTGTTGGCGCACGGGATTGATGTCGATAGTAGTAAACAGTGGCCGCCATATTATTAGAGGAAAAGATAGAGAGCAAAGGCGGACAGAAGTGCAGAAGTGCCAAAACAGTGTATTCTCCATGGTCGTTAGGGAATAACATAAGGAGGACTGTTCTCATAGTGGAGCCTCAGAGGGGAAAGGTGGGGGAAGAATAAGAATGAGGGAGAGAACATAGTACTAGACCCGCACAGTGTTTCCAAGAAGAAACATAGACATGCCGGTATGCGAGTGTTAGGCACACATAGCAAAAGCATGTATTACACATACATGCACAACTACATGTCATTGTGGAATATGATTTGTAACAATTAATTAAAACATGCAGTATATCACTAGGGCTATATCTTGTGCTTGTGTGGCACAACGTATATACACACAAAGTGTGCACACACATGTTTTAGTAATAAAATCATTAGAAGATGCATATATAGACATTTTATAAGAAAATATATATGCATTAACTAGCAATAGGTATATACCTATAGCTAGAAAGGCTAGTGTACACATGTATAAAAAAGCATAGTCAAGAGGCGCACCATAATTAAATAAGATTATATAATAAAACATAATAATAAAAACTTAATAGTAAAAATGTCCGTACATTTGTGCAAAGGTGTGCACACTTAGACTCCTGCATAGTGCCAGGACAAGCCCCTGTGTACACAAACGATGCATTATACAAGGTTATTAAAACCACATAAATTATTGTACACATTATTTCAGATATTGCTACAACTAGAGTACCTTCATGTGTACGCATAAAGGCTAATACATACACACATATCTGTACTCCAGGGAAAGAGATATAGAATAAAATTACTGATTCTGATATGCTCTCTAAGGAGAGAGATATAAAAAAAAAGCCACTGATTACACACACATATATATGGACCCATGTACGTATAGATCTAGTCGTACAATATGTGTATATTTTTTAGGCATATTTTTAGCCTGTCTTGTATAGAGGGCATTATACCAATACAGTATTTATGAACCTAAATCTCATAATTTACCTAAAATCTTATTTGGATGATGGATGATAACCTAAACACTATATACAAACAGAAAAGTATAAAAATAAGGATTGAAAGGCGAGGAATAGGCTAACTAGAGTGGTGAATAGACATGAGGCTAATTCACTATGTTGACTCTATGATACTGTTATACTATTTTGTGTATTTTGGGATCTTCCTTTAGGCCTCCGGGGCGAGACTGCTGAGGGTGAAGATCCAGAAGGCCTCTCACTTACATAGCCTCTGGTGTCTTCTTCCTGCGTCCAGCTCTCCCCCGATGGACTCGATTCTGAAAACTTTCATGCCTGCAGGGTCCCCTTGATGGGCCTCTAAAAAGTGTCGGGGGACTGGATATTTATCTCTTGAATTAATGATGCTGCATTTGTGTTCCCCTATTCTAACTCGCATTGGGCGTTGAGTGCGGCCAACATACAGGTGCCCACATGGGCAGACAAAGCCATAGACCACATATTCTGTTCCACAATTTATGAATTGTTTGATTTTATGGACCTTTCCATCTCTCCCTACTACAGTTTTCTTTCTGTGCCACATGTACATACATGTGCCACAGTTCTTCACACTGCACCTGTAGTACCCTTTTTGGTCAAATATTGTTGACCAGCCACTGATGGGTTTGTTGGTGGATATCTTTACCCTACTTGGAGCTACCAAGCTCCTAAGATCCCGGGGGTTCCGAAAAACAATATTAGGGTGATTGGGAAGTGCATTGCCTAGCACAGGGTCATGTTTCAGAATATTCCAATTCTTTTTAATAATATTCTGAATTTCAAATGCTTTATTGGTATATTGGGTGGAGAAACAAGCCTGTTGGGTATTGAAGGTGGTCTGGTATTGAGATTTTTTGTTGTTTTCGCCTAGTGGATCATCAGAGAGAGCAAGGTATTTGTTGAAGGCTGTCTCTATATGACTAGCATCATACCCTTTTTCTTTGAACTTCTGTGTAAGAAGCTTACTTTGTTCCAAATAGTCCTCTTTTTTAGTACATGTACGTTTCAGGTGACAGAATTGTCTATAAGGGACATTCTGTATCCACCTAGGATGGTGGTTACTTTTAGCATGTAAATATGAATTGCCTCCACTGGGTTTGAAATGAGTTATAGAAGAAATATCGCCATTTTGGTCACCCTGCAGTTCTAAGTCTAAAAAGATCAGGCATTTTTTGTCTAGAACATGGGTAAATTCTATGCCAAAAGGATTGTTCCTACAATGCTCCAAAAAGTTGTAGAGGTTTTGATCTGACCCGTCCCAGATTATCAGAATATCATCGATATATCTGGCATATAGGACCAGGTTTGCCCCAAAGGGATTGTTTTTCCATATATAGTATTCTTCCCAAAAACCCATGAAGATGTTCGCGCAGCAAGGGGCAAACCTGGCTCCCATAGCTGTACCCTTAGTCTGAAAATAGTGTTCACCTAAAAAGGGAAAATAATTGTGTGTAAGAGAGAAATCTACACAATCTAACAAGAATTTGGCTTGTCGAGGATTCAATCTGTCATCCTTTAACAAAAAGTGGTTTATGGCTTTTAGACCATGTACATGATCTATTGATGTGTATAGTGAGGCCACATCCAAGGAGAGCCATCTATAGTTGGGCAGCCATTTGTAGTTTGACAAGATCTCTAGCACATGGCCGGAATCTTTTACAAAGGATGGTAGACTGATTACTATATCTTGCAAAAAATAGTCAATGTAACAACCAAAGTTACTAGAGAGGCTATCAATCCCAGCTATTATGGGTCTACCTGGGGGATTTATAAGGCTCTTGTGCACTTCGGGTATATGGTAAAAGTGTGGGGTGATGGCGAGGTTATTAAACAAAAAGAGATATTCATTTTTTGTAAGGACTTCTTTCGATAGTGCCTCATCTAAAAGTATTTTAAGCTCCTTTGTATATTCCATTGTAGGATCCCTTTTTAGTTTGGTATAGGTATCAGTGTCACCCAGAAGTCTTCTTGCCTCAGATATATACTCATCTCTATCTTGGATGAATAGACTTCCACCTTTGTCAGCCCTTCAAATGATTACATCTTGATTTTGTTTTAAAGCATCTATGGGCATGAAACTAGGGTCAGTATTTTTAATATTCGTAAACTTATTGAACTTTATTTTAAAAGTATTAAAAGCCATATCATAAAAAGTGGAGATAAATCTTCCCTTTGCCCAATGCGGGGAAAAAGGAGGATTTGGGTCTGAAAGAGGTGTGGGCTATTGCACTTTCACATGAGGGACCAATTTTTGGTTCAAAAGTTGTTTGTCCCTCAGGTTGCGCCTATTGGTAAAGCTCTTCTAATATATTTAGTATAGAATCTTCATCTATGCTTATTTCAGAGGGTAGCAGCATTTCAGATTCCACTTTGGTATTGTTAGTGCTGTTCTCATTACCAGCTTCTTTGAGTATGTAATATCTTTGCATAGTGAGTTTGCGTATGTACTTATTGAGATCAATGAATAACTCAAATAGGTTTGGTGCACTGGGTGGATCAAAGTTGAGGCCCTTCTTCCTTTGGGGGAGTTGACATTATTCCCAATGTTGTCACTATTCTTTGGAGCCAAAGATGGTATATTCCTAGTGGGGGTGTTATTTCTCACAGGGTGTTGTTTATGTGTATTGTGATCATGTCGACTCTTGGTATTGGGATATTGTTGGCGAGAGGGCCTAGTATGTAAATACCCACCTTCCCCTGATTTCCTCTGACTACTATTTTTATCTTTCCTATGTTTGAAGCTATGACTGGTCTTGTTCCTATTGGTCTTTATTTTAATATTGTTGTTCCTTTGTACATCAGTTTGAAGTGGAAATGAGTGATTTCTTTGAGGTTGTGTATTATATTCATTGTTTTCTATTAGTTGTTTGTTGTTCACCTTACTTTTATTCTTATTATTCGCATTATCTGATTTTTTTCCAATTAAATTCTCGATTATTCAGGTAATCAAACCGATCTTGCTCAAATTTTCCTGATTTATTGCTTATGAGATTAGTTTCATATTCCGTTATTTGATCATTCACTTTCTGATCCCAGCTATCAAAAGTACCAACGTCAGAGAAAGTGAATAACTCCTTTTGTAGGGTACACAAGTCTGCTCGAATTACAGAAAGATTACGTTC
Organism: Aquarana catesbeiana; assembly: GCF_042186555.1. NCBI lineage: Eukaryota > Metazoa > Chordata > Amphibia > Anura > Ranidae > Aquarana > Aquarana catesbeiana. The sequence goes on along the minus strand of NC_133328.1, from coordinate 331,311,678 downwards.
TCTTTGGGTGATTATATATTGTAACCACATCCAATTATAATCGCGCAGACTTTGGATCCATTTTTCTCTGGAGGTCTTCATCCAAGAATGTACATATTTTGGTAATTCTTAGACCTCTTGGTATTCTTTTGAATTCTAGGTATTTCTGTAGTAGTAGTATATCCCACCACTGCAACATTTTTCTTTCCAATAGATCTTTGAGTCTATGAAATAATGATATAATTTTGTCCTCCCTATGTGGAGCCTACTTTCCAATGCCTACCTTTGCAGTCTCATCATTGGCAGCCCTCTCGGATTCAAAAATGTCTATGCTAGTTGTAAAACATTTGGCCAATGACGATCTTCTTAATTGTCTCTCTTCTATTGATTTGACCTTCGCCATTTCTGGATTCAGTTGCAATCTAACCAATAGGATCTTGAAGCAATCACACTTTGCTGCTAGAGTTCCCAGGAAATGTACAGTACTATAGAAGTAAATACTCTTGCGCACAGGTGTGTAAGCTAGATGATCCAAAGGATTCAAAAAGGACAATGAATTTCGGCCTTGCTGCTCTCTAAAATGGGAATATCCTAGTAGTAAACGATAAGAAAGAAAGAGGGTGCACCAGCCTAGTGCATTATCCTTAAGTATATTTATTTAAAACCATGATTAAAATCTACTCACAAGGGTAGGAAGAAAAATCGCACTTATAGCAATCCTAAGGCAATTGGTACACTGGTAGCAGTGTCCAGGTCTTAGGAAGAGGATGTACGAACTGCTGCTGGCTAACGCACCGCGCTATCACTTCTTGGTTGCGGTCGTATATAATAAGATACGAGAGACAAATTATCATTATATGCACATAAAATAATGTAGTTAGGGTCTGTCTTTTGTAAGACCTCCCACTAATTGGGGAGGTTCAGAATTGATCTGGGATGTGGTTCCCAGATGAACATATGGACACATGTATAAATAGCTACAAGAGAACAGCACAGATAAGGCTCTGAAGAAGAAGGGACACCTTCGAAACACGTTAGCAAGCAGCAGTTCGTACGTCCTCTTCCTAGGACCTAGAAACTGCTACCAGTGGACCAATTGCCTTAGGATTGCTATAAGCGCAATTTTTCTTCCTACCCTTTTGGGTGGATATGTGGACATGTATTTTGAAACCTGGGCAGGGACAAGATACCAGCACATGAGAACTTTGTAATTCGCCTCTAACGCCACTATATTTTGCAAGGCTCATTTGTCAGCTTCCCATATTTCAGACCAGTCTTTGGCTTCCAGTTGGAGTCCCAAATCACTCTCCCATTTAGCTACATATCTAATTGATGTATTTGATGGAGGGTCTAGTAACTGAGCATAAAAGGCAGAGATTAGGCCACAGGCATGTGGGTCATTCTTACATGTGTGCTCAAAATTAGATAAGGCAGAAGGGATGAGTCTCTGTAGAGAAAGGGGCTAAAAAAGGTAGTATAGCTTTAATTAGACTTCTGACATATGAGGATAGTTCTGTTGCTTGCACAGACTCTGGCTTGCCCCAGATTTTAATGTTGTTGCGGTAAGATCTGTCCTCAGTGTCCGCTAATTTTTCTTTGATCCTTTTTGTTCTTCCACAAGATTGTCCTGTCTTTCAGGACATTTACGTTCTGGTCAGATTTGTGTTGAAAGGATAACATGTCTGATTAAAGTGAGCTCCTGAGAGATATAAGCACCTCTTTTAACGTAGTGTCCATAATTGGCTGACCGACAGTGGGGTATGCTGTGATTGGGTCTGGCTGTTCACCTTGGGGGCCCTGCAGAGAGGATGGATGGCTCACCTTGTGTATATCTGCTGCTGGAGTATCCATCCTCATCTGAGCCTTGTCTGGGCTGCCAGTGGTGGGTGTGCCTGGGGGTGATGCTGCAGGATCATGGGTAGGGAATGAGGGGTCCACCAATCCAGAAGGTGAGGGTGTCCCTGTGGGCTGCTGTTAAGAAGGTAGAGCTGTGGGCTGCCCTGCAGATGGTGTGGCCACAGCACCAACCTGGCAGTGCTGGCTGGCCAGCTGAAACCTAAACCTTCTCTTTGCTTTTTGGTGACATGCCACTGTGAAGGGAGATTGTGTGTGAGCGTACTCAGTTTGGGCCATGGGTGAGCAGATAGACATTGACAATGACTTCCAGCAGTAGGAGCCTGTATCTTACGTGGCCATCTTGTCAATGCACCAGACACGCCACCTCAATACAGTTTTTAATGTCATGGCTGATCATTTCCATTATGGCCATGATTTATTTCAGTTTGTTTGGTCCTGTTGGTCAAAAGGACTTGCAATTTCTTGTTCAAAGTCACTCAGCATCCAATTCATGCCTCGCCATTTCCTTTGTGTTTCATTACAAATGTTGAAGTACTAATGTGATGAAACACTGTATGGCGAGCTCTCTATTCATTTCTCTGTCGATCTGTGTCTGCCAAATCAAATTACTGTTTAGCTCTCTCCAGCAGAGCACTAGACTGCAAGACCCAGGAATTGTGGGATGTGTAGGTTCTTCACAGGAAATGTCAGTTTTTACACTACAGACAGAGGTCATGCATTTACCTGTGAATTTACCTGTGCATTGTCATGCCACATGCTTCATGCTTGAGCACAAACAGAAATTACTGACTCAGGAATGTGAAGATTTACTCTACTATAGGTTGTGCATACAGGGCAAAAAATGACACCTTAAAACTACATAATCAGTGCACATCTTATGCATGTGAAAAACAGATAGGAAGGTCTATAATGCCTTTACAGTTAACACAGTTTTACTATTATTTACTAGCATTGCCTTTGCTAGGTTAACAACCTCTATACCTTTAGTAAATCAACCCCACTGAGAATGTTTACTTCTCAAAGTTAAGCTCTGTTTATTTCAACGATTAAATCAAGTCCAGGGCAAAATCCATTTTTTTATTACCCCTGCACAACTGGGTATTTAGTATACAACTTCATTTTGCTAAGTGAACATTCTATACTTTAAAAGTATATCAAACCCATTACATAAGGCAATATTTACTCCAGTGAAGAGAAGACATTGGGGTAAAGTATGAAACAGAACAGGGTGTACACCCCACTTGGCAAACTAGCTTAGTGACAAACCAAGTACAAAAGTACCATAACAAACATACAAAATACCCTCCAAACACTGTGTAAAATTGTATCAAAACCTATTATCTGCAAGAGGTAGGAACCCTAAATGTTAATTCACAAAGCTGTCTGCTTAACTTTCAAATCTCCATTGATCCCTTTGTTCCAATCCTATAACATTTATTTTATTTTTTTAAAGAACACGTAAGGCTTTTATAGACTTGCTAAAAATAAATATGTTTTATTTTTATTTGTAATACTGTGTTTTCTTATAATATTAAGTCATGGCAATGCAGATGTGCACTGAGATTTGAAAGTGGCGATGATCAATTGCAAGTTGAAGGCTCTCTTTTTTAAGGGAACCTCCTCTTACTTGTGACCACTATGTATTAGCTTATATAGAAACTACATAATTAACCACTTGCCACCCGCCATATAGCAGAATGACGGTGGAAAAGTTGTTTCAATATCCTGACTGGGCGTCATATGATGTCCTCAGGATATTAAGCTGCTGCGCGCCCTCGGGGGCACACATCGCGGCGATCGTTGTTGCAGTGTGTCAGTCTGACACACCGCAACTGCGATCTAGGTAAAGAGTCTCTGATGGAGACTCTTTACCACGTGATCAGCCGTGTCCATGATGTAAATAGGAAGAGCCGGTGATCAGCTTTTCCTCACGCGTGTCTGACAGACGCGAGTAGAGGAGAGCTGATCGGCTGCTCTCCTGACATGGGGGGTCTGTTCTGATTGTTTATCAGCACAGCCCCCACTCGGATCCCACCCAGGACCACCATCATGCTGCCCAGGGTCACCAAGATGGCCATCCACACTGGACCACCAGGTATGCCCCCCCTAGACCCCCAGGGAAATACTAATCTGTGCCCAGGCAGCTGCCAATCAATGCCCAGGCAGCTGCCAATCAGTGCCCACTCACAATGCCTAGCACTGCCAGTGCCACCAGGATGCCTATCAGTGCCTCATATCAGTGCCGCGTATCAGTGCCCATCAGTGCCACGTATCAATGCCCATCAGTGCCACATATCAGTGCCCATCAGTGCCCACCAGTGCCACCCATGAGTGCCCATCAGTGTCACCTATCAATGCCCATCAGTGCTGCATATCAGTGCCACCCATCAGTGCCACCTACCAGTGCCCATCAGTGCCGCATATCAGTGCCCATCGTCAGTGCCACCTCAGCGGTGCCACCTTATCAGTGCCTGTCAGTGACGCCTTATCAGCGCCCATCAGTGAAAGAGAAAACTTACTTATTTACAAAATTTTATAACAGAAACAAAAGCAAAACTTTTCGGTCTTTTTTTATTTGTTTAGCAAAAAATAAAAACCGCAGAGGTGATCAAATACCACCAAAAGAAAGCTCTATTTATGGGAACAAAATAATAAAAATTTTGTTTGGGTACAGTGAAGGATGACTGCGCAATTGTCATTTAAACTGCGACAGCGCTGAATGCTGAAAATTGGTCTGGGCAGGAAGGTGTATAAGTGCCCTGTATTGAAGTGGTTAAGAACAAAACTGGTTCCAATTGTCAGTGGGGACCTGAACCCTGAAATGTCCGTGACAGCTGGGTTTTAGAGCCTGGGCATTGGGTGGTGGCTCTAAAAAGTAAGAACAGTTATAAACACAACACCAGCATGGGAATCAAGCTGGGGAATATTGATCTATGGATGATGGGTGAGAAGAGGTTAGAACATAACTGTTTTTGGTGAATTTTATGTTTACAATGATTTAACTGATCATTTATACCTTTTTTTATTACTTATCTATATTTCTCTATATATCTAAAAAAAAATTTAATGTAGAGTGTTTAGATTTAGGTTACATTGCTAGTATTTCTAAAAGGTCAGTAAAGATTTACCTGCCAAATGATTAGTATTTTTGTTCATTGAGCTCTAAGATATGCACAGATTTGCCTAGCCTAGCCGTGTCTAGTGACGGAGGACCTAAACTTTCCCTGCTGCAGTTTCAATTTTGCTTACAATATTTATTGATGTATTTGTGATTACGGAGCTGCTTTGGTTTGTGCTTTTTACACGTGCCTGAAGTTCAGCTTTAATGTAATCATTTAATTAATAAGATACATATAATAAAAATAAAAAAAGAACAATAACACACAAAAAGACTTCATTGATGTTCAGTTAGATTATAGAAAACAGGTGCTTGGATTATTTCACAGCAGATAATGTATGTTATTGACACATCTCTTAAAAAAGCCTCTGGTTACCACCTGTGCAGTTTACAGCTCCAGTATTTTACACTATTCTACAATAACATATATATATTTTTACAAAAAATCTATAAAGTGTGGTGTGTTGATTTTCCATCAGTTCAAAGTTTTTACTTGACAATAAAAAAAGAGCAATAACTTAACGTAACATCATTGTTGCATTCTATTATTTTACAGATGCAGTTAATGTAGAGTATTGCATTGCATTAAACTTAGTATAAAATTGATTCAAAAAGAATATCTGATATTAAATTTACATATAAGTTATATGGCCACATAATATAAAAAAACTAACTACAAGCCTCATTTCTACAAACTTGAACAAAAAAAACTTATAGCAAGTGAAGAAATTAAGTGATTTTACTAAATATACTGTATAGCATATGGGCCCTTTGAATGGAAATAATGGTATACTTCCTTTAACCACTTCAGCCCCGGAAGAATTTACCCCCTTCCTGACCAGAGCACTTTTTGCGATTCGGCACTGCATCGATTTAACTGACAATTGCGTGGTCGTGCGACGTGGCTCCCAAACAAAATTGACGTCCTTTTTTTCCCACAAATAGAGCTTTCTTTTGGTGGTATTTGATCACCCCTGCGGTTTTTATTTTTTGCGCTATAAACAAAAATAGAGCGACAATTTTGAAAAAAATGCAATATTTTTTACTTTTTTCTATAATAAATATCCCCAAAAATATATAATTTTTTTTTCCTCAGTTTAGGCCGATACATATTCTTCTATATATTTTTGGTAAGAAAAATCACAATAAGCGATTATTGATAGGTTTGAACAAAAGTTATAGCGTTTACAAAATAGGGGATAGTTTTATCGCATTTTTATTAATAATTTTTTTTTTAAATGGCGGCTATTAGCGATTTTTATCATGACTGCAACATTATGGCGGACACATTGGACATTTTTGACACATGTTTGGGACCATTGGCATTAATACAGCGATCAATGCTAAAAAATTGCATTGATTACTGTAAAAATGTCACTGGCAGTGAAGGGGTTAACCACTAGGTGGCAGTGTAGGGGTTAAGCGTGTCCTAGGGGCGTGGCTATGTGTGGCAGTTCACTGATCGCTGCTCCAATGACAGGGAGCAGAGATCGAGTGATACTGTCACTAGGCAGAACGGGGAGATGCTGTTTACATCGGCATCTCCCTGTTCTTCCTCCCCGTGAGACGACTCATGGAGCCCTCTTAAAGGGCAACGTACAGGTACGTATTTTTGCCTGTACATGCCCTTCTGCCGACGTATATCGTCGTGAGGCGGTCGGCAAGCGGTTAAGAATGTGGTAAAAAATTGAATGCACCTGAAAGCATTTTTTTATATGACTTTTACATTGAATTCAGTGTCTCTTCCATTGTTTGATGACTATGGTGGGGGGTTATTTACGAAAGGCAAATTCACTTTGCACTATAAGTGCAAACTACAAGTGCAAAGTGCACTCAAAATTGCACTGAAAGTGCACTGGGAAGTGCAGTCACTGTAAATCTGAGGGGTAGATCTGAAATGAGGGGAAGCTCTGCTGATTTTATCGTCCAATCATGTGCAAGCTAACATGCTGTTTTTTATTTTCCTTGCATGTCCCCCTCAAATCTATAGCGAATGCACTTCCAAGTGCACTTTCAGTGCAATTTCAAGTGCACTTTGCACTTGTAGTGCAAAGTGGATTTTACTTTCGTAAATAACCCCCTATGTTTTGCTTATGGATTTGTAGATTGATCCTCTAATGACGTCAGGAAGTTAATTGAAAATATGTTTATTAGTTCATTTAAGAAGAGACTATATTGTGTTATAGACAGCTAATGGGTGCAGGATGGAAATATTCATGCAAATTGAGGCCCACATATGATTTACAGTATCTGAGAGCAGACAGCATTTGAATTTGTTTTAATATGCTATTATTAAAATTGTACTCATTGTATTATGATTCTGTGAGCTCTGTCTGGGTTCTGCAAAAGTCTGTTATTCCTTTATGCTTCTTGCACCTAGGAGTAAAAAAATTCCACATTTGTTACTGATCTGAACACTGGTGCATTATTCTTTATGGAACACAGCTACATGTGCAGTACAGCGTTGTAAAATAAAAATAGAAAAATGTAAGTGGGAGTGCAGTAATTTATGCACATACTGTATGTGTGTATACACATGTATGTGTACGTACATATATATGTGTGTATATTTCAACACTGGCAACTAGAAGAGGATGAAGAAGAATTTTATGCATGCATACGCATGCTCACTACAAAAAAGTTTGTAATTTTTCCCACAACTTGTGGCAAAATATAAAATATTCCTTGGCTCAACATACCTCTCAGCAAATAGCTTGGGGTGTCTATTTTCCAAAATGGGGTCATTTGGGGGTGGGGTTGTGCTATCTTGGCATTTTATGGCTTTTAAAACTGTGATAGGTAGTGAGAAGTGAAATCAAAAATTTACGCCCTTAGAAAGCCTGAAGGCAGTGATTGGTTTTCGGGGTCCTATACGTGGTTAGGCTCCCAAAAAAGTCTCACACATGTGCTATCCCCATATTAAGGAGAAGAAGCAGAATGTATTTTGGTGTGTAATTTCACATATAACCATGGCATGTGTGAGCAATATATCATTTAGTGACAACTTTGTGTAATTTTTATTTATTTTTTGTCATTTTTCAATCACTTGTGACAAAAAAATAAAAAAGTCAATGGGCTCAACATGGCTCTCAGCAATTTTCTTGGGAAGTCTACTTTCCAAAATGGGGTCATTTGAGGGGGAGGGGTTGTACTGCCCTGCCATTTTAGCACCTCAAGAAATGAGATAGGCAGTCATAAACTAAAAGCTGCGTAAATTCCAGAAAATGTACCCTAGTTTGTAGACGCTATAACTTTTGTGCAAACCAATAAATATACACTTATTGACATTTTTTTTTACCAAAGACATGTGGCTGAATACATGTTGTGTCTACTTTCCAAAACAGGGTCATTTGTGTGGGTTTTGTGCTATCTTGACATTTTAGGGCCTCCGTAACTGTGATAGGTAGTGAAGAAGTGAAATCACCATTTTACTCCCTTAGAAAGCCTGAAGGCAGTGATTGGTTTTCAGGGTCCTGTACAGGGCTAGGCTCCCAAAAAGTCTCACATATGTGGTATCCTCGTACTCAGGAGAAGCAGCAGAATGTATTTTGGGGTGTAATTCCACATATGCCAATGGTACGTTTGAGCAATATGTCATTTAGTGACAACTTTGTGCAAAACAAAGTTTGTAATTATCCTGAAACGTGTGGCAAAATGTAAAATATTCCATAGACTCAACATGCCTATCAGCAAATAGCTTGGGGTGTCTACTTTCCAAAAAGGGGTCATTTTTTTTGGGGGGGGGGGTTGAACTGTCTTGGCATTTTATGCACAACATTAGAAGCTTATGTCACACATCATCCACTCTTCTAACCACTTGAAGACAAAGCCCTTTCTGACATTTTGACATTTTTTATTTACATGAAAAAATATTTTTTTTCTTGCTAGAAAATTACTTTTAACCCCCAAACATTATACATTTTTTTAAAGCAAAGGCCCTACAGATTAAAATGGTGGGTGTTGCAATTTTTCACACAGTATTTGCGCAGAGATTTTTAGAGCTCAATTTTTTTGGAAAAGAAAAACACTTTTTTAATTTTAATGCACTAAAACACACTATATTGCCCAAATGTTTGATGAAATAAAAAAGATGATCCTATGCTGAGTTCACAGATATCAAACACAACATGCTTTAAAATTGCACACAAACATGGAGCAGTAACAAACTACATACATTTTTAAAAGCCTTTAAAATCCTTTACAGGTTACCACTTTAGATTTATAGAGGTGGTCTACTGCTAAAATGACTGCCCTTGATTTGACCTTTGCGGTGATAACTCACATGCATGGTGCAGTTGCTGTTTACATATGACACCAGACCGATGCTTGTGTTCACCTTTGCACATGAGCACGGGGTGACGGGTGCTTTTTTTTTTTTTTTTAATTATTTAATTTTGCTTTTTCATTTTATTTTTAAACTGTTCCTTTCATTTTTTTTTAATCATTTTTATTGTTATCTCGGAATGTAAATATCCCCTATTATAGGAATAGGTAGTGACAGGTACTCTTTCGTTTTTAAATTGCGGTCTATTAGACCCTAGATCTCTCCTCTGCCATAAAAGCATCTGACCACAACAAGATCGGTGTGATAAAATACTTTCCCAATTTCCCAATGGTGCTGTCTATATCTGGTGAAATCTACATCATGTATCAAAAGAGTATATTTTGCGCATATGTAAAAAAAAAAACAACAAAACGGTGCAGCTGCTCGTGTAAGTCAAAAATACAAAAAGGACCCAAACAAAGTAACAAAAAAATAGAAGCGTGCCACCAATAACTATGTATCTGAATACAATGTATGCAACTACATTTCCGTGATTCACCACTATTCTCGTGAAGAAATGTTTTTAAAAAATAGATACATTATTCAAACTAGCTGAAATATCTTGTTTATGCAAAGTGTTTATATGTCATAAATATGGAGCAACTAATTTACTCCATTTCCTTTTACTTATACCAATGGGTTAAACGAATAACTATTCAAATGGTGAAATATGAGTAAAAAGTTACCAAGTGCCTATTAAAACTGGTGCTTATGTGAAAAAAATCAATTGTATAGATCTATGCGTTCATAATCTTTCAACACACCAATTAAATTACTTGTTCCTCTTTAAAAAAATAGCAGAAATAAACACCCTTGTGATGTGTCATAAAAGATAAAGTCCATATGAGGATATCTTGTATTGTAGATCAATCATGAATCTTCTGCTTTGGAACAAACAAATAAATAATCTTCCCGCTATAGGTAAAGTAGAAATGCTCGTTTACCGAATCTGTAGGATCTCAAATTATAGAGATCTTAAAGGCTTGTTGCATTCACCTGCTGGCATCTGTGATCTCCACCTGGGTAGTAATCCAGAAAGTTTTTCCTGTTTTTCTTCAATGGAATAACCAAAAGACACTTTCTTTGGGTTCAGGTGTTAAACTTCCACAGCTGTGGGAGGGAAGGTCAATTATCTTCCCTCAATCCTCCACACATCCAGACCCCTCAATGAAAATAAAACGGGGGAAACTCCATAGTCTAGATGTAAACATTTATTAAAAGTCACTTGTACTTCCACAGCAATTGTACACAGCACTAAGAACACAGCATTTCAGAAACTGCAAGCCAAAAAGTCAAATCAAATTGCACAGCAACATCACCGCAAATAGTGTACAGCAAAGGGAACTGGATAAAAATGTTTCACAGGCAGCAGAGGGTTGAGCCTTCTCACTGCATAGGGAAAAAATGAATAAAACGTGATGGCATCACAGCCACTTGCTCCATCCGACACGCGTTTCCGCTCAACAGGCTTCCACTGGGAACATGAATATGCTCTGACACAGCACACCTATGTATTCACATGGCAGGAGAGACACCGGAAGTAGCATTTAAGCTTATCATCCAGTTGTCATTTAGCACACCTTTGCTTTTCTTTCCACCTAGTTCAAAAATTGACTAAAAAAATACATTTAAAAATATCTAAAAAAAAGAAAAGAAAGAAAGAAAAAAAAAAAATTATTTTTTTATTTTTTTTCAAAATGTATGAATAATTCATATATATATATATATATATATATATATATATATATATATATATATATATATATATATATATATATATTTATATACTGTGAATTCAGGATCAGGGGAGTTGGACTGCTGCACAACTTTCAACTGAGTTCCTGATTATATATCTGATATTTAATTAATATATTATCTGAAGTGGATCTTTGGAATTAGAATTCAGGTGTTGTTCAGTTATATGTATATGTATAATAAACTGGAAATGCAAAGCTAAAGAGAAAAATCAAATAAATCCAACAGACACATTTTAAATGCTGCCCCAGAAAAGTGTATGTAATGTATTGTTTTGGGATTTTTTTAGGATTTTTGATTTTTATTTCCTTTTTCCGGTTATGTTTTTATTTGAGGATAAATAGGATATTTTTTAGATATTTTTAAATGTATTTTTTTAGTCAATTTTTGAACTAGGTGGAAAGAAAAGCAAAGTTATGCTAAATGACAACTGGATGATAAGCTTAATTGCTACTTCCGGTGTCTCTTCTGCCATGTGAATATATAGGCGTGCTGTGTCAGAGCATATTCATGTCTCCATTCCCAGTGGAAGCCTGTTGAGGGGAAACGCGCGTCGGATGGAGCAAGTGGCTGTGATGCCATCATGTTTTATTCATTTTTTCCCTATGCAGTGAGAAGGCTCAACCCTCTGCTGCCTGTGAAAGATTTTTATCCAGTTCCCTTTGCTGTGCACTATTTGCGGTGAATTTGCTGTGCAATTTGATTTGACTTTTTGGCTTGCAGTTTCTGAAATGCTGTGTTCTTAGTGCTGTGTACAATTGCTGTGGAATTACAAGTGACTTTTAATAAATGTTTACATCTAGACTATGGAGTTTCCCCCGTTTTGTTTTCATTGAGGGGTCTGGATGTGTGGAGGATTGAGGGAAGGTAATTGACCTTCCCTCCCACAGCTGTGGAAGTTTATCACTTGAACCCAAAGAAAGTGTCTTTTGGTTATTCCATTGAAGAAAAACAGGAAAAACTTTCTGGATTACTACCCAGGTGGAGATCACAGATGCCAGCAGGTGAATGCAACAAGCCTTTAAGATCTCTATAATTTGAGATCCTACAGATTCGGTAAGCGAGCATTTCTACTTTACCTATAGCGGGAAGATTATTTATTTGTTTGTTCCAAAGCAGAAGATTCATGATTGATCTACAATACAAGATATCCTCATATGGACTTTATCTTTTATGACACATCACAAGGGTGTTTATTTCTGCTATTTTTTTTAAAGAGGAACAAGTAGTTTAATTGGTGTGTTGAAAGATTATGAACGCATAGATCTATACAATTGATTTTTTTCACATAAGCACCAGTTTTAATAGGCACTTGGTAACTTTTTACTTATATTTCACCATTTGAATAGTTATTCGTTTAACCCATTGGTATAAGTAAAAGGAAATGGAGTAAATTAGTTGCTCCTTATTTATGACATATAAACACTTTGCATAAACAAGATATTTCAGCTAGTTTGAATAATGTTTCTATTTTTTAAAAACATTTCTTCACGAGAATAGTGGTGAATCACGGAAATGTAGTTGTATACATTGTATTCAGATACATAGTTATTGGTGGCGCGCTTCTATTTTTTTGTTATATTAAAATCTACGTCATGAAATGCTCATAGCTTCCGGTTTCTTAGGTCATAGAGATGATTGGAGCCATTCTGGTCTCCTATCAGCTCTATGGTCAGCTGGCAGAACCACCAGCTGCATTCTCGGGTTCCCTGTTGGGACAGGAAAGCCTGAGAAAACCATGAAAGATGGTGGGAGGGGGGACGTTCCCTCTCACTGCTTGTAAAAGCAGTCTAGAGAATAATTAGCCACTAGGATTGCTTTTACATGAAAGCCAACTGCTGGCTGAAAAGAATGATACCAAGATAATACCTAAACCTGCAGGTTTCATTCTGGTATAACCACTCAAAGTCCAGCAACATACCAGTACATTGCTGGTCCTTGTTGGGCATATATTATAATGTTCTTTTTTTTCATGCAGCCTGTGGGATGAACGAAAAAAAGATTGATCGGTGGGTATGCTCATCATTAGAATGCCACCCTTCATCCACCCACTTCTAATAATGGTCATACATGCACCATTTTTTTTTAACTGTTGTGGTGAAATAACCTCCTACAGAGCTGGAGTTGTTGATTTACGTATCGTGAGAGTAAACGCTGTTGCTGTCAAGATAAGTAAATCAGTGTTGCAGCTGAATGGCATACCTGCTAAGCAAATGATGGTTAACAATAAAACAAAGTAACATTACATTATAACAGTATGACATACCATACCTGCAAAGCAAATACAATAAAACATAGTAAAAAATAAAAACATTTTTAACGCAATCTGTGCCTAAAAAATATATGCTGAAGCATGGGGGCAATCTGCCCCGCATGTTAGGAGCAAAAATACAGGAACAATAGATATAGAACAATAGAGATCAAACAATAGAGAACAAACATAAGAGAGAGAACAATAAAGAGAGAAGACACCAAGTCCCACACAATCTTACCAACGCTCCCTATGTAGTCTGGGCAGTTCTCCGGCTCTATGTAACTATCTCTTCCCTCGTAAACCATAAAACTATATGTATAGCCTGTTGCCCTGTCACAGAGCTTATACATCTTGACCCCATATCTGGCACTCTTGCTAGGAAGATACTGTTTGAACTACAAGCGACCAGAAAACTTTATCAGGGACTCATCAATGCAGACAACCTGATAGGGAGTAAACAAGGCTGCAAACTGCTGGCTGAAGTGGTTTACGAGTGTAGAGTCGATCGTATTCAGGGTCACTCCGATGACGACAGAGTTCATTGTCATTGAAATGCATGAACCGCAAGATCTGCTCATATCATGTCCTGGTCATGGAGGCAAAGAACACAGGCATATGGTGAATTGGGTCAGTGGACCAATATGACCGCAACTCACTTTTTTTAGTTATGCCCATGAGAAGGGATAGGCCCAGGAAGGTCTTAAATTCAGAGACCATAAAAGATCTTCAATCTCTGGCAAGGGTCAAATGAGGATTAGCGGCAATGAATTGACCAGCATACAAATTGCTTTGGTCCACAATAGATATATAGAGATCTTCGGTGAAAAACAGCGAATAAAAATCAAGTGACGTAAAATCAACTGTTTCCATATGAATTCCGGGTTGCCCAGGGAATGGGGGAAGTACGGGTGCTGCAGAAGTGGTGGGCTCCCAATTTGGATTGGTAAATGCAGCAGTAAGGGCATTATGGGCTCGACGGGCCTGTCTTTGTCTTCTTGGTGGCTGCAGGAAACTAGTTGTGTTAGCCACCTCTCCAGCTTGAACTGCACTTATCGGACTCACCGTGCCACCACGTGATACTGCAGTGCTGGTTTGACTACGACCAGGATGTACTAGGCCGCTGGTGCTTGCCAGTTCACCAGAAGGATGAGCGGCACTAGTACTGGCTCTCTGCTCCATACGAGAGCCCTGCCATTCTTGCACCTCAACAACAGCAGAAGAACGGGGACGGGTACGCCTGACCTTGGCAGGGACCACTACTCCATCATCAGAGCTATCTGTCAGGGTGTCGCTGCTGTCTATGGGTTCATATTATGAGCCTGAATCTGACAGATGGGTGAGTTCCTCTTCACTCTCATCTGTCATGCTCAGAAACGTGTAGGCCTCTTCACTAGTGTACCTTCGATTGGACATTTTGACCTCAAAATTTACTGGTACACTAGTGAGACTCACGGGAAAAAAGAGCACTGACTGTCAGTGACTGCTTCCAACGCTACCAAAAAACTGTTATGCCCCGTACACACGGTCGGACTTTGTTCAGACATTCCGACAACAAAATCCTCGGATTTTTTCCGACGGATGTTGGCTCAAACTTGTTTTGCCTACACACGGTCGCACAAAGTTGTCGGAATTTCCGATCGCCAAGAACGCGGTGACGTCAAGCACGTACGACGAGACTAGAAAAGGCCAGTGTTAGTAAAGGTTTGGTGAGAGACGATTCGCGCTTTTTCAGACTCGTGGCTTTCAGATCGTTTTCTGACGTTCAGTTTGTGCTTGTGGGTTTGTATCTGCTCTTCAGTGCGTGCAGTCAGTTCGTATTGGAGTTTTCTGTGCGATCTTGTCCGCTCGTTGCTGTTTTTCAGGTCGCTCTTCACAGGCCTTGCTGTTCTTCAGTGCATTCTGTTACTGCGTTCTGAGCAGCCGACCGTTTTCTAGCCATGTTTCGTACTCCTCGTAGAGTTCGTGCTGTGCGGGGGCTTGGTGTTGGGGTCCTGACCTTGACACAAGTCCAGTCCATGAACAGGGTGGGGAGGAGTTCATGGACCAAGAATTGGTTGCTTCAGCGTGACCAGTTCTGTCATATGCCTTTGCTTCGTGAGATCCGTGAGAATAATCCTGATGATTTCAGGAACTTTCTCCGGATGACGGACCCCGTATTTCACCGTTTGTTGGCTTCGCTGACCCCCTATATCAGCAGGCAGGATACCTGCATGAGGCAAGCCATCACTCCGGAGCAGAGGCTGGTCGCTACCTTGCGGTATTTGGCCACAGGGAGAAGTCTGCAGGACTTGAAGTTCTCGACAGGCATCTCCCCCCAGGCTCTGGGGATCATTATCCCAGAGACCTGTTCTGCCATCATACAGGTCCTACAGAAGGAGTATATGAAGGTAAGATTTTTATCCTTTTATATCACATTTTATTGTATTGAATGTTTGATAATATATTGTATTTCTTCCCTCATTCCATAATTACCATGATTGTAATATGCTGTGAATGTCCCCTTTGTCCTCATGCATGCTGGATTTTTATGTAATTATTATTTTAGGTCCTTCATACATATTTGCCCTTCAATAACCTCCCCAGCATGGTGTCTCCTGCCCTATATTCACCTCATGTAGTCACTTAACAATGTATTTTATCAGCTCCATAGTAGTGCTTTACCCCAAACACCCCCTAAAATGTTTTGAAATGTTATTTTTGATTTAAATTCAGGCAGAGTGGCAGAGGCTTTTTTTTGTGGTGTCCCCAAATTTTTTGTAACCCTCCCTCCCCCAACTGCTAAGTCAGCTGATCCCAATTCTCTATCTTTAATCATCTATCTGCTGACTTTGCCAAACCCATACACACTATACCCATCTCTTTAGTGCTCAGATTTATGGATTAATTCCCCAAAGCATGTAGTGCAAGGGCCTGCCTGTATACTTTCCAATGGTACTGTTTAAAGTTCTTGTATCCTATTATGATCTTGATAGGTCATAGCAGAATGTCCAAATGTCCTCAAATGTGTACAGTGTGTATTTATATCTTTGTATTATGACACTTCTTACCTGTCCAGTGGGCTGCCAATAGTGTAACTAAGGAGGGGCTGTTCCAAGTAATACCCTGTATTTAGGCATTCATCTCTCAATGAAGTGAAGAGGGTTACCTGTCCAAGAGTTCCCCCCCCCTATAATGTTAGAAATGGCCCATGAGGGGGGGAGGGGGAATATGATAGGTGTACCTTTATACTTTGTTGTTGTTAAATTCCCCTTAATAAATGCTATCTGGAGGTTGACCCATAATGTTTGTGTCTAATCTGCTTGCCAGGTTTCTGTGAAAAAATAGTAATGTTTATTGTTTTTTCCTCAACAGTTTCCTTCCACGCCACAGGAATGGCAGACTGTGGCCTCCCACTTTGCCCAGCGGTGGGACTTTCCTAACTGCGGAGGGGCAATTGATGGGAAACACGTCCACATCGTCCCACCACCCAACTCGGGGTCGTACTATTATAATTACAAGGGGTTTAATAGTATAGTGATGTTGGCGGTGGTGTCGGCTAATTACGACTTCTTGTATGTGGACGTGGGGAAGAATGGCCGGATGTCCGATGGTGGAGTCATCGCCCAGACGGAGTTCTACAGGCGTCTCCAGAATGGCAGCTTGGACTTGCCACCTCCAGAGGACAATGTTGAAGGTCTCCCATTTGTGTTCGTTGCTGATGAAGCATTTGCGCTGGGGGACCACCTGATGCGGCCATTCCCGATGAGGACCCTCACCCCGGAACAGAGGGTTTTTAATTACCGGCTGGCCAGAGCCCAAAGAGTGGTGGAGAACACATTTGGAATCCTGGCCAGCCGGTTCCGATTATTTATGACACCCATCCATATGGCGGAGTATAAACTGAACCATATAATACTTGCCTGCTGTGTTCTCCATAATTTTCTACAAAAACATTCAGCCAACTATGCTGGCTCAGTTGGGCCTGAGGCCGGAATCCCAAATACATCAACAATGACGGCGCTTGAAAGCGGCCGTCCTGGCTTGCCCTCCCTGAATGCCCGTGATGTCCGGTTACGATACCTGGAGTTCTTTGCGGGTAGGGGGGCTATCAATATGCCAGACAATCTGTGACACCTTTTTCAAATAAAAAACAACCAAAAGAAATTCTTGGTGGACATTTACTGCTTGTGTTTGTTTTAGCTGACCCTGACAGAAATGTGTTGAGTGCAGAAAATGTCGTGATTGGGTAACCTTATAAAAAACAGTGTTGGCTGGTACTTCCTAAATGCAAAAACACATTTCACTACAAGTGCACTTGCAACTGCACTGAACCTGCACTTGTAGTGCAAAGAGGATTTGCCCTTAGGAAATAACCCCCATTTGTGCATAAAACAACAATTACATCACCCCAAAAGTGTTGTAGTGTTGAGACAATAATCCACACATTCTTGAGTAAGGCACTTTTTTATACCTGCACAATCACATGCGCATTTACCAAAGGTTTTTAAAACAAACCAACATGTTTGTTGTATAACAATGTTTGCAGTAGCATTATGAAAAATCAAAATATCCATTTCAGATAAAACAGGCCTGTGTAAAACCAACAAGAAAGCCAAAAAACTTGAACTTACAAAGTTCACATTAGGTAAAACCTGAAGGCTAGATCAGACATCAGTATTTAGGAACTGGGTTTGATCTAGCGTTCAGATGGGGGGAAATCACCCCTGGAAAAGCCAAATTTGGAAGATGCACACCAATTTACGAATGTCAACATGTGCTATCTGCCATCAGGGGGGATCAAGGGACGTGTTTTGGGGGAGAAAGCCCTTCCTCAATGCGACTTTATAATTGAGGAAGGTGTTGCACCCCCAAAACGCGTCCATTGATCTCCCGTGATGGCAGATAGCACATGTTAGCACACTGTGTGCATCCTCCAAATTTGGCTTTTCTAAACATTTTAAAAATTTTTTGAAGATTGGACCACATTAATAAAACAGGTGATTTTGTGGGGTTTAAATTCGCCCCAAAACATCAATGATGTTATTATTTTTTTTAATAACATCACTGATTTGGTTCTGGATGTTTTGCAATTGGAGATTACACCCCATGATCTCCCCGATAAGTATCTGGGCACTTTCTGAAGTAAAGCGTTCAGGATCCCTCACATCACGATCACCTAAAAAGAGATAAAGAACAAAAAAAAGGTCTCAAAAATCTGCCACCATCCATCTCTTTTACCTGAGCCTGTGGTCGCAGACACTCACCTGTTGTGGTGCCAATCTCCACCACGTCTTCTTCTTCCTCCTGCTCTTCTTCTTCGTTTGGGGGTATTTCACCTTCTTCCATAGGTGGGGGGTCTGTGGTCTCCTCGGATGAGGGCTGTCCTCCGAGTCTTTTCTCCCCTATGTAAAACAAAAATGGTATAATTAGCACACAGATATTTGATGGCAGAACTAGAAATAGGAAACATTGCTTGGAAGTGGGGTACAATTGTCTATTTTAGCAGAGTTCCAAGATGTATATTTTTTTTATTGCCCTTTGTCAAGCTGCAATACTTTACATGTTTGGTACAAGCTTCACAGATGTAGCCCCCCCTATAGTATACACTGGAGCACCTGTGTGCCCCCCTAATAAAAATGGTGTTCTGGGGTCCCACACTAGTGCTCCAGTGTCCAGATGTGAAAACAGCTGCTCAGTGTCCTCTCTTTACACACAATCTAGTTGTCATTTCATTCTAGTAACAAACCCATCTACACAAACAAATCTTTGGCATCCAAGTAGGCCCCAAAAAATGTGTGAAAATGCATATGGCCTAAACAATGGTGTTCTAGAGGCAGAAATAAAAATGTTTGATACAAACGAATAATGGGCCCATGAACATTAAAGTTGCCCTTTTAAACGTTACAATTAATAAAAGCATATGGAGCAGAACGAACGTAATAAAGACAGAAAGAATAGGAACACAGCACAACTACTTACTTTTTTGCAGCACTCTCCGGATCTTTCGGTACTGCTCTGGCTCTCTCAACTTCAGGTCCGACCACCGCTTCCTGAGCTGATCTTTAGACCTTCGTACCCCGAAATTCCGCTCTAGACTCCTGACCACTTTACCAATGATTTTTGCCTTTCGGATGTTGGGGTTGGGGTAAGGCCCATATTTTCCGTCATAGTCGGACTTCCTCATGATGTGTACCATCTCCAACATCTCCCCAAACGACATATTTGTGGCCTTAAAACGTCTCCTTCTGGATTGGGACGTGCCTGGATCCGGCCTTTCCTCCTCCTCCTCCTCGTTGCTATAATTAGCCCGCACCTGCTGTAACTCTGCCATCATGCTCTTCACCCACTGCGCCGAACGAAAAGGGGCGGGGAATACACTAGAAAGAACGTCAGGGGCGGGCGGAGTTACACGCATGCGCAGTGTGTATAAAGCGTAACACGCGTGCGTATTACGTACGATCTGTGAGCGGAGGAAGGAGCATTGGACGCGCCGATCGTAAGAACGAAGGTAAGAGACAAACTTGTGCCTATACTGCTTCTAGATTGAGGCCTATATTGTAACAAGATTAGGAGAGTTTTGTCTGACATTAGGCTTTGTCTTGTGTTGTGTCTTGCAGTGAACATGGATATCTTAATGAGAGATACTGACTTCATGTCACTATTCATTGATATGCTAAGTGAGCTGCCCTGTCTGTGGGAGATTACCCACCCCCATTTCAAGAACCAAGCAAAGAGGAAGGCAGCACTGGAGCAATTGTGTGAAATTGTGAAGCAGGTGATCCCCACGGCAGACATCACTTATTTAAAGATTTTCATTGGTGGCCTGAGGAGCACATATCTGAGGGAGCGCAAGAAAGTCCTGGATTCACAGAGATCCGGAGCAGCAGATGACATCTATGTCCCCAGGATGTTGTACTACGACAGGCTGCACTTTCTGGCAGGCCAGACTGAACCCAGGCCATCCCTCTCCAGTCTTCCTTCCACACTTCCTTCCCCCCTGGCTGAGGCTTCTGACGCCCAACCTGGGCCTTCCAGGCCACATGTGGAGGAGCCCAGATTGAGCCAGGTATAGCATTCCTCTAAATATTTCTGCTTGTCCAATCAATGATGTTAACTAGATGTTAGTTTGGAGTACTAATTTAGGATTGTGATTGATGATGCAAAACATTACAACTATGTCCCTTTTTCATACACAGGGAAGTCTCAGCCAGGAGGTGGCCGGGCCGAGCCGGCTGGCTGATCTGCAGGTCCCTCCACCCCCCCTGAAAAGAGAAAGTGGCAGTAGGATGAGTGCCCTAGAGGAGGCGGCTATCAGATTCTTTTGGAGGGCTACAGAGGTCCTGGGAGCACCACAGACCAGGCAGGAGAACATTGCTGCCTTCATAGCATATAAAATGCAGAGGATGGAGGAGGGCCAAAAAGCCATGTGTGAGGCCCTCATATCAGAGGCTCTGGAGAAAGGTATGAGGGGCCAAATTACACCTCACACACAGCTTTGGGATGGTCCTCCTCCTCCTCCCTCTCCTCCAGGTCCTCCCAGTCCTCCTCCAGGTCCTCCCAGTCCTCCTCCAGGTCCCCCCAGTCCTCCTCCTCCTCCAGGTCCTACTCCTCCTCCTGCCACATCTCCAACTGCACAGCCACAGCCCGGAAGGAAGTGTGAAAGGAAGACCAGAAAGTGAGGACCCTGGGTCCAGTCTGGTCGGCCAAAAAATGCAGCCTCTTGTGGTACCACAGCCTGGGGACACACATGTCATCTGCTGCTATCCAAGTCTCTGTGAATTCTGGACCAGACTGCCCTCCCTTACATATGGACTCCTCAGGCCACCAGTTTTGATGTTTAAGAATTGATGTCTGCCGTGGGGGTCCCAGGCTTCGCTAATTTCTCCTGTTGATCCAGTGTTGCCTTCCTCTTTGTTTGGTTCTGATCCCTTAATAAAGGATTTTTGTTTTGAATTATACTCTCCTATGTGTTTTACTTCAAAAATGACAGTTGGTTTGTGAGGATTCAGGTACATTTCAAATATACAATGTGAAATGAACAAGGGACACCAACAACAAACAATCTCCTTGAGATTAAATAATAAAAGATATCAATGGTGTTGGGGTAACTTGCCACACAAAACACACACAAAAATATTCTGGAGTAAAAATAAAAATAACATTGAACAAAGATCAGCCTTGGAAAAAATCCAAACATTAAAGAAAAAAAAAGGCTTAAAAACAAAATAAAAAAAACATAAAAAATATAAAACTGTCAGATGTGACAACTAATAACAATATATTGAGGGAATCCCACTAAAAAAACACAAATAAAAGTTTGTGAGAAGTGTGTGTGAATATGAGCAGCAAAACTACTTAATTCTTGTCACATTATAAAGAAGAAGAGAGTGCGCTGTATTAAACCATTTTTTACATTGCAGCGTGACGAAAGTGCTGTATCCATTGTGAACGCTAAGTTTACCAGAACGAGCTGTCCCGTGTCGGAATTTCTTCTGAGCATGCGTGGCACTTTGTGCGTCGGAACAGGCCACACACGGTCAGAATTGACGCAATCGGATTTTGTTGTCGGAAAATTTTATCTCCTGCTGTCCAACTTTGTGTGTCGGAAAATCCGATGGAAAATGTCCGATGGCGCCCACACACGGTCGGAATTTCCGACAACACGCTCCGATCGGACATTGTCCATCGGAAAATCCGACCGTGTGTACGGGGCATTAGTGTTTGCAGGGATCAGGCCTGACTCTGTGAATGCTGCAGTTATGTCTTTAGTGTTTTGTAAGTGACAGTGATTGATTGATACTGCATTTGGGTAGAGGGGCTAAACGCAGGTGCTAGCAGGTATCTGGGCTGATCCCGCTAACACTGTGTTTTTGGCAACCCTAAACTCCTGGGGATGCTAATATAGATCTGATCTGATCAGATATTGAACCGTCCAGACACTATACTACTAACAGAGGTTTATGGTGCGTGCGTGGGTGTTAGTGCTACTGGCACTAATCTGACGCTGCCTGGAGCAATGCAGACCCTGACTGATGCTAAAATCAAACTGATATCACCCTCTGGGTGATCAGGGGGTCAAACCTTTATTTAGGTAATATACAGTGGGTGCCCTGACGCTGAAAAAAAACAAAACGAACTGACCGGCGTCACCTGTGACAATAATACAGCGATCACTGGTGACAGGGGGTGATCAAGGGGTTAAAGCTTTATTAGGGGGGTTAGGGGGTCCCTAGACCTATCTGGGGCTACTACTAAGTACCCTAACACTGATTAGTGTCACAAATAACACCAGTACAGTGATCAAAAACAATATGAACACTGAACTGGGTGACACAGTGACAGGGGGTTAAGGGGTTAACACTCAACATCCTCTTTGGAATGGAAAATAATTCCACGAGGAGAGATGACATCACTTCCCCTGTCTGTATTTACACTTACACAGGCAGGAGAGGATTTCATTTGTTGGGACCGATCAGCAGGTCCAGGCCAGAAATCATTGGCCTGGGCCTGGAGACTGATCGGTTCTGAAACAAATCCAATCATCTCGGCCGCCGTTACATAATGTCGTTTTGCCCACTTGTGCCATTCTGCCACAGTAAAACTGCAGCGGCTGGTTGGGAAGTGGTTAAAGAACATTTTACATGGGATCTTTCTGTCCTGAGTATGAACATCATAAATTATTATGTCCATGCTATTATATATATATTGGATGTGGTATCCTTTCATAAAACAGCCCATTTTGTTGTATTATTAATAGGTTTTCACCATCTGAAATATACACATGTTCAATACAATGTGCATGCCATAGAACTTACATATAATGTACATATACTCAGTCCTATCATGCCCTTAATGAACATAATTTTTTATCTATTGGGATGTGCAGTAAACACACGTGTTTCAAAAATTTATATTTTTTTTGTTTTAATGGCTAATGAAGGTTATTTAATTTATTTTAATGCCATCCACTTAACTGGCCCTGTCAAAATACAAAGTATTTATACTTTCTTCCACTATATACAGTATAAATGGCCTACCAGGAGTTCTGATCTAGTAATAATATAATTATGTATAAACAGCTTCTTGCTAGAGATATATTTGCAGTGTTGTGTTAGAAATAAAATGTTTAAATTGCTTCTCTGATCATGCTTTTTCACAAACACAAATTAGATCTGACCTTGTGACCACTTTCTGTTTTGATCATAAGGCTTAATAAGTACAATAGATAAAACAAAAATATACATTGATTTAGAAATACTGTTATGTTTAAACAATTTCTCAGAGACTCGAACATGTTCATTTTATGGATGACAATTCTCTGTTTGCATTGGTTCTATATATATATGAACAGAAGAGAAATCCAAATCAAAGCAATATTTGGTATGACCTTTTGAATTCAAAACAGCATCATCTCTTCAATTCTTC
This sequence comes from Aquarana catesbeiana, assembly GCF_042186555.1. Classification (NCBI taxonomy): domain Eukaryota; kingdom Metazoa; phylum Chordata; class Amphibia; order Anura; family Ranidae; genus Aquarana; species Aquarana catesbeiana. The sequence goes on along the minus strand of NC_133328.1, from coordinate 331,287,987 downwards.
TAGGTACATACACTTGCACACAGTTTTTGAAGGAACTTGGAAGGTAGGTTGTTCCAAACATCTTGGTCAACTAACCACACATCTTCTGTGGATGTAGGCTGCCTGAAATCCTTCTGTCTCTTCATGTAATCTGAGACAGACTTGATGATGTTGAGATCAGGGCTCTGTGGATGCCAAACCATCACTTTCAGGGCTCCTTGTTCTTTTTTTACACTGAAGATAGTTCTTAATGACTTTGGCTGCATATTTGGGGTTGTTGTCTGGTTGCAGAATAAATCTGGGGCCAATCATATGCCCCCCTGATGGTATGGCATGATGGATAAGTATCTGCCTGACACCATTGATCTTGACCAAATCTCCAACACCATTTGCAACAATACAGCCCCAAACTTGCAAGGAACCTCCACCATGCTTCACTGCTGCCTGCAAGCACTTATTATTGTATTGCTCTCCGGCCCTTTGGCGAACAAACTGCCTCCTGCTATAGCCAAATACTGTATTTCAAATTTTGACTCATCAGTCCAGAGCACTTGCTGCTATTTTTCTGCACCTCGGTTTCTATGTTTTCATGGCTAGGACATGGAATCAAAGGCTAAGCAAATTAACTATGCATGGGAACTTAGGACCTGGGTGAAGAAAAATGGTAGCAGGTGCTCTGGACTGGTGAGTCAAAATTTGATAAGTCTAAAACTATGTGCAAGTGTATGTACCTATAAGAATTAAAGAACTGATACTGTTTTGAAGGCAAAGGGTGGTCGCACCAAATATTGATTTGGTTTGGATTTCTTTGTTCATTTACTCTCCATTTTGTTAATTGATAAAAATAAACTATTAACACTTTTATTTCTGAAAGCATTCTTATGCCGCGTACACACGGTCGGACTTTTCGTCTACAAAAGTCCGACGGACGCCGACGGACTAAAGCTGGCTGACAATCCGATCATGTGTGTGGGCTTCCCCGGACTTTCAGCAGACTTTTCCAGCCTCAAATCTGACGGACTTTAGATTTGAAACATGCTTCAAATCTTTATGTCGTAACTACGCCGGACCCAGAAATCCGCTCGTCTGTGTGCTAGTCCGACGGACAAAAACCCACGCTAGGGCAGCTATTGGCTACTGGCTATCAACTTCCTTATTTTAGTCCAGTGTACGTCATCACGTACGAATCCGTTGGACTTTTGTGTGATCATATATAGGCAAGTCCGTTCGTAAGAAAGTCTGCCGCAAGTCCGTCGAAAGTCTGTCGGACAGGCTGTCGGACTTTTGTAGACAAAAAGTCCGACCGTATGTACGCGGCATTAATTTACACCATTTTCACACCTGCTTAAAACTTTTACACAGTACGATATAAACACTATATTACCAAAAGTATTGGGACGTCTGTTTTTACACGCACATGCACTTTAATGGTATCCCAGTCTTCGTCCGTAGGGTTCAATACTGAGTTGGCCCACCCTTTGCAGCTATAACAGCTTCAACTCCTTTGGAAAGGCTGTCCACAAGGTTTAGGAGTATGTCTATGGGAATGTTTGATCATTCTTCCAGAAGCACATTTGTGAGGTCAGGCACTGATGTTAATGAGAAGGCCTGGCTCTAATTCATCCCAAAGGTGTTCTATCAGGTTGAGGTCAGCACTATGTACAGGCCAGTCAAGTTCCTCCACCCCAAACTTGCTCATCCATGTCTTTATGTACCTTGCTTTGTGCACTGGTCCAAATCATTTGATGGAGGGGGGATTATGGTGTGGGGCTGTTTTTCAGGGGTTGGGCTGCGCTCCTTAGTTCCAGTGAAGGGAACTCTTAAGGTGTCAGCATACTAAGACATTTTGGACAATTTCATGCTCCCAGCTTTGTGGGGACAGTTTGGGGATGGCCCCTTCCTGTTCCAACATGACTGTTCACCAGAACACAAAGCAAGGTCCATAAAGACATGGATGAGTGAGCTTGGGGTGGAATAACTTGACTTCCCTGCACAGAGTCCTGACTTTAACCCGCTAGAACACTTTTGAGATGAATTAGAGCAGAGACTGCGATCCAGGCCCTCTCGTGCAACATCAGTGCCTGATGAGTTGAAGCTATCATAGCTGCAAAGCGTGGTCAAACTGAACATTGAACACTGCAGACTAAGCTTGGGATGCCATTAAAGTTCATGAGCATGTAAAAGCAGGTATCCCAATACTTTTGGTAATATAGTGTGTGTGTGTATGTGTATATATATATATATATATATATATATATATATATATATATATATATATATATATATATATATATATTACACATACACATACATATATACGTATCAAAGAAAATGAAATTCCGGGGCTTCTCTCATAATGCACATATACAAGCAGACTAAAGCAGTTTAATACAGACATGACAGATTACCCAGTAACCTGCATCTTGGATTTTCTTAACCTTATATTATTATCGTGAAGCATAACTATAATGATGTCTCGAAGGGTGATTGTGTCATAAATCTATGAAAAAGGCAATTCAAATTGCAATGGAAGAAAGAGCTTTGATGCCTGCAAGGTCTAAAGCAGAGGATCTATTACTAATAAATAACACATTCAGGTTCTGCATTCACTTGTACAGTACAAGAAATATTGATTATTTGTAGTTGGAACATTACTTTAAACAAAGTGGTTGGAGGGACTTTCATCACCACAGGGAATAAACATTTTTAAACATAATTAGCAACTAAATGCGTGTCATTCTAAGCTAGGTTGTTACCTTTAATTATAATTAGCTCTTGACAATGTGCAACATTTTATTATGTCATTTAATTAGAAAGAAAGTAATTGTGAAACAGGCGTTCTTACAAAAAAATAAAAACAGTTATAATAAAATGGTCCTAAAGTCTAATGCCCCGTACACCCAATCAGATTTTCTGGCAACAAAAGTTGGATGTGAGCTTGTTGGTGGAAAGTCCGACCGTATGTATGCTCCATTGAACATTTGTTGTCGGACTTTCCGCCAACAAATGTTGGCTAGCAGGTTCTCAAACTTTCCGCCAACAAATGTTTGTTGTCGGACTTTCCGATCGTGTGTACACAAGTCCATCGGACAAAAGTCCACGCATGCTCAGAATCAAGTACAAGCCAGAGATATAACTAACGTTCATAATGGAGATATCAAGTACATCTTGTACATTACTACGTTCGTAATTGTTAGCCAACATTTGTGTGACCGTGTGTATGCAAGACAAGTTGGAGTCAACATCCTTCGAACAAAAATCCACGGTTTTGTTGTTGGAAAGTCCGATCGTCTGTACGGGGCATAACAGTTTTTTTACATGAATCCATAGCCTGCATTATTGCCCCCCCCCACCCCCCACCCCTAAATATTTACCTGACAGTGATCCAGCACTGTCCTGTTTGCAGCTATTCTCCCTTCACTTTCTGGTTTCCCAGGTGACATTGAAGGCAGAGGGAGGCATAGACTCCTGTTGCTGTCAGTCAAATCCTGTGAGAAGGGATTGAGGGCATGGCTGGGACATGCTGTGGGTCTATAGCCGCACACAACCTGACTCAGGCGTGCACCTGTATGGGTGCTTCCAAAGCACCTGACTTGCTATGGGGGCACCCACAGGAAGAAAAAATTGACAGCACCAGATTGTGACTTTAGAAGAGGATGCAGGTGACCACTCTATGCAATACCATTGCACAAAGCAAGTAAGTATAACATCTTTTTTAATTTCAATATTTCTTTATTAGTGTTTATCTTAGTGTTAATACAGAAAAAAAGAATCATAAGAACATTTGGGATAACAGTTTCCTTATAGATCATATATGATGTTGCAAGTACATCATCAAACAATTTATGTTCATACATCACGTAAGACCTCTGTTCAGTCTATTTGTTGTATCTGCATACGTCCTTAATAAACCTTAGCATTAACACTTGGGGTTAGGGTGTGTAGAGAACTGGAGAAACATAAAACTTTTGAAAATTTGAGAAAGTGGTTGTGTTTCAATAACATAAAGCAAACTTACATTAACGTAACTCATCAACACAGTCAATGTAATTAAGGCAGGTTTCCTGTTTGGTAATATAGTAAGATAATTTCCTAAAGAAAGTTTTGTACCATTCTGACAAAATCTTCCATCGAGAGCTAGCCTCTTGGTGTTTACATTGTGTGGAAGCAAACAGCATCTCATATGTGGCGTGCGTGTGTGTTGTCATTATTACCTCTTGAATAGGAGGAGCTTCTTGGATTTTCCAGTGGCGTCCTAGTACTAGTCTCACACCTAGGAGAATATGGATGGCTATGGTTCTGACTTCTATTGGTAGTGATTCGATGTTTAATGACAGAAGTGCTAAACCTGGCGACAAAGGTACTTTTATTTTTAGAATTTTTGTGTGAGCAGTCAAAAAACTGCTATCCAGGGGGGGGGCGTGGCTAACCGCCGAGCAAGATGGACGTCTGAATCCTCAGCTCCTGCACCGACCGGAACGATCTAAGCGAACATCGCCGCTTCTACAGCTCCATCTGACCCCTAAACAGACAGAGACACTGCCACAGGGACCAGCAATGTCTCAGCCGACTCGCAAGAGGAAAGAATACAGGCCGCCAAAGAAACTGACAGATTACTTTTCACTGCAGCTGGACACAGAAATCCAAGATGGCGCCCGCGGCCCTGCACAGAATTCATCAGCTTACACAGACCTCCCTGATGCAGATGACACTGAAATACTGCCTCATCCACACTCTCCAGAGACATCCCTTCAATATCCTTCCTCATCAGCCTGCAACAGCCCAGCAAAAGCGAGGATGCGAATGGATTCAACAGAAAACAGCACTGAGGTAAGCCCTGCATCTCTCTCAATATTACCTCAGCCTGATCTGTCACCAATGGAGACAATAATAGACCGCATACATCGCATCCCCAAACCAGCACATCTAGCAGCAGACATACCCAGAGATGTTCTAATGAGGATTCATTTCTTCCACACTAAGGATCAACTCCTATATAAAACCAGACATCTGGGTAAACTTCCAGCACCATTCAATAACTTACAGCTGTTTGCAGACTTGTCGCAATACACACGACAACTCCGAAGACAACTGAATACCATAACCAAGCCTCTAAATAACCACAAAATCCCATACCAATGGGGATTCCCAACAAAAATCATCATCACCAAAAACGGAGCCAAACACGTCATCACCACAGTGCAAGAAGGAATAAAACTTCTCAAACAATGGGACATTATCCCGGAAGCACCTGAAGTATCAATTAATAACCACAGAGGTCCCACTCAGACCCCAGGTCCCAAGCAAACATACAATGCACGCTGAAGCGAACCTGATAGGCGATACCTAGGTTCACACAGTCACCATACCATCCGGTCGGATGCCTTGCTCGCGCAGCTTAACCCACAAACTCTACCCCGCACAGTTAACACAGCCTAGTGTTGTCAGGCTGTTTGTAGCAGTTGCTCAGTTATATCTACACTTAGTATTGCTTATATCATAAAGCACTGTTTAACCTTCCTTTCTCTTCTCCTACCTGACTCATTCTCCACTCGTCCCTCCGGAGAGCTACTACTGAAGAACAACCAAAACTCGCTCCACGTAACCTCCCAGGACCAAACAACTGCCTCTTCCAACCGTGAGTACCACTCATTTTGTTTGACACCACTACAAATCACACAAGATGCCAAAATTCCTTTCAATTAACGTCAAAGGACTCAATCACCCTGCCAAGAGAACCTCCATGTGGAAAACAGCTATAGATTCTAAATGTGATATCCTTTGTCTCCAGGAGACTCACTTCAAAATCTCAGCTGAACCCCGTTGTACACACCATCAATTTACCAACATTTTCAAAGCCTCAGGCCCAAATAAGAAAAATGGGGTCATGATAGCAGTAAAAAATTCCCTCACTTTCACGCTTCACAATAGCTTGATCGATGAGGAAGGGAGATATTTGGCGCTGGATTGTACCCTAGATAACACCAGATATACCATCGTCAATGTCTATACGCCCAATTCTGGCCAAATTAAATTTTTATCCAAACTTATGAAAAAACTCAATAAGTTCCGCCAAGGAAACTTCATTGTGTGCGGTGACTTCAACATTGCACCTGACAATGAATTAGATACCTCAAACCGTACCTCCAGACCCTCATCCCCTATGACCACCTTCATAAGAAACAACGACCTATACGATGTTTGGAGATGCCACCACACCTCAGAACGAGACTACTCCTTCTTTTCCAGCAGACATAATTCGTACACCCGGATTGACTATTTTCTTGTTGACAAATGGACCCTTACTAAAACCACAAACTCCTCCATTGGAACAATCACATGGTCTGACCATGCCCCAGTGTCGATAGATATAGCTGACCATCCTTCGCATCCTCGCCATATGATGTGGAGAGCCAATGCGTCAATCATCCAATCCCCAGAAAACTCCCTATACATACGAAATCACCTGGAAGAATTTTTTGAACTGAATAAAGGATCGACTTCAAACAACACCATTCTATGGAATGCCCATAAGGCGTTTGTTAGAGGAATTATTATACAACTTAGTGCAAGAGAAAAGAGGAGGAGATCACAGCGTCTAGATACTATCATATCTAATATTAATCTATTAGACAAACAAAACCAATCCACTCCAGACCCTACAACAAAAGAAAAATTAGTTCTCCTTAGACAAGAACTTAGGAACATTCTTCTAGAATCCCACACTAAAATCCAAACAAAATTCAAAGCAAATCATTACACTACAGGCAATAAAGCAGGGAAAGCACTCGCACTCAGAATAAAAGGACGCCACATCAAATCAAAGATACCACACCTCTTTCATCCAGCCACAAAACAAAAACTCAAGCTATTGCGGATGCATTCAGCCACTACTACCAATCACTGTATAACCTAAAAGAAGACACTAACACCACCCAACCATCTATGTTAGACATCAACACATTTTTACAGGAAATTAGACTTCCAAAGCTTTCACAACATCAACTTCATGAGCTTAACAAACCATTCACCCACCTAGAGATCCTAAATATAATTTCTGCATTACCATCCAACAAATCGCCAGGACCGGACGGTCTAACTAGCGAATATTATAAACAATTTTGCACCACCTTGGCACCCCACTTCTCTCAAGTATGCAATGACGCTGCCTCCTCCTCTTCTCTCCCAAATGAAATGCTTAACGCTTTAATAATCACTTTACCGAAGCCAGGGAAAGAACCTACCTCACCCCAAAATTTCCGCCCAATCTCGCTCCTTAACATAGACACAAAGATTTACGCCAAAAGCATAGCAGCTAGACTAGTACAAATCATGCCCAAGTTAATACATCCAGACCAATCCGGCTTCACAAAAGGTAGACAATCCCATGACGCAACCAGAAGACTTATTAACATAATCCACCATGCTGAGACCAACAGAACGCCTTCTCTGCTCCTATCTCTGGACGCAGAGAAGGCGTTCGACAGGGTCAACTGGGACTACCTACAAGCGACGCTCCACAAATTTGGCTTCCAGGGTCCTATCTTGTCAGCAATACTAGCTTTATACTCATCCCCGTCGGCCCAAGTCTACACAGAAGGCATGATCTCAAAGCCATTCCAGATCACTAATGGCACCCGCCAGGGATGCCCCCTCTCGCCACTTATTTTCAACCTAATTATGGAACCCCTGGCGGAGCACATTAGACTTCACAGAAATATTACTGGTTTTAAAATCGGCCATATAGAACATAAAATTAACCTGTTTGCGGATGACGTCGTAATGATGCTCACCAACCCAATCTCTTCCCTGGCTTCGGTCCAAGATGTACTAATGAAATTCAGTTGTATTTCGTATTACAAGGTCAATGCTACCAAATCCTACATATTAGACTTAGGCCTAGATGCAGTAACCAGCAATATCCTACGCAATCAATATGTATACCCGTGGGCAGAAACAGGTATATCTTATTTAGGCATCACACTCACTAAATCAACAAAAGGTCTTTTCAACAGCAACTACATAGATACTAAACAAATGCTACTTCAGGAAACCGCTAAACTAGCCAAATTTGAAATCTCATGGTCAGGTAGGCTGGCAGCCTTCAAAATGCTCATATTACCTAAAATACTTTACACATTTCGCACACTACCTATTCCTCTATCCAATTCCTACCTAAACTCTCTGCAGACTATAATTAGTCGATATATTTGGCAAAATAAAAAACCGAGATCCAGTCACTCTAAAATCATCAAACACAGACTAGTAGGGGGAATGGGCTACCCTGACATAAGAGACTACTACCTAGCTACTATCCTGTCACAACTCCAAGAGTGGACTCAAACCCACCAAAACACACTATGGGGCAACATTGAAAACAATGCCACGCCAGGGCCAAACCTCGCATGCTGGCTATACAGTACATCTGCTCAGATCACGAATACTCATCTGTACTCCCCAACCATTCAGGCGTCAGTCAAAGCCTGGAAAATCCTCCACAACACTAAATGGTTATCACTAACCACTAAACCTATACACGTTCCAATACAAACCCTACGCCTACTATCCCCTGACCTAACCATCCCCAACTGGCTACTCCCACAGACGTCAACCACGGAAGAACTTAGAAACACAATTCAACATAAACCATTTACAGTAATCCAATCCACCCACAAAGCACCCACATCAGACTTTCTCACCTACCTGCGCATTCAATCATGCTTATCCAGAAACCCAAGTATAGAAGGATCCCTACCAAACAAACTCTGGAGCTTCTATTTCACACAAGAATCCCAATCTAAGGGCATCTCTATTATCTACTCCACACTACAAGAAAAAAATACCTTTAACAAATCCAAACCATTTACTGACTGGGAAACAGACACCCACGAACAATTCTCAGACCAACAATGGACTCAGGCATTAAAAACGGTTCACAAAGCCACAAGATGCACCTCTCTATGGGAACTTACAAACAAAATCACACTCAGATGGTACTTGACACCACTCAAACTAGCTAAATTCCAAACCAACTCCTCAGCCCTATGTTGGAGACAATGCAATCACACAGGAACTCTATTACACATTCTATGGCGCTGCCCAATAATAACAAACCTATGGAAAGAAGTAACACACTTAATACAAGACATTGGACACTTTAATATCACCCTAACGCCACAACTGGCTATACTAAACATGATACCAGATACGATTCCTCACGCATTCAAAACGATCCTCACGCACATTCTCCTTGCAACCAGACTACTTCTAACCAGAAACTGGAAAACACATAACGTCCCCACTATACTGGAAGTGATTACCCTAGTCCACTCACACTATACCTATGAACTCATAGGAACAAGAGGTTCGGCATCACATCACAAAATACAAGCAAATTGGTCCCAATGGAAAAACTGGTATAATAGCAGAATAGCATAAATCTCTTTTCACAAAATTATTCTTCTGAAATGATGCACACTGGAATGGACGACCTAATATAAGCATATTACAAACAATGCTCTCATTACCCTTCCCCTTCTCCCTCCTTCACCTCCCCCTACCCCTACTACTCTATTCATCCCACTTCCTAAATATGTCCCCATATTACACTATTGTTATTGTACCACAATGTCTGTTTTATACATTGTAACATGTGTAATACTGTTCTTTAATGATTTTGAATAACTATTGCAAGATATACTGTAATTCTATATTACGTTATTGTCAACTGGAAAAAAGTAATAAAAATTTATTTTGAAAAAAAAAACTGCTATCCAGAATTTGGCTATGACCGGACAGGACCATAGTATATGGTATAATGTGCCAACCTCTCTGCAATTCCTCCAGCACGTCGCAGGAGTGGGTGGAGGGAATTTTGCAATTCTATAGGGAGTTAAGTACCATCTGAGTAAATTTTTTTGTGTTAGTTCCCATAAATTCACACTTTTTGTCACTGCATATGTGATACTGAGTGCCTTTTGCCATTGGACAGGGGTATATCTATTATTAATCTCATTTTCCCATGCAAGAAGGTTGGATGTTTTAATGAATAAGTCTTTATTGTTGAGTAGTTTATAAAACAATGATATACCTTTGGTTTTAGTGTTGGGATTTGAGAAGAATTGGTTATATTCTATGGTAGAGATAGGACATTGTGTGGATTGGAGCGAATAAATTGGTTTATTTGTAAATACATTTAGTGTTCACAGTTGGCTAAACCGTATTCAATCTGTAGGGATCTAAAAGTTTTGGGTGCTGGCCCTATCGTCTGCTATGTCTTTTATCCCTTTATTCACCCATCTACTTATATCTAAGTTGGGTATGATATTGGGTAAACTTTGTAACAGTAGTGGGAGTGTAGTTGTTTTGGAATCTTGGAAGGAGGTGGTTATGAGTGTATTCCAGGCCTGAAGAGATGCTAATACAGTAGGGGATAGTGATGTACTTTGTGGATTGTTGTATTGGTTCGTGAGTAGGAGGTGGTATATATTTTTCCCTTGTATTTGGGAACTTTCTAGTTCTTTCCATCTAGAATCTTTAGTATAGTAATCCTCGAGAGTTACCATTCCTACTCCACCTGCCTTCCTAGTAGTAACCATTCTAGAGAAGGCGCATCTGGCCTTCCTTCGTTGCCATAAGTATCTATTAATGACTGATTGGGTTGCCACAAAAAAAGAGTTGGGTACAGGAATGGGAAGTGCTCTGAATAGATTTATAAATTGGGGAGGAGAATCATTTTAAAGGCCGCTAGACGACCTGACCAGGAGAGTTACACTTTAGCTAGGTCATGGAGTTTTGAGCTTAGTTTACCTATAAATGGAGTGTAGTTGGCTTTGAATAGTTCTTCTGTTGTTGGTGTAAGGGTGATGCCTAGATACTTTATGCATATGCTGTCCCATGAGTGTGGGTATACGTTTATGAGTTTCTGTTGGATATTTGAAGGAACATTTAACCCAAGAATATAGGATTTAGTCTCATTCACTTTGTAGTAGGAAAGATGGTTAAACATGTTCAGTGCATGGTGTACCAAAGCCAGGGAGTTTCGACATGGGTGATGTTATTATGACATCATCTGCAAATAAGCTGATGGTGTGTGATGAATTATGAATCTGAAAACCTGTGATGTGGGGGTGGCTACGGATGTGACTCGCCAGTGGTTCCATCAACAGGTTAAATATTAAGGGTGAAGGTGGACATCCCTGGCGGTTTCCATTTGTAATATTAAAAGGGGTCTAAAGGGCTACACCTGGGCAGAAGGTTTGGTGTATAGTGCCATGATTGCTGAAAAAATTTGGCCTGCGAAGCCAAATCCGATAACACCTTGGCCAAGTATCCCCAATGTATGCAATCAAACGCCTTCTCCGCATCCAGTGCTAGAAGCAGAGAAGGCGTTCCACACAGTTTAGTATGGTGAATAATATTTATTATGCGCCTGGTGGCATCTGAAGTCTGGTGACCTTTGGTGAATCCTGATTGATCTGGGTGTGTAAGTTTTGGTAAGATGTCTATCAAACATAAAGCTATGAGTTTGGCATAGAACTTCAGGTCATTATTAAGGAGTGAAATAGGTCAATTCTGTAGAGTGGATGGGTCCTTGGGTAATGTAATTATTAAGGCTTTAGGCATTTCTGATAGGAAGAATGAAGAGGCAGCAGCAGCGTTGTAAATGGGACTAACTAAATAGGGTGTTAGGATCTGTTTGAACATTTTGTAGTATTCCTCTATAAATCCGTCTGGTCCAGGGGATTTGTTGAGTGGTTAAGTGTCAATTGCTTTGATTACTTCGGAGACTTCAAAGGGTGAGTTTAATTGTTGCCGTGGTCTGGTGTTAGCTGGGGAAGGGATAGTTTGGTTAGAAAATTTTGTTATCAATTCAGGATTGGGTTGGTAGATATGTTGGTCTTTTTCTAGGTTATACAAGGAGCCGTAATAGTGGCTGAAGGCATCCGCTATATCTTTAGGGTGATAGAGTTTATCTTTAGTGAGGGGGTGATTAATATACCGGATTTTAGATTTGTACCTGCAGCCACAAAGGCGTTGGGTCAAAACTTTCCCCGCTTTATTGCCGTTGGCATAGTAAGTAATTTTAAATATCCTGGAGGATTTTTCAAAATTCTCCAGAAGATGCAATTTCAGATCATATGGGGAGCTGTAGCAATTTGTGGGAAGTGGAGGGTGAAGGGTTTTCTTTATTTTGAGTATCTAAGTTGTGAATTTCTTCAGTAATCTCTCTTAAACGCCTTAGCCGCTGCCTCTTTACTCCCGCCCACAGGTTAATAAAAATTCCCCTCATGAATGCTTTGTGGGCATTCCATAAGATAAAATGGTCAGTTACAGATGATTCATTATCTGTAAAATATTCTATCAGATGGCTCTCCAGTGTCTTTTTGGTGTCTTCTCTTTGAAGGAGAAGTGGGTTGGCTCTCCATATTGGAATAGCGTCAGATGATAGGGAGTCCGCAATAGTTAGAACCACTGACGCATGATCCGACCACATGATATCATTACTCTTTGTTGTGGTTGTTCTTATTAAGAGACCCTGGTCTACAAGAAAAAGGTCTATGCGAGAGTAGGATCGGTGGGGTGTGGAGAAAAAGGTAAAGTCTCTTTCACCGGCATGAAAGCAATGCTATGTGTCAAATAGGCTATTATGGTGTATTAAATTGAGGAGCGATGGTCCCATACGAATTGACGATGAGGTTGAGTCTGTGAATTTGTCAGGGATGAGATTAAAATCACCACAAATCAACAGGGAACCTCTTTGGTGTGTACGTATTTTCCTTATCACTTTTCATCAGGAAACAAATTTGATGGGAGTTAGGGGTGTATATGTTGGCAATTGTATATGTGGTAGAATTCATGTCACATATTAAGATTAGGTATCTGCCTCATGGATCCTTGATTTCTTTGTGGAGTTTGAATGACAACGTGTCTCTGACTGCGGTGAGGACACCTCTTTTCTTTGAATCTGCAATAGCCATGAAGAAATATGGAAAGTTCTTGTTGGAGCATTTGGGTTGTGCCGTGTCACAGAAATGTGTTTCCTGTGCACAAAAGATATCACTTTTATATTGGAGGGCTTCATTCCACATTTATTTTCTTTTAGCTGGGTGGTTGAGGCCTTTGGTATTAATAGATATAAATGTCACCCCTATGTGGATGAAATAGGAATGATAGACTGAGACTTCTTTCTGTAGTAATTTTGTTTGTTTGGAAGGAGCTCCCTCTAGTGGACAAGGTTTAAATTGTTCTTTTTGTGGAAAGTGTGTATTCAAGTATTGTTGGTAGTACTCTCATATCTGTATCTTTGTATTGAAGCACAGGATTAGTCCGGTAGAGCCTCCAGGTTGAGTGTTGGTTGCATGGATTTTTCTGTGTGCGGTATCTTGGAAGTTTTGGTAGATTAAAAGGAACCGACTGTGGTGAAGGGAAAGGAAAAACAGTGGTAAGAAACAAAGCAAAAAAGAAAGTCAATGTGAACAGCTGATTTCCAGAATTCTGGAAATGCATATACATTCTGGATTATCTGTCCAAATCCAGATGTGGGTATTTAGTACCCGGATGCAGTACACTGCTGCTCAGATGTATTCTGAGGGGTAAGTTTATGTCAGAGAGAGACTCCTGTCCCCACAGGGACTCAGTTATTTTATCTCTATTTACCAGACTTATGCGTGTTTTTTGGAGTTTTTTGCAGTAACCATCCTACACTCTCCACACTATCCACATTACTGAGGAGGTTTGAGTTGCTGACAGGTTCAGGGATAATTTGCCAGTCTTTCAATAAGGCTAGGCCTTTCTCCAGTGTGTCCACTATGTGTGTATTTCCATCCTTAGTGATGGTAATTTTTTGTTGGATACCCCCACCTGTAGTTTATCCTGTGGTTCCTGAGTGCTTTATTGATGGTGATAAGGTTTTTTCTCTTTTGCAAGGTGTACTAGGATAGATCTGCATAGAATTGCAGGTTTTGGTACAGTGGTGGGATGTGGTCTTTATTACGCATTGCTGCCATTAATTTTTCCTTGATGTGGTAGAAATGCAGGCGTAAAATCACACCCCTCTGTGTCTGATCAGGGAGGTAAGATGGTTCAGGTAGGCAATGTATCCTATCTATAGTGACATCAAGCTCAGTCAGATCAGGGAGGATTTCTTTGAATAAGGTGACAGTGTAGGCCCGCAGGTCTCCCTGTTGGGTGGATTCAGGGATACCTCTGATTTTCATATTGTTCCTTCTGGCCCTGTCTTTCGTATCTGCCATTTTTGCTTAAATCCACTCCAGCTCCTCCTCTTTCCCATCATGGGCATCTACTAGGTTGTTTATTGTGGATGCAAATGCCCCCATTTTGGTTTCAATATGGTCCACCCTGGATTCTACAACTTGTATGTCCTTATTGGATTTTTGCAAACAGGACATTATGTCAGCCTGAAGTGTGCTCCACAGTGATAGCAACATATCCTTCAGTACAGTGCCCATTACAGGCTGATTCATAGTAGGGAATTCCTCAATGCTATCTAGCAACTCCCTAGTGTCCTCCCCAGAATCAATGTCGGGCCCGGCCTCTGGACTGCATCCAGTGCCATCCATTCTGAATTTAGCTTTAGCGGGGCTGGTGGATTGAGGTATGTTTGGGTAGGCATGTGGGCTTTTGGGGGATCCACTATTTCTGCTGCTAGATGCTGATTTGGGTGAGGAGGAGTGAGTGTTATGGGCCGGGGTAGAGGATGAGCTGGCATCATGTTGCCTACCTCCATGGTGCCGCTGTGCAAAGTATTTGGTCAGCTTCTGTGGCTTTCTGTGCGCTTTCTGCTTTCTGGGCATTGCCATCGGGATGTTGGGGTATCGGTCACCCTACTGGGGTGTTGTGAAAATCTGCTCTCTCACGTTGCCATCATGGTCCGCAGCCAGTCACACCCCTGACCCCAATCGTGTATAGCCTCTTTTTTATTTAAAAAGTAGACTTTAATATCACTTTAACTACTTCAGCCCCGGAAGGATTTACCCCCTACCTGACCAGAGCATGTTTTGCGATATCACACTGCGTCGCTTTAGCTGACAATTGCGCTGTCCTGCGACGCTGTACCCAAACAAAATTGTCCTTTTTTTCCCACAAATAGAGCTTTCTTTTGGTGGTAATTGATCACCTCTGCGGTTTTTATTTTTTTTGCTATAAACAAAAAAATAGCGACAATTTTGAAAAAAAAGCAATCTTTTTTACTTTTTGCTATAATAAATATCCCCAAAAAAATATATAAAAAACTAATTTCTTCCACAGTTTAGGCCGATATGTATTCTTCTACATATTTTTGGTAAAAAAATTGCAATAAGTGTATATACTGATTGGTTTGCGCAAAAGTTATAGCATCTACAAAATAGGAGATAGATTTATGGCATTTTTATTATTAACTTTATTATTAACTTTTTTTTTACTAGTAATGGTAGTGATCTGCGGTTTTTATCAGGATTGTGATATTATGGTGGACAGATGGGAAAAAATGATAAAAAATGTTGTTTGGGTACAGCGTTGCATGACTGTGCAATTGTCATTCAAAATATGAGAGCGCTAAAAGCTGAAAATTGGTCTGGGCAGGAAGGTGTATAAGTGCCCTGTATTGAAGTGGTTAAAAATAACAAACATGTTATACTTACCTGCTCTGTGCAGCAGATTTGCACAGAGCAACCCAGATCCTCCTCTTCTCGGGTCCCTCTTCAGTGCTCCTGGCCCCTCCCTCCTGTTGAGTGCACCCACAGCAAGCAGCTTGCTATGGGGGCACCCGAGCCAAGCCACAGCTCGCTGTGTCCATTCAGACACAGAGCCGCAGCCAGGCCCTGTCCCCTTTCTCTCCTCATTGGCTGACTTACTTTGATTAACGAGAAAAAGGAAGGGGGCGGGAGAAAGCCCCCTTAGAAAAGATGGTCCGCTCAAGAACTCACTTTTAAGAACCTGAAAAACTTTATTGTGTCATAATACTACATAGTACAATAATCCACTAACCATGTATATTTAAAAATAGGGCAAAAAAGTCCTATTGTGTGCTGGTGGCCACCACAGACATTACACATACATCATGGATTCATGCACTCACACTCATCAAAATAATGTCACTGAGGACCCGGGTCCATGCAATTTTCATAGAGTTCCTAAGCCAGAGTGGCTACATGAATAATAAACTTTCGGTCCTTCTTGAGTAAGGTGCAAGTGCTAATGATAAATGAGGGTCCCTTCAGATGTGAACCAATAGCCAGTTAGACATATGTATGTGTCAAAACCGACAAGGTGAAAAGCAAGAGTGTCCTGGTTGGTTGATAAAGAGTGGCAACTCCAGGGGGGGGCAAGCTCACATTAATTACATGGAGGATGGACAGAGAATGGCCATTGATAAGATGCCTCCTATATGTAAAGGTACAGTTTAGCTCACCGTCTGGCGTCTTCAATAGAGAGATGATAGAGCCCAGGAGAGTTGCTGACAGCCGCACTAGTGTGGGTTGAGGGCACGTTCATGCGGCATGTAAGTCTATTATGGACATGAGCTGTTGCTTCCGGGTCTCCTCCAGCAAGGTGTAGGGTGAGTCGCAGGGTTCAAACGTATTGGCGTTTCATACCTAGTGAGTTAGGCAATCAAAGGAGACGCTCAACGTCAGTGTTCACCGCAAGGGCTCAACCTGATGTCCGAGATCCGATCGAGACAATCAGGATATTCACATCCAATTACGGGGGTATCCTCATTGATGTGTGAGGGTCTGTGTGCCACCTGCACATGGGTCAGATGCTAGGCGCTTACGCGTTTCGCTTGTTTCCAAGCTTCTTCAGAGCTAGTGTGGTGTCGGTAGCTGAATGTTTAAATAGCCTTGCGGCTAATATTCAATTTCCTGTCATCATGATCAGCACCTGAATACCATAGCCTAACCTTAATTACATTCACCAAAATGTGCCAATCACACTCATGCATACATCTATGTTACGAATTCAGACAAACCATTGATGGTAGTGAATACATAGAGGTTCAATCTGATCGGCTTGTGTATGTGGTCAGATTCAAATATTACACTTCCCACCATTATAGGAAATGGTAGGGGGGGGGGAGAGACTTGTCAAACAGTCGCTATTAATGCATGGGGCCCATAGTCAGAGAGTGCTGCATTATCGATCTGATCGGTACTAGGGATGAGCCGAACACCCCCCTGTTCGGTTCGCACCAGAACATGCGAACAGGAAAAAAGTTTGTTCGAACATGCGAACACCGTTAAAGTCTATGGGACACGAACATGAATAATCAAAAGTGCTAATTTTAAAGGCTTATATGCAAGTTATTGTCATAAAAAGTGTTTGGGGACCTGGGTCCTGCCCCAGGGGACATGGATCAATGCAAAAAAAAGTTTTAAAAACGGCCGTTTTTTCAGGAGCAGTGATTTTAATAATGCTTAAAGTCAAACAATAAAAGTGTAATATCCCTTTAAATTTCGTACCTGGGGGGTGTCTATAGTATGCCTGTAAAGGGGCGCATGTTTCCTGTGTTTAGAACAGTCTGACAGCAAAATGACATTTTGAAGGAAAAAACTCATTTAAAACTACCCGCGGCTATTGCATTGCCGACAATACACATAGAAGTTCATTGATAAAAACGGCATGGGAATTCCCCAAAGGGGAACCCCGAACCAAAATTAAAAAAAAAAAATGACGTGGGAGTCCTCCTAAATTCCATACCAGGCCCTTCAGGTCTGGTATGGATATTAAGGGGAACCCCGGCCAAAATTAAAAAAAAAAATGACGTGGGGTTCCCCCTAAATTCCATACCAGACCCTTCAGGTCTGGTATGGATTTTAAGGGGAACCCCGCGCCAAAAAAAAAAAAAAAAAACGGCGTGGGGTCCCCCCAAAAATCCATACCAGACCCTTATCCGAGCACGCAACCTGGCAGGCCGCAGGAAAAGAGGGGGGGACGAGAGTGCGGCCCCCCCTCCCTCCTGAACCGTACCAGGCCACATGCCCTCAACATTGGGAGGGTGCTTTGGGGTAGCCCCCCAAAACACCTTGTCCCCATGTTGATGAGGACAAGGGCCTCATCCCCACAACCCTGGCCGGTGGTTGTGGGGGTCTGCGGGCGGGGGGCTTATCGGAATCTGGAAGCCCCCTTTAACAAGGTGACCCCCAGATCCCGGCCCCCTCCCTGTGTGAAATGGTAAGGGACCCCTACCATTTCACAAAAAAAGTGTCAAAAATGTTAAAAATGGAGGGAAGCGAGTCATGGGCGTGTGATGTCCGCACGAGGGAGGAGCCCAGCGTCAGCTCTGGCGGAGGTGCAGAGACAGAGCGCCCGGATGTTTCGCCGTGTGAGAGACCGCTGAGACACGGACCGGGCTAGGGGTAGCGGCCGCTTCCTGGGCTGGTCCGCCTGGCCTCTCGTCCCCCCCTCACCCCCTGCTCCCCCTCCGCTGAGGAGACGGAGGGAGACGGCATCCGCGGACCCCCTCCCCCTGGCGCAGAGGAGCAGAATCTGGGCTCCACACAGTCAAGCAGCAGTTCTAGTAGATGATTTTCCCAGAGACTGACACCGTGAATGATTCAGATGCAGGGGATCCTAAACCTGGCTGAGGTCCTGTGACTCTTCACCGGTACGGTAGGGAAACAATGCATCTGCTTAAACCCTGAACCGCATGTATTACAACTGAAAAACTGTGGATAAAGAAACAAGGTCTTGAAAGGATGTAAAACTAACAATATAACCCCGGTACTTAAATCCAGCATTAACAGCTTGATTAATGACAACCGCCTGACCTATGAACTGTGTTTTCTTTTATGAACACAAGTGTAGAGTATCTGCAGGAAATAGAGGATAACTAGAGGATATTTGATTCTTCCAACATGTCTGTGTACTGATAACTTCCTCCCATGGGCGGTAAAAAGTAGGCCAAAAGCTCATTCTTTATTGTTTTACTTCTCATTGACTTTGTACTGTGAACAAAACCCCACAGGTCTTCCTTTTTTTTCCTTTTATGGAGGAGGGGAGGCGTGGAGGGGGCGGGGACAAGAGGGGAGGAAGGAAGTAGCAAAGAAGGGGAAAGGGAAAGGCAAAAAACGCACAGCAGCCACAGCAGAGGAGTAAATGAACCTTCCTTAAACACAACACCCCCTGTGAATCCTGCCAAAGCCGGCTGTGAGGGGGACCATCTCAGTCTGGACTATAAACTGATCGGATGTTTTGTGCCCTGAGTTTTGCAGACGGCACTGGGTGGCGAGGTGCACTTCCCCCCCACCTCCACTCCCTTCTCCCCCCCTCCTGACAACCACACCTGGACTGTCCCATCACTTACTCATATAGTGAGAGAACACTATAGGATAACCTTAGCCCCTTGAGGGGATAATAGGTCTAGGGTAAACAGGCTTGAGCAAGGGGTAGCAGTAAACGGCAGCAAGAGGTGAAAGTATGAGAGGCCGCTCAACGCGAACAACTGAACCCCAGAGCACCAGAGATAGCCTCAATACCAGCTCCATCCAAAAATATTTAAAAGAAGCAAGTACAAAAAGCCCAGGTATGGAGACAAAACAACCAGGGTCAAAGGATAAAAAGAAAGAGCAACAGAAGCAAAAAGGGGCCCAGGGAGACAAAGTCCGTGAAGAATTGGATTTGGAGGGGGCATCTGTTTGGAGCTCGGCGGAAGAACAAAGGATAATGGCGCTTGTACCAAGTAAAACAGATCTTATAGAAATGTTCACTAAGTTAGAAAATGTGATAAAAACTGAAATATCTAATGTCCGGGCAGACATGGGTCACCTCCTGCGTCGAGTGGAGGAGGTGGAGGAGGTTTCAGGGCGCCACACCAAAGAAATCTCCGAATTAAGAGACCAACTCAGCAAACTGCGGATCGAAAACCGCAACATGGTATTTCGATTGTAAGAACAGGAGAATCAAAGTCGGCGACAAAACCTACGCATCAGGTCAATCCCAGAGCAACAAGGACCTAGGGGAAAAGATGAAGAAAATCTTTAACCCTATAATGGGAAAACGAAAAGAAGAGCCCATCTCGATAGACCGGGTACACAGAGTAAGAAGGCCTCCTCACGCAAAACAAGATTCTCCTAGAGATGTGATCGTTAAATTCCATCAATACGAAGATAAGGAGAAAATATGGAAGAATTTGAAGGGAGCCCCCCCCATAATGTTCGAAGACAAAGAGCTACAGATATTTTCCGACCTTTCTGCAGGAACTCTCGCTCGTAGAAGACAGATGAGACCAATCTTGGAGCAGCTAAGGAAAGCAAATCTTAAATATAGCTGGGGGTTCCCAACATCCCTGATTGTCCTAAAAAACGGTAGGCCAAGCAGGATGAGATATCTGGAGGAGGCACGGGACTTCTGTGACAGCCTGGGCATCCCCATCCCAGATATGTCTCAGGTCAAGATAGATTGAGAGACTCAGAGGACTAAAACACTAAATTGTCTTGACCTGTTGTTGGTGTGGTGGGGGGGGGGGGCGGCGAAATAGTGGAGAGGAATTTTTTTTTTTTTCTTCTCCGGGTCGCCCCCCCCCCTCCCCCCCCCCCTCCTTTAGCCCTTCCCCCTCTCCTTTCTGGCTTGGCGCTGGGGGAGAGGGCGAGGGCCTTGAGCTTTAATCTAAAATATGGGCTGTGGGGGTGCCGGGGGGTGTGGTGCTCGCTGTTCTTGGGGGGGTGGGGGGGGTGGAGGTTCAGGGGCGGTTCTACCGTATTAAGGAGACAAGATACCTCTCATACATTCTCTTCCATCGGGAGGGAGTGTAGATGCTGGAGCTCTCGCTGGAGCTTCACCCTGAGGAGGGAGTTCTGAAGATTGGAACGGGCGAAGTTCCAACCTGGGGGACTCAGGGTGATAATTTCACCACGGGTGGGAGGGGAGGGGGTGGTGGGGTAGGGGGGGGCACTGGTGGGGTGGGGGGGGAGGGTGGGAGGAGGGGAGGGGGAGCGGGGAGGGCAATGCAGGACGTGCTAGGAATAAGGGAGGATTCTATAGATGAGCCAACCCCTAGTTATGCTAGAAATTAAATTCATTTCATACAATGTGAAAGGCCTAAACTCACCCTGTAAAAGACATAAAATTTTAAAAGAGCTGGAACGACTAAGGGGAGATGTAATCTTTCTACAAGAGACTCATCTGACCCTTGACACTAGAGTTAGGCTTTTCTCAACCAGGTTCCCGCTGCGGTTATACGGAGACTCCCCCGATAGGGGGTCGAGGGGAGTCGCCATCGGGCTTTCAAAGGACATAAACTTCACCCTAAGAGAAAGACTGGCAGACCCTGATGGCCGCTTTATTTTTTTAAAAGGCAAACTTGGTCCTAAGCTGGTCACCCTAGTAAACGTCTACTGCCCCAACAGGAAACCTACGGTCTTTCTGAGCCAGATTTTGAAAAAACTGTCTGAGTTCGGAGAGGGCGAGGTGATCTTGGGGGGGGATTTAAACTTTTGTTTGGACCCGGAACTGGACGGTACGTCCCGGGCACAGGGGACAGGAAAGGTGTCACTCAGGGCCATCAGGCGTAAGCTACATCAAAGTCAGTTAATGGATGTCTGGAGGCTCCAGCATCCCAATGAGAGGGACTACACGTTCTTCTCCCCTGTGCACGGGACCTACTCTAGGCTAGATTATTTTCTTATAGATCATAACCTGTTAGATTGGACAAAAGAAACAAAAATAGAAGTAACGACCCTATCAGACCATTCTCCGATTGCGATGCAGATTGGAATACCTGATGGGCAAGGGCGTCCTTACTCATGGAAACTGAACGAGGATCTACTGAGAGATCCCGAAATTGTGGAGAGACTTCAAGAAGAAGCAGACTTTTTCTTTAAAACAAACGACACGGGGGATGTATCACCAGCTTTACTATGGGACACACACAAAGCCTATATTAGGGGTATCCTAATCTCAATTGGTGCAGGTCTGAAAAAAAAGAAAAGAGAAGCCAGAGGAAAATTGATAGAGGAAATTTTTTCCTTGGAACAAGCACATAAAAAAGCTAAGGGTCGTGATCTAGATAGCTACCATGCATTGGTCGCCAAGAGGGAGGAGTTAAGAGACACGTTGGACCTAGAGGCCAAGAGAGCTATAAATGCTATAACCAGGAACAACTACTTCTGGGCCAACAAGCCCAGTAAACACCTGGCCAGGATAATCAGGAAAAAAAAAAGCAGGAACTTCGTAGAGAAAATACTTAGCAAAGAAGGGGCAGTAAGAGTGACGAGCAACGCTATAGCAGACGAATTTCAAAAGTATTACAGGGATCTATATTCGATAGGGCATCGGGGAGTAGAAGATTCATCCCGCTCAGATAGGAGTAAGGAATTCCTGAAGGAGGCAGGACTAAGGGGGCTGCTAGCAGAGGACAGGGAACTATTGGATAAACCCTTGGTAGAAGAAGAAATCATGGCAGCATTAAGGGAGTCTCCGAAGGGGAAAAGTCCAGGCCCGGACGGTTTCACCACTCTTTACCTAGAAAAAATGAAACATATCCTGGTCCCGAGGCTTTGCCATTTTTGGAATGGCCTTGGAACAGGAGGTGAATTGACAATAGAGGCCTTGACTGCTACAATTACACTTATTCAGAAGGAAGGGAAGGACGCCAGGTTGTGCTCTAGCTATAGACCAATCTCCCTACTGAATGCAGACGTCAAACTCTACGCAAAAGTCTTAGCAAATAGGCTTAAAGAGAAAATGACAAATCTTGTGCACCCGGACCAGGCAGGCTTTGTTAAAGGGAGACAGTGTAGGGACAACGGGGTTAGGGCGGTGCTTCTATCAGAAGTATGTAAACAGGGTGGACCCCCAGCTCTATTCCTGTCAATCGATGCTGAAAAAGCTTTTGACAGGGTAGACTGGGGGTTCATGATGAACACTTTAGAGGCCCTAGGACTTGGCCAGAGGTTCATCTCCTGGGTCAGGGCTCTATATAGTAACCCGGCAGGGATGGTGAGAGTTAATGGGACTACTTCTAAACCCTTCAGGATGCTCAATGGAACACGACAGGGTTGTCCCCTGTCCCCTCTCTTGTTCGTCCTGACCCTTGAACCGCTGCTGTCTACCATTCGCAAAAATGTGGACTGCGGAGAAGTAAGGGTCGGAACGGAGGAGCACAAACTAGCGGCTTTCGCTGACGATATTGTGTTCTTTGTCACTAACCCTAGAATATCCCTCCCCAATTTACTTTATATTATCGAAAAATATGGAGAAGTCTCAAACTTCAAAGTTAACTCCAGCAAATCCGAATGTTTAAACATAAATATAAACAAGCAAGAAGAAAATCATTAAGCTGCAGTTTTCCTTTTCCCTTGGAAAGAGGAGATGGAATACCTAGGGATTAAATTGGC
The DNA here is from genome assembly GCF_042186555.1 of Aquarana catesbeiana. Taxonomy (NCBI): domain Eukaryota; kingdom Metazoa; phylum Chordata; class Amphibia; order Anura; family Ranidae; genus Aquarana; species Aquarana catesbeiana. Next base: position 331,264,672 of record NC_133328.1, on the reverse strand, counting down.
CAACTCCTTCAATAGATTATTTGTAAAAAAATTTTTACCTTTGCTAGATGATACCAGACGAGAAGCGAGAAGACTCCAGACCAGACCTCTTTCGTGGTTTGGACGAGTCAATGCGATAAAAATGAGTCTAACACCCAAGATCCTGTTAAAATTTCAAATGCTGCCCATCCCCTTACCCGGGTATTTTTTGAAGGCCCTTAGGAGGCTAATAAGTGGGGCAGTATGGGGGGGTAAAAAACCACGCATCGCCTATACAGTTCTTAGCAGGGGGAAGAAAAAAGGGGGATTAGCTCTACCGGACTTTAGCAGATATTATAGCGCTGTAGTGCTATCTAGGATCACGGAATGGAACAAAAAAGACACAGATAAACGTTGGGTTCACATTGAACACTTTTTGAGCGACACAAATTTAGGACAGGCACTTTGGAATCCCCCAAAATTTAGATCACTGAGCACTCATGCATCACAATTAACGCAAAACACATTTAAACATTGGGATAGGATACACTGTAAGAACAAATGGTCATATAATTCACCACTGATACACATGAAAGATAATATTTTTTTTGAGCCAGGGAGGAGGGAGGTGGGTGGGAGCTGGTTGAAGGGTGATACGGTACAATTGAAACACTTCCTACACAAGGGGCAAATTCGCACATTTTCAGAACTAAGTACAGAATCTAATCTTTGGGTAATGAACAGATGGAGGTTTCTTCAGCTCTCCCATTTCATAGAGAGACTTCCTAAACCACTTAGGAGTATGGAAGAACTTAGACCATTTGAGCAGCTCTGCACAAAGGATCAGACAGGAAGGGTAATAACGCAAATTTATAGGATCTTGGGAACTGAGGAGGAACTGGAGATACCCCCCTATATTAAAAAGTGGGAACAGGAATTGGGGTCTCAATGTAGCGAAGTTGGGATAGAAAAGATCTTGAGGATGGCCCATTATGTAGCAATAGACACTAGAACAGTAGTCCTCAACCTGGGGGTCGGGACCCCCTCGGGGGTCGAATGACCATTTGCCAGGGGTCACCAAATTCTGGGCTGTTCCTGAAGCCACACCACTCTCCCAGCCTTTTCGCGGCCACCCAGCAGGCTGGCCATGGACCCTGTGGAAGCCCAGCTAGGCTGTTCCTCGAGCCCGTGGCCTCCCACTCATCCTCTTCCCAGCCGCTCATTCATTTCATGGCATGGCTGGGGGGCAGAGACTAGAGGTCAGCTGACTGGTGGGGAATGTGAAGTGGGAGGGGCTGGAGGAGACCCCATCTCCTGATTTTGGCATAGGTTTCACTGCTGCGAGACACCACAGAGCTGGAGACACAGTGAGTAACACTACCTGTGATTAGAGTTGCCATTAAAAGTCCCACCTACAGTTCTTAGATCAGCAGATGACCTTGATCAAGAGCACCTAAGTTGGCTGATCAGAACTCCCCCCAGTACTGCCACTTATCCCAACTTCCTGCCAGCACTGCCATTCATCCCATTCTCCCCACCCCCAAGGCATAAGAGAAGGAATAAAAATAGAGAATACGTGGAAGGGAGAGGAAAAGAGGGGGAGGAACAAAGTAAAATGGAGAGAAAGAATAAGAAAAAGATGGCTAGAGAGAGAGATGGGGGGGAAAAAAAACAAGAAATTAGGATAGAGGGAGATAAAAAGGAAAGAAAGGAGAACAAAGAGAAAGTGGTACATCCTAAAATGTACCATAAGGGGTTTTAATACTGTACAAGTGGAAGGGACTCAAGGAGCGCTAAATATCCGTGGGTTAGGAGCGCAAATTAGTTATCTTGCCTTGGGTGCTGACAACGCTACTAAAATAATTTTACTGTTAGGGGTCCCCACAACTTGGGAAATTTTATCAAGGGGTCATGGCACTAGCGAGGTTGAGAACCACTGCACTAGAAGAACAGAAAGCCATTTTAAATGCCTCGCGAGATGGTACGCCACCCCAGATAGGGTTAGTAAAATGGATGGGACTAAACCAAACACCTGCTGGAGAGGATGCCCAGTTTTAGGAACAATGGCCCATATCTGGTGGGGGTGCCCCGTTATAAAAACCTTCTGGGGAAAAGTACTAGGGTTAATAAAAGTCATTACTGGAACAGCATTAGATGAGGACCCATGGGTCTGTCTTTTCCACAAAACCTCGGACTCGGTAAAAAACTATAAGTCCTCACTAGTCCCTATTATGCTGGACGAAGCCAAGAGACAGATATCCTTGAACTGGATGAATGTCTCGAGGCCCTGCACTCGAGACTGGCTGATCAGTCTCAATGAAATATATAACATCGAAAAACTAGATAGGGGAGGAGTCGAACCTAAAGAAGAAGAGCAATTAGGGAAATGGGCCGCTTGGACCAAGTTCAAAGGGACTTGGGATTACCTGAAGGAGATTGTTGATTTACCATAACGGATTGTATATGGACTTATGCTCCACTAGACTAGCACGGTCCTGAAGGGGGGGGGGAGAGGGGGGAGGGTGGGATGGGGGGTAAGAGGGGTCACAGTGTTTTGTGTTATAAACTTTGCAGAGGTTGTGTTTGAAGACATTGCCCTACAAGGAAATGTACTGTTATTTATACAAAATGATAAATAAAGAATTAAAAAAAAAAAAAAAAAAATGTTAAAAATGACAAGAGACAGTTTTTGACAATTCCTTTATTTAAATGCTTCTTCTTTCTTCTATCTTCCTTCATCTTCTGGTTCTTCTGGTTCTTCTGGCTCTTCTGGTTCTTCCTCCGGCGTTCTCGTCCAGCATCTCCTCCGCGGCATCTTCTATCTTCTTCTCCTCGGGCCGCTCCGCACCCATGGCATGGGGGGGAGGCTCCCGCTCTTCTCTTCTTCTTTTCTTCTCTTCTTCTCTTCTTCATTTTCTTCTCCGGGCCGCTCCGCAATCCATGCTGGCATGGAGGGAGGCTCCCGCTGTGTGACGGCGCTCCTCGTCTGACAGTTCTTAAATAACGGGGGGCGGGGCCACCCGGTGACCCCGCCCCCCTCTGACGCACGGTGACTTGACGGGACTTCCCTGTGGCATTCCCCGTGACGTCACAGGGAAGTCCCGTCAAGTCACCGTGCGTCAGATCCGTTATTTAAGAACTGTCAGACGAGGAGCGCCGTCACACAGCGGGAGCCTCCCTCCATGCCAGCATGGATTGCGGAGCGGCCCGGAGAAGAAAATGAAGAAGAGAAGAAAAGAAGAAGAGAAGAGCGGGAGCCTCCCCCCATGCCATGGGTGCGGAGCGGCCCGAGGAGAAGGAGATAGAAGACGCCGCGGAGGAGATGCTGGACGAGAACGCCGGAGGAAGAACCAAAAGAGCCAGAAGAACCAGAAGAACCAGAAGATGAAGGAAGATAGAAGAAAGAAGAAGCATTTAAATAAAGGAATTGTCAAAAACTGTCTCTTGTCATTTTTAACATTTTTGACACTTTTTTCGTGAAATGGTAGTGGTACTTATGTACCCCCTTACCATTTCACACAGGGGGGGGGCGGGATCTGGGGGTCACCTTGTTAAAGGGGGCTTCCAGATTCCGATAAGCCCCCCGCCCGCAGACCCCCACAACCACCGGCCAGGGTTGTGGGGATGAGGCCCTTGTCCTCATCAACATGGGGACAAGGTGTTTTGGGGGGCTACCCCAAAGCACCCTCCCAATGTTGAGGGCATGTGGCCTGGTACGGTTCAGGAGGGAGGGGGGCCGCACTCTCGTCCCCCCCTCTTTTCCTGCGGCCTGCCAGGTTGCGTGCTCGGATAAGGGTCTGGTATGGATTTTTGGGGGGACCCCACGCCGTTTTTTTTTTTTTTTTTGGCGCGGGGTTCCCCTTAAAATCCATACCAGACCTGAAGGGTCTGGTATGGAATTTAGGGGGAACCCCACGTCATTTTTTTTTTTAAATTTTGGCCGGGGTTCACCTTAATATCCATACCAGACCTGAAGGGCCTGGTATGGAATTTAGGGGGACTCCCACGTCATTTTTTTTTTTTAATTTTGGTTCGGGGTTCCCCTTTGGGGAATTCCCATGCCGTTTTTATCAATGAACTTCTATGTGTATTGTCGGCAATGCAATAGCCGCGGGTAGTTTTAAATGAGTTTTTTCCTTCAAAATGTCATTTTGCTGTCAGACTGTTCTAAACACAGGAAACATGCGCCCCTTTACAGGCACACTATAGACACCCCCCAGGTACGAAATTTAAAGGGATATTACACTTTTATTGATTGACTTTAAGCATTATTAAAATCACTGCTCCTGAAAAAACGGACGTTTTTAAAACTTTTTTTTGCATTGATCCATGTCCCCTGGGGCAGGACCCAGGTCCCCAAACACTTTTTATGACAATAACTTGCATATTAGCCTTTAAAATTAGCACTTTTGATTTCTCCCATAGACTTTTAAAGGGTGTTCCGCGGCATTCGAATTTGCCGCGAACACCCCAAATTGTTCGCTGTTCGGTGAACTTGCGAACAGCCAATGTTCGAGTCGAACATGAGTTCGACTCGAACTCGAAGCTCATCCCTAATCGGTACATATATAGCCATGTAGTAAACACAAAATAAAATGATAAAGATAACATTATATAAGGGTGAGAAGGGACAATCTGTCATTTCAATCAAATTACATCTCACACATTATATACAATCATCCAAACCAAAGGGCAAAAATATCGTAGCAATTGAACAGGGTAAACGATTAATGTATGGTCAAATAACAGACACACAAGAAATGAGACAATTGAAATAAGAAGTGGAACAGGCTATCATTCCAATTAAATTGAATTGCAGCTCACATCTTGTGTGTTGTCATCCAGCCCTGGGACAAAGATATTATTGCTAATGAAAATTGCAAGTAAAATCGCACATGATAGCTGGATATAAAATAATTCCAAGCGATCTAGATATACAGTTACGCTTGGACATTCCAATATCATTGCCCCTATATGAGATGAAAAGGTAGTATGTTATGCAGATTGTTGTTGAGATATAAAGCCCCTAATCAAAGGGCACTGCAGCATCAATCTGATCGGTTAGTATTTGGCCAGATGAGTGACACGGACTAAAGTAAAGAGAGATCATAGATTGCCATTTCACATAGATTGCATCTCACACATTAGATACTATCATCCATGTGGAAGGCAAGGATATTGTTGTAAATCAAATTGCATACAGTCTGTTTTCTTAGAAAATACCGATCACAGTCAGGAGAAGATGTAGGTCCCCAGTCAAAGTTTATTACACTCCGGAGGGGTGCAATTAGATTATTAACTATTAAATCATTGTTCCAAAAAAGGGGACAAATTAAATTCATTATTCAATCCGGAAGGTTGCATACTGTTTAAATAGAAGATCCACATCTTCTCCTTCTGGTATAGGATCTTGTCAAAATCTCCACGTCTATGGGGTAAGTTAAGTCTATATATACCCTTAACCTTAAGGCCATCTGGTTTACCTTCGTGTTTTTCAAGGAAATGTAAGGATAAAGGCCGGTCATCATCCTTATTGAGGATGCTCTGGATGTGCTCGCCAGTTCTGATTTTTAGTTCTCTTTTGGTCTTACCAACATAAATAAGACCACACGGGCAAGTCAACATATAGACTACCCGTGTGGTTGTACAGTTAATGAAACTGTTGATTTTAAACTGTCTTTTATTGTCAGAACTGGCGAACACATCCGTTCTATCCACATACCTACACACATGGCATCTGCCACAACTGTACATGCCCCTCAAAGGTGGGAGGTCAGTAAGCCAACTGCGTTTTTTAGGGCGGTTGTACTCTGAATGTACCAGACGGTCCCTCAGGTTTGTTGCTCTACGAGCAGTGAGCAGGGGTTTTTTACTGACAAGCTTTCCCAAGATGGGGGCCTCAGATAAGATATGCCAGTGACAGCCCAAGATTTCTTTAATTTGGTCCCACTGGGTACCAAATTTGGTAATAATTCTTAGGGGAGGATGACTTGGGGTTTTTCCCTTTTCTTTGGTGGAGTTCATCAATAGGGACGATCTATTTGTTTGCAGTGCTCTTTTTTTAGCACGTCTGATACATGCATGCGAGTAACCCCTGTCACGAAACCTCCCATATAGATCATACATTTCCCTGTGAAAATCCCCTTCCTCCGTGCAATTCCTTCTTGCACGGAGAAACTGTCCCACGGGAATACCCCGTATAAGGGATGTGGGATGGTGGCTAGATGCCAACAGCAAAGTATTTGCCGCTGTGTCTTTTCGAAAGGTTTTTGTATGTAGCCTATCATCCTTTACAAATACCGTGAGGTCCAAAAATGACAATTCGTTGGTGTCATACGTATATGTTAATTTGATGTTACGATCATTGTCATTAAGTTCCTCAATGAATTGTGTCAATTCAGATGGTAGGCCGTCCCACTGTCGCTTGTGGCTGAGGTACATCGGCGAGGGGTACACGCATTCAGATTCCCAGAGGCCAAGGTGCAGGCATGCATATGATGGGGCCCATGGGGCACCCATCGATGTGCCTCTAATTTGTTTGTAGTATATCCCGAGAAACTGGAAAAAGTTATTTTCTAACATGAATTGCAACAATTCAATGATGAATTCATTTTGCCCTGCTAGTAATGGGAATTTATTGTCTAAAAAGAATTGTGTCGCTGCTAGCCCCCATCTATGCGGAATCGATGTGTACAGCGATTCTACATCGATTCCAACAAGTAACATGCCTTTGGGTAATGATATATCTTCCAAATGCCTCAAGACATCCCGTGTATCCTGAACATATGAGGGTAGTTCATGTACAAGTTCTTTAATCGGTGAGTCCACATACTTCCCGACCCTTTCAAGGGGACCCTTCACAGCCGATACTATCGGTCTCCCCGGGGGGTCGGTGATGGACTTATGTAATTTGGGGATGGTATATAGGGTGGGGGTGTTGAAATCACTGACACTGAGATATTCACATTCTTTTTTAATAATTAGACCTGCCTCAAGGGTAATTCAAGTTTAAAGTTTAGATCTGACACCATTTGAGGGAAGGGGTTCTGATGTAACCTTAAGTACGTGGATCCATCACGAAGGAGACACATGGTTTGTTCCTCGTATAGGGTATGGGACATGAGGACCGTGTTGCCTCCTTTGTCACTTGCTTTTATGACAATATCTTTTGCGTTCTCTAGTTCCCGTAGGGCCCTTCTCTCTTCACGACTAAGATTGTCATGTCCTTTATACTCCCAGTTGACCCCAGCAAGATCCTTTTTACCTGTTCCAGGAAGAACTGAATGTGTCTATGTTTGGACAGGGGGGGCATTTTTTGGGATTTAATCGTCAATTGGGATGGGCGGGGGCAACTCGGTGACAGCTGGATAGCTTCCCCTTCTGAGTTCCATTCTTGATTTTCATCAAGAAGGGCAATCAGGGCCTCAAGAGAGTCCCGCTCTTGTTTATCTAACTGGTCCATATCTGTATCTTGAGTGTCCCTCTTTGCGTGCCAGTACCTAAAAATTAGTTTCCTCAAAAACAAATTGATATCTTTAAAAACCTCAAACTCACTCATCGTTGTAGTGGGAGAGAATGTTAGACCCTTTTGTAACAGGGAGATATGGTGGTTTAGGGGGAAATCTGATAGGTTGACAACCTTCAGATCTGGTTGTGGTTTTTCTAATGGGTCACTGGGTAGATTTTGTTGGCTATCTAGAACTTGCGTGGCCCTGACCTGAGTTCCCTTTGGTTTTCTCTTCCTTCTTTTCCTTTTCCCCAATTTCCTCTGTTGGTTTGAGCCTGGGTTTTGGTCATAGGTGTAATTGGTTGGGTGCCTGTCCTGGGGATGGCATCCCCTTCCTGGTCTAAAAAAGCCACAGTTTTTTCTGGTTGTTCAGGGTCACTATCAGTGGATGTGTATCTAGGTCTAGATGTGCCTGATCGATTTCTCCTACCCTTACGTGATCTACTCCTCCCTCGGGGTATTGTGGGGTCAAAGACATCTCCTTTCTCCCAATCTAAAAGATTCTGTTTGAATTTCTCTTGTTTGGTGGATTTGAGGGTTTTTTGTGTTTTTTCAACCTCCTTTTTGAGCGAATCATTATATTTATTAAAGTCCTGATCATTTTTATATGGTTCTAGCAGTTGTGCACTAATATCAATCTCTTTTTTGATGTCATCTAGTTGTATTTGTTCCTCATTAATAATCATATTAATTTCTCGGGATATACTACAAACAAATTAGAGGCACATCGATGGGTGCCCCATGGACCCCAACATATGCATGCCTGCACCTTGGCCTCTGGGAATCTGAATGCGTGTACCCCTCGCCGATGTACCTCAGCCACTGTCGCTTGTGGCTGAGGTACATCGATGATGTGATCATGATTTGGGATGGCCTACCATCTGAATTGACACAATTCATTGAGGAACTTAATGACAATGATCGTAACATCAAATTAACATATACGTATGACACCAACGAATTGTCATTTTTGGACCTCACGGTATTTGTAAAGGATGATAGGCTGCATACAAAAACCTTTCGAAAAGACACAGCGGCAAATACTTTGCTGTTGGCATCTAGCCACCATCCCACATCCCTTATACGGGGTATTCCCGTGGGACAGTTTCTCCGTGCAAGAAGGAATTGCACAGAGGAAGGGGATTTTCACAGGGAAATGTATGATCTATATGGGAGGTTTCGTGACAGGGGTTACTCGCATGCATGTATCAGACGTGCTAAAAAAAGAGCACTGCAAACAAATAGATCGTCCCTATTGATGAACTCCACCAAAGAAAAGGGAAAAACCCCAAGTCATCCTCCCCTAAGAATTATTACCAAATTTGGTACCCAGTGGGACCAAATTAAAGAAATCTTGGGCCGTCACTGGCATATCTTATCTGAGGCCCCCATCTTGGGAAAGCTTGTCAGTAAAAAACCCCTGCTCACTGCTCATAGAGCAACAAACCTGAGGGACCGTCTGGTACATTCAGAGTACAACCGCCCTAAAAAACGCAGTTGGCTTACTGACCTCCCACCTTTGAGGGGCATGTACAGTTGTGGCAGATGCCATGTGTGTAGGTATGTGGATAGAACGGATGTGTTCGCCAGTTCTGACAATAAAAGACAGTTTAAAATCAACAGTTTCATTAACTGTACAACCACACGGGTAGTCTATATGTTGACTTGCCCGTGTGGTCTTATTTATGTTGGTAAGACCAAAAGAGAACTAAAAATCAGAACTGGCGAGCACATCCAGAGCATCCTCAATAAGGATGATGACCGGCCTCTATCCTTACATTTCCTTGAAAAACACGAAGGTAAACCAGATGGCCTTAAGGTTAAGGGTATATATAGACTTAACTTACCCCATAGACGTGGAGATTTTGACAAGATCCTATACCAGAAGGAGAAGATGTGGATCTTCTATTTAAACAGTATGCAACCTTCCAGATTGAATAATGAATTTAATTTGTCCCCTTTTTTGGAACAATGATTTAATAGTTAATAATCTAATTGCACTCCTCCGGAGTGTAATAAACTTTGACTGGGGACCTACATCTTCTCCTGACTGTGATCGGTATTTTCTAAGAAAACAGACTGTATGCAATTTGATTTACAACAATATCCTTGCCTTCCACATGGATGATAGTATCTAATGTGTGAAATGGCAATCTATGATCTCTCTTTACTTTAGTCCGTGTCACTCATCTGGCCAAATACTAACCGATCAGATTGATGCTGCAGTGCCCTTTGATTAGGGGTTTTATATCTCAACAACAATCTGCATAACATACTACCTTTTCATCTCATATAGGGGCAATGATATTGGAATGTCCAAGCGTAACTGTATATCTAGATCGCTTGGAATTATTTTATATCCAGCTATCATGTGCGATTTTACTTGCAATTTTCATTAGCAATAATATCTTTGTCCCAGGGCTGGATGACAACACACAAGATGTGAGCTGCAATTCAATTTAATTGGAATGATAGCCTGTTCCACTTCTTATTTCAATTGTCTCATTTCTTGTGTGTCTGTTATTTGACCATACATTAATCGTTTACCCTGTTCAATTGCTACGATATTTTTGCCCTTTGGTTTGGATGATTGTATATAATGTGTGAGATGTAATTTGATTGAAATGACAGATTGTCCCTTCTCACCCTTATATAATGTTATCTTTATCATTTTATTTTGTGTTTACTACATGGCTATATATGTACCGATCAGATCGATAATGCAGCACTCTCTGACTATGGGCCCCATGCATTAATAGCGACTGTTTGACAAGTCTCTCCCCCCCCCTACCATTTCCTATAATGGTGGGAAGTGTAATATTTGAATCTGACCACATACACAAGCCGATCAGATTGAACCTCTATGTATTCACTACCATCAATGGTTTGTCTGAATTCGTAACATAGATGTATGCATGAGTGTGATTGGCACATTTTGGTGAATGTAATTAAGGTTAGGCTATGGTATTCAGGTGCTGATCATGATGACAGGAAATTGAATATTAGCCGCAAGGCTATTTAAACATTCAGCTACCGACACCACACTAGCTCTGAAGAAGCTTGGAAACAAGCGAAACGCGTAAGCGCCTAGCATCTGACCCATGTGCAGGTGGCACACAGACCCTCACACATCAATGAGGATACCCCCGTAATTGGATGTGAATATCCTGATTGTCTCGATCGGATCTCGGACATCAGGTTGAGCCCTTGCGGTGAACACTGACGTTGAGCGTCTCCTTTGATTGCCTAACTCACTAGGTATGAAACGCCAATACGTTTGAACCCTGCAACTCACCCTACACCTTGCTGGAGGAGACCCGGAAGCAACAGCTCATGTCCATAATAGACTTACATGCCGCATGAACGTGCCCTCAACCCACACTAGTGTGGCTGTCAGCAACTCTCCTGGGCTCTATCATCTCTCTATTGAAGACGCCAGATGGTGAGCTAAACTGTACCTTTACATATAGGAGGCATCTTATCAATGGCCATTCTCTGTCCATCCTCCATGTAATTAATGTGAGCTTGCCCCCCCCTGGAGTTGCCACTCTTTATCAACCAACCAGGACACTCTTGCTTTTCACCTTGTCGGTTTTGACACATACATATGTCTAACTGGCTATTGGTTTACATCTGAAGGGACCCTCACTTATCATTAGCACTTGCACCTTACTCAAGAAGGACCGAAAGTTTATTATTCATGTAGCCACTCTGGCTTAGGAACTCTATGAAAATTGCATGGACCCGGGTCCTCAGTGACATTATTTTGATGAGTGTGAGTGCATGAATCCATGATGTATGTGTAATGTCTGTGGTGGCCACCAGCACACAATAGGACTTTTTTGCCCTATTTTTAAATATGCATGGTTAGTGGATTATTGTACTATGTAGTATTATGACACAATAAAGTTTTTCAGGTTCTTAAAAGTGAGTTCTTGAGTGGACCATCTTTTCTAAGGGGGCTTTCTCCCGCCCCCTTCCTTTTTCTCTTTATATATGCCCTTATGGTCCATTGAACAACCATTTGATTGCTTGTCAGCTATACACTGTTGAGCTGATCAACAAATGATATGGGTGACATTAGGGGTACAATAATTTAATTAATTACGTTAGTGGGTGGAATATTTCCCTCCCCCCCCTCCCCATCTCTCTCCCTTCCTCTTAGAACCTATTTTTGGATGAATTTAAGGTGTCCTCCTCCCCTTTCTTTTTTTACTTTGATTAACAGCAGCGGGAGCCAATGGCACCTTGCTGCTGTCTCAGCCAATGAGGTGGGGAGTCCTGGGCAGCTGAGACAATGCTACAACATTGCTGGGTCTAGATGGGGCTCAGGTAAGTATTAGGGGGCCTGAGGGGGGCTGCTACACACAGAGGGCTTTTTATCTTAATGCAGAGAATGCATTAAGATAAAATAAACCTTCTGCCTTTACTGTATTTTAGTTATAGGTGTTCATCTACCCTCAAACATCCATGTGCATTGTTTCTTTAAATAACAAAATATACAGTATTTTGTGTTTGCTTGAATGAATCAGATTGGGTAATCTGGTCCCTAAGTAATTATTAAAATGTGCTTTTTTGAGTCTAATCACTTTAAAGCAGAATTAAACTCATTAATTTAATGGTTTTAAAAAAACAGTTACATTCCCGGTATGCCTGTCACATTTGCATGTACTGTCAACCAAACTGTCAAACCATGAAATGGCTGGTGATATAACTGAACACATGTGCAGCATCATGGCAGTTACAGATCAAACAGAGGCTAAGATGGCAGCTTCCTTGGCTGAAAGGGATAGGAGGGTTTATTTGCACTTTAAAGTGGTTGTAAAACTCAGACATGAAATGTGAACAAAACATATCCCATTATAGTGTGCAATTGTCTCAACTAAGAACACTAAGGAGTTGATTTACTAATACTGGAGAGTTCAAAATCTGGTGCAGCTGTGCATGGTAGCCAATCAGCTTCTAACTTTAGTTTGCTCAATTAAACTTTAACAAAAAAAATCTGAAAGCTGATAAGCTATAAGCATGACTTACTTATGACAAGTTTTCCTGACACCAAGAGAAAAAAGGTGACAGGGGAGGGAGCTCCAGCTGATTAACAGTCTTATCTCTGTTCCTGTGTGCTGTGTGGAGTGGGGTGTCAGCTCTCAGAGCTCTCCTCACCAAGCTCTGCAGAGTGTAACTTAAGCTCTCTGCCCCCTTTTTTTATTGAACTCTCACACAGGCATTATATTTCAGCACTTTACTTTAGAGAAGATTACACTGCAGATAAATAGGCACAACTTATGTACAAGGATTTGTTTCATCTCTGTGTATCACCTAAGGCCAGTCACTTTGCTGGGTATATGTAAGGGTTTACAACCACTTTAAGCTTTTTGGAGATAATTTGTAATCCGTATCTGTTGGCTGACTCCATTGTGGGTTTTGGAACCATGGTGGAGACCCCGCAGGAGCTTAATTGAAGAAGGAGTCTTGCATTGTCTAAAAGGAGTGCTGCCTGTCAGTAGAAATGGTCCTGACAGTTGACAAGGATTACCCAAGGCAGAAAGTTGTTTTCTTTGTGCTTTGTTTGGTTTACTGTTGTTGTTAGAAGTCATTTAGAGAGAAATTCTATTTAACTAGGTGCTAGATGGAGAGGATATATTTTCTGTGTTTAAATTAATGAATCTCTAATATCACTTAAATATTTTATCTCCAGTATGGCTATTACCCCTATTTGCACTCTGTGAATACTTCAATGATATCACGTGATCAATATCAATGATGATACATGTGTTTTGCTACTTTAAATAAATAGCTCCCAAAAGACACCAACTCATTAAGGAGTATTCATTATTACTCGTATATAATATACCTTGCCGTATGTGCAGGCAGGTACTGGCCATCAGGACTACCTGGAGTTTCCTGGTGGGCCGATGGCTCAGTGGGCCAGTTTTAGGGTGCCATTTGGCATGTCTGTCCCAGGTCCCTGGGCACCTTCATTCCAGGACAATACAGTGTCCTGGAATGAAACTAACACAGCCAACCACCCTACCAGCTACATTGTACTAACTGGTTGCTAGGAACGTCTACCGCCTGGTGTCTAGCAACCAGTAACATCATGCACACACAGTGAGGCCCCGTCATTTAGAGCAGAGGAGGCCTAGTGATGAACTCCACCCACCTCCTCCTCAATCTTCTCCAGTCCAGCACCACAGCATGCCTAGCCTTTTAGAGGGAAGGACTCAATGGTGTAATCCGGGAGATCGGAGGAGCCCGATGGTCTGATCGGGCACCCGGCACTGTCACCACAGGACTCTGTTGTTTCTCCAGCTGGGAGATGGATTGGAGGAGCTCCGCCTCTGCCAGACTAATGCTTCTTCCTCTCCGGTCCTGAGATCATCTTCTGTGTGCAGAGATTGGCTGCTGACTTCTCCTCCCTGCCCGACTGAGGGACCTGAGAGAGCCGTACTGTCAGGCTCATTAAGGGGGTTTGGGGGTTGGGGCATTGGGAGGCAGCTGGTTATAGAGTTCTCTGGTCAAAAAGCTCAGAAAGTGAGTCCCCCCACAGCCCCACCTAATCATATACCCCCCAACTGGTCATATACCCCCCACCTGGTCATAAACCCCCCCACCCGAGTTGGCCCCCAAAAAGCTCCAGGTCTCCGTATTTACCAATGACCATTATTAGCCCAGAGTCCCAAGGCCTGGAGTTCAGGAACTCAGGGCTATTGGCTGCCTGTTTTTGTGTGTGTTTTCAAAATTAAAGTGGGCCGGTCTGGATGAAGTCCAGGGCCAAATTTTTGTCCCAGTCCAGCCCTGCGTATGTGTAAGGGTGCTTGCTAAAATAAATTCTTTATAATATTGTAATTTTACATTATGGACATTCAAGCATTACATAATACAAAAAGTATTGCATTGGGTCTTGTTTTAAAACTAATTTACTTCTTGTTAAGATTATATAAATACTAGAATGTAAATTGCTTTGACACGAGTTCACTTAAAAGAGCTCAGCTATATTATAGCCTTTCTTGGTTCTACTGCTAGCATTGCGAGCTTATACATTAAATATGGCAAATTTTGCCAATTCATCACATGGGCACATGTACAGCTATCCAACATACTTATTTATTGTATACAGTAATTTGATAGTATGCTAATAAATTAGAACAAATGTAATACGCTAGGTATGTATAACCTCTTGTTTGTATATACATATTTAACAGTATCTACATTTTTAGCAACTCCTGTTTTTATTCAAGTTGCAGGCATGCCAAAAAATATGTTGTCTTGTCTAGTATACAATAAAGACACAGAGCATACAACCTTCACATACCTTTTTTTAAGTGTAAAATGGTTTCCTCTGATTGTAAAGACGGAAAATCTTTTTAATTGTGACATAATTTGGACACTCGACTATAACCATAATTAAAAGAAATTCTAGTTTGCCCATGTGTTTTCTTTTTTTAATAATATAGAACTGACATAATTACATTTACCCAATTAACCTATAATGAGGGGATTTTTTTTTCAAAAGGAAAATGTTAGTGAATAAAATAAATCATTTGTAAGGGAAAATTAAAAAAAGAGTTTTTTCTAGCAAGATATCTTGGCGAATCACTTGACTTCACCACAGCAAAATTTAGAGAACAGAAAACTCGTCAAATTTAGTCATAAGAAATGTTATGCACTTTTTTTTTTTAACCACTAGCCGACCATATAACTTAAATATATGGCGACAATGTGGCACTGCTGCACCAGATCATGTACCTAGTAATAGTACTTCCTATGTAAACACAGCAGATCACCGTTCATCAGTAATGAAGGCATGGATCCGTGTCCCTGAATGTTCACCACAATATCACAGTCCCGCTATAAGTCACTGATCACCACCATTACTAGTAAAAAAAATAAAATCCCATATTTTGTAGACGCTATGACTTTTGCACAAAGCAATCAATATACGCTTATTGAGATTTTTTTACCACAAATATGTAGCAGAATACACATTGATCTAAATTAATAAAGAAGTTAGATTTTTTTTCAATTTTTTTATTGGATATGTTTTATAGCAGGGAATGTTTTTTGGCGTTTTTTTCAAAATTGTTGGTCTGTTTTTGTTTATAGCATAAAAAATTAAAATTACAATGGTGATCAAATTCCACCAAAAGAAAGCTCTCTTTGTGGGAAAAAAAGGACATGAATGGACCTTGGGTACAGTGTCGCATGACCACACAATTGTCAGTTAAAATAATGCAGTGCGTGTCGCAAAAAATGGACTGGTCAGGAATGGGGGTAAATCTTTTGGAGGTCAAGTGGTTAAGGGTGTGTGTTTCTTTTCCTCATGTAAATTGGAATGTGTAGTACCCTAAAGCCAGGAAAATAAAATTAGTTTTTTTTTTTTTTTTGATGGCACGGTGAACAACACATTAACCATGACATTATGCAGAATGCGGTGGTCACAAAGTGGTGTCACTCTTGACACTTAAGATAGTGATGGTGCCTCCAAAATGTAATTTCATTTGCTTTTGAAGCAATAATTTAAAAGCGTAGCTATCCAATAGTCATCTAATTAGTTATCTAGTAATCTAGTTAGCAATCTATTAGATTGTAAGCTCATATGAGCAGGGCCCTCTTAACACTCTTGTATTTCATTGTATTGTAACTATACTGTCTCCCTCTATAAACTATTGGTGCTATATAAATCCTGAATAGTAATAATAATAATAATAACTAGAAAAGCTACAATTTCTGGGGAAATTGTGTGAAGTGTTCTTGCCTCCACCTACAGTAGTCTACAACTGGAGTGGGCGGAGTAACTGGGTGGAGTGGCTTGGGGTGGTCATAATGTTTTGGCTGATCATGGGGTGGTCATAATATTTTGGCTGATCATTGGGTGGTCATAATGTTTTGGCTGATCATTTTGTGGTCATAATGTTTTGGCTGATCATGTTGTGGTCATAATGTTTTGGCTGATCATGGGGGGTCATAATGTTTTGGCTGATCATGGGGGGGTCATAATGTTTTGGCTGATCATGGGGTTGTCAGCTTTTGTCACCTCCCACTCTAGTTTTGAACATTTCACTATTCAATCCTATGGAACCAATTTTGCTGCAAAAAAACAAGTGAACCATTCGGCGTAACGTTCCACAAAGTAATAGCACATCAATCGGGAACAATCCGCGCGTTTCTGTATATTACTGTCTATGTAGTGTAAAAGCTGTGGGAGGAGTTAAAGTGGTAAATTTGGCTATAATAAGAATAATATATATGTGAGATAACCATAAGTGGTCTTGTTATGCAAGAGCACTTAATGATAATAATAATATTTAGGCAAAAGGGAATAGGGCCCGTCATGCTTGTCAAGGCATCTGATTTTGAAAGCAAAATGACAGTTGCATGGTCATGCAACGCTGTATCCATGAGTTTTTATATAATTTTTTTACCACAAATAGAGTTTTCTTTTGGTGGTATTTAATCACTGCTGGGTTTATTTTTGCTAAAAATATAAAAAGATTGAAAATTAAAAAAAAAAAAAAAAAGTTTTTCTTAGTTTCTGTCAGAAATTTTTGTAAAGTAATTTTTCTCCTTCATTGATGTGTGCTGATGAGGCTGCACTGATGGGCAATGATAGGCTGCACTGATGGGCGCTGATAAGGCAGCACTGAAGGGCACTGATGTGGTGGCACTGATGAGGAGAAGGGATGGGTGAACGGTTCGGCCTGAGCATATGTTATGGCCGAACTTTGGTTATTCAGACCCTTAAGGTCTGGTATGGATTTTAAAGGGAACCCTGCGCCAAAATTAAAAAAAAAATGGCGTAGGGGTCCCCCTAAAATCCATACCAGATCCTTATTCGAGCACGCAACCTGGCAGGCCACAGGAAAAGAGGGGGGGCGAGAGAGCCCCCCCTCCTGAACCATACCAGGCCCCATGCCCTCAACATGGGGAGGGTGCTTTGGAGTAACCCCCCAAAGCACCTTGTCGCCATGTTGATGGGAACAAGGGCCTCATCCCCACAACCCTTGCCCGGTGGTTGTGGGGGTCTATGGGTGGGGGGCTTATCAGAATCTGGAAGCCCCCTTTAACAAGAGGACCCCCATATCCTGGCCTCCCCCACTATGTGAATTGGTAATGGGTACATTGTACCCCTACCATTTCAAGTGTCAAAAATAGTAAAAAAGACAAGAGACACTTTGGGACAAGTCCTTTATTAAAAAATAAAAAAATAAAAATGTCCTGCAATGTAGATGCATCTCATGTCAGCCGAAAAAAGAAAAAAAAACAAACAATAGCTCCGCCCCCATGGGAGGCTCCCACCGAGTGACGCTTCTTCTTGATGACAGCTGTTATATAGCTGAGGGTGGGGCCACTCGGTGACGTAAACGGGTGACCCTGCCTTCCTCTGACGTCACATGACTTTTTTTCCTTTCCTTTTCATTTTGCTGTGGTACTGTTTTAAACATGGGAAAACTGCGCCACTTTAAAGGCATACTATAGACACCCCCAAGGCATGATATTTAACAGAATATTTCATTTTTATTATTTCACTTTAAGCATTATTAAAATCACTGCTCCTGAAAAAGCGTCCATTTTTAAACTTTTTTTTTCATTGATACATGTCCCCTGGGGCAGGACTCGGGTCCCCAAACACTTTTTATGACAATAACTTGCATATAAGCCTTTCAAATTAGCAGTTTTGATTTTTCATGTTCGTGTCCCATAGACTTTAACAGTGTTTGTGTGTTCATCCAAATTTTTTGCCTGTTCGCAAGTTCTGGTGTAACCGAACTTGCAGTCATTTGTCTATACAGCAAATGGGGGGCGGTTAAAGGGGCCCAGGAGGTAAAATACATTCTTGATCAGATATCAAAGAAGCATAATAATAGATGCCAGAAACCCACATTTTCACGTTTTCTTCCAGGAACCTTATCTAACCATTGACTGGATGAGTCAATGGTGCTCCAGGTGAGCAAAGACAGAGAGAACTTAAGAATTCAGTTGTATCTACTGTGTATGTATAGAGAAGGTATAGCAAAAAGTTTAGTGAGCTTATATTTACATTCATAAGGTTGATGAATACCCATTCTAGAGTCAAGTGACCTATTTTAGCACATGTGGAGAATATGACTGTCTCCATGCAGAGTGTAGGCAGTCACGCTTGAGGCTCATAGGGGTTTTCCAGAGATTGCAGCCTTAGGCAATGCCAAAGAAGCAAAGACCTGAAACTCTAAACATTATAAAGCAGCGTTAAACCATCAGTGTTTTTAGTTTAGCACTTTTTGCACAGCAAAATAAACATTCCCCTATAAATTATGTTAAAATTCCTACCCCAGCACTTTACAACTTTTCATTCTGCTCTCTCCTGTTCTCTCAGTGCTACTTCCTTGAACTTCCAGTCTTCACAGGAAAAAGTTAACAGTATACAGTTTTAATACAGTCTTGTAGCTTGGAGAATGGTGGGGGAGGAGGAGGAGGGAGAAGCAGGGAAGTACTTTGCAGTCCTAGTCTACAGAGCTGTGAATTTCTATTGATAAAGTTAGACACAGCTCTAGCCCCTACATGCAAGTGTGGCTTCATAGGATGCTGCAAGAGAAAGGAGCCATCCTAAAACATGACACTTGGGCCAGTAGTCATAATTTCAGCCTAAACAGGGACATAGACAAGGATTACTAAATAAAGAAGCAGCACATTCAGTGAGTTATTAAGTCAGCTGCCTAAAAACTGTGGGTTTACAATTACTTTAGGAGCATATCAGTAAAAGAGTGAAATTGCAATTTAATAAATATTCACAGGTGATTGATCATTTCCTTTATTTTAAAACAAATGTACCAGGGTGATTAACCTGCAGTGAATTATTGCATAATAAAAAATGTAAAGATGGCGCTTACATACATAAATAAAATGTGAAAAACAGCACCTGACAATAAACAAATAATAGTGGATGATGCTCACCTTCATGCCCTGTAAACTCATGAATAACATAAATCAAAGGTCCACATGGTCGATATATATATATATACAGTGGGGAAGGAAAGTATTCAGACCCCCTTACATTTTTCACTCTTTGTTATATTGCAGCCATTTTCTTAAATCATTTAAGTTCATTTTTTTTCCTCATTAATGTACACACAGCACCCCATATTGACAGAAAAACACAGAATTGTTGACATTTTTGCAGATTTATTAAAAAAGAAAAACTGAAATATCACACGGTCTTAAGTATTCAGACCCTTTGGTGTGACACTCATATATTTAACTCAAGTGCTGTCCATTTCTTCTGATCATCCTTGAGATGGTTCTACACCTTCATTTGAGTCCATCTGTGTTTGATTATACTGATTGGCCTTATTTAGGAAAGCCACACACCTGTCTATATAAGACCTTACAGCTCACAGTGCATGTCAGAGCAAATGAGAATCAAGAGGTCCAAGGAACTGCCTGAAGAGCTCAGAGACAGAATTGTGGCAAGGCACAGATCTGGCCAAGGTTACAAAAAAAATTTTGCTGAACTCAAGGTTCCTAAGAGCACAGTGGCCTCCATAATCCTTAAATGGAAGACGTTTGGAACAACCAGAACCCTTCCTAGAGCTGGCGGTCTGGCCAAACTGAGCTATCGGGGGAGAAGAGCCTTGGTTAGAGAGCTAAAGAAGCAATCGGGAGATGGGAGAAAGTTGTAGAAAGTCAACCATCACTGCAGCCCTCCACCAGTCGGGGCTTTATGGCAGAGTGGCCTGACGGAAGCCTCTCCTCAGTGCAAGACACATGAAAGCAAAGGAGTTTGCTAAAAAACACCTGAAGGACTCCAAGATGGTGAGAAATAAGATTCTCTGGTCTGATGAGACCAAGATAGAACTTTTTGGCCTTAATTCTAAGCGGTATGTGAGGAGAAAACCAGGCATTGCTCATCACCTGTCCAATACAGTCCCAACAGTGAAGCATGGTGGTGGCAGCATCATGCTGTAGAGGTGTTTTTCAGCTGCAGGGACAGGATGACTGGTTGCAATCGAGGGAAAGATGCGGCCAAGTACAGGGATATCCTGGACGAAAACCTTCTCCAGAGTGCTCAGGACCTCAGACTGGGCCGAAGGTTTACCTTCCAACAAGACAATGACCCTAATCACATAGCTAAAATAATGAAGGAGTGGCTTCACAACAACTCCGAGACTGTTCTTGAATGGCCCAGCCAGAGCCCTGACTTAAACCCAATTGAGCATCTCTGGAGATACCTAAAAATGGCTGTCCACCAACGTTTACCATCCAAACTGACAGAACTGGAGAGGATCTGCAAGGAGAATGGCAGAGGATCCCCAAATCCAGGTGTGAAAAACTTTCCCCAAAAGACTCAAGGCTGTATTAGATCAAAAGGGTGCTTCTACTAAATACTGAGCAAAGGATCTGAATACTTAGGACCATGTAATATTTCAGTTTTTCTTTTTTAATAAATCTGCAAAAATGTCAACAATTCTGTGTTTTTCTGTCAATATGGGGTGCTGTGTGTACATTAATGAGGAAAAAAAATGAATGATTTTAGCAAATGGCTGCAATACAACAAAGAGTGAAAAATGTAAGGGGGTCTGAATACTTTCTGTCCCCACTATATATATATATATAATATGTTTTATATATATATATATATATATATATATATATATATATATATATATATAATTATTAACTATTTATATAGTGCCAGTTTACACAGCGCTTTACAATGTAGAGGGGGGACAGCACAATTACAGTACAGTTCAATACAGAAGGGACAGGAGGGCCCTGCACGTAGAGCTTACATTCTAAAGTGAGGGGGTGGTGGTGCAAAAGGTAATAGATGCGGGGAATGATTTGATGGGGGTTGTTAGGTGGATGTGGGATAGGCTTCCCTGAATAAATGAGCTTTCAGGAATCACCAGCGGTATTTGACCACTCTTTACAGGTAGGTCAAAATAGGCTTATGAAACCACAAAATAGCTGGGATCCCTCTGATGAGAAGCTCCACTTCATTCCTCCATTAGAGTAGAAAAACTCATAGAGAAAATTACTCCGCAGGAAGCAAGATTAAAAGTAACATAGTGTAGTATTTTATTTGTAATTGGTGTTAAAAACATGACAAATAGAAATTGCACTTACATGTTTAGTATCATCGCCAGGGCCGGTATGTGGTCCAAGCCTCGTTCTGACTAACCAACCCAAAAATGATGTCACACGGGACCCGGAATTGATGGATCCCCAGTGAATTATTGGTGAATGTCACATGCGCTATTTTATAACTATGCTCTTAATCATAATACGAATGAATTATGCAAACCAAATTAGCCGTAGTTGTTTGGAAAACTACATAGCATTTTTTAAATTTCTATTATTTTGGCGCAGCAGTATAGACACACATCTTTAAAGTCTGTCTGTTCACTGAAATTCCAGAATCCTATGAAGACAAGGCTAGCCAAGACTGCTAATAAAGATCATGGTAACAATGCTTCTAAGGTCTTTATCCTAGGCTTGTCTGCTTTGTTGTTAAATCCACTTATGCCGCGTACACGCGACCGGACTTTACGGCAGACTTTGTCCGGCGGACTTTTCTACAGACTTTACGAAGGACTTTCCGAATGAACGGACTTGCCTACACACGATCAACCAAAGTCCGACAGATTCGTACATGATGACGTACGACCGGACTAAAACAAGGAAGTTCCTAGCCAGTAGCCAATAGCTGCCCTAGCATCGGTTTTTGTCCGTTGGACTAGCATACAGACGAGCGGACTTTTTGACCGGACTCGAGTCCGTCGAAAAGATTTCAAACATGTTTCATTTCTAGGTCCGTCGAACTTTTGGGGAAAAAAAGTCCGCTGGAGCCCACACACGATCGAATTGTTCGACGGACTCCGGTCCACAGGACCAAGTATGCTGTAAAGTCCGGTCGTACACGGCATTAGGAGCACAGGAGCAGCAACAGTGATAGCTTGGAAGCTTTAGTTTATTTAATCTTGAAATCTGACCATAATTTAAATCTTTATGGATCCTAGTCTTATTGTTCTTGGTCTTAGGTATGACCCTTGGTCTGCAATGTTAATAGTTAGGACAGCTGTATCATAACTCTAAAGATTTTTTCTTATACATCCTAAGCTTTTGTTTTAAGTCAGTCCTGTTTTGTTTTACCCTGTGAACATTGGCTAATTGAGCCAGCATGTAAGAGTAGGCTCTCTGAGAGCCTGATGTAAGAGGAGGCTTTCTGGGGACCCTGATGTAATGAGGAGGCTCTCTGGGGACCCTGATGTAAGGGGGGCTCTCTGGGGACCCTGATTAAGGTGGAGGGTCTTTGGGGACCCTGATGTAAGGGGGGACTCTCTGGGGACCCTGATGTAAGGGGGATGCTCTCTGGGGACCTAATGTAAGAAGAGGCTCTCTGGGGACCCTGATGTAAGGGGGGCTCTCTGGGGACCCTGATGTAAGGGGGCTTCCTTGAGACCCTGACATTAGGGGGGGCTCTCTGGGGACCCTGATGTAAGGGGGGGCTCACTGGGGACCCTAATGTAATGATAATATATAATATACATAATGCAATATATATATATATATATATATATATATATATATATATATATATATATATATATATATAAACACACATTATATACATGTGTGCGTATGACTTTCTTTACTTCACTGCTATGGGCTGTGGCCCCAGATTTTCAGTAGACCTAGCAATGCCCCTGCTAGTTACCACATTGTCTCTATCATTCATTTCTGTACAACTATGTTAAAAATACTACTAATAAAAAGATTATGAAACTAAAGACCATGGAAACTTTTAATAGTATCACATCATATCCATTTATATATGTTTAATAAAAAAAAAAAAAGCATTACTTTATTGAAATTTATTAATGCTCACAGAGTATTATATATTAAGTCAGGCAACGTTATAAAAAGTAGTTTATTTATAAAAGCTTGGTGGGAAATCAGACTGGGGAGGAAAGAAACAACACAAGGAGACATTTAGGTACATTGCATTTCAAAGGGCATGCTGACAGACAAATGAGTTTATCAGTCTGCTGCTTCTTCTTTTATTATCTAGTCACAGAGTGGGGAATGGGGGGGAATCTGTAGGTGAAAGCAAAACTGCAGCAGAAAAACAATTTCTGGCCCCTGGTCTGCCAGGAATAATTATGCTGTGTGGAGAAGATGTTTAACTCTAAAGACTTGATGGATGTAAATATCAACTCTTTGGCTCGGTAAAACAGCTCTTATACTAGCTCATTATGAAATACGTTAGAACGAGGCGCCAGCATCGCCTCCTGGTCACCGCTGAGGGAGCTGACATGCTCCCTCTGTGTTTCTTCCGGGTTTGTGGCTCTGGCGCTGTGAGTGGCCAGAGCCACGATGACGTCACTCCCACGCATGCGTGTGGAAGTTCTCTTTCCGTCAAAGAGCTCTGATTTTCCAGCAGCATCCACCCGACCTTCAGAGTGCATGCAAAGTGAATATCTCTTAAACCATACAGGTTTAGGGGATATGCATTTTACCTACAGGTAAGCCTTATTATAGGCTTACCTGTAGGTAAAAATTTGAAAGCGGGGTATACAACCGTGGGGTATACAACCACTATAACTGTTTGCCTGGAAGTTCAGCTTTAAATTAACCAAATTGAGTCATATGACCCATGTGGCATCATTGTTCTTAACATGTGTGTGGCACACACTACTGATATGCTAATGCAGAAGATTTCACATATATGCATGTGTCTTTGGTGTTGTGGCACTGTGTATAATCTTTGCTAAAAGCAAACATCTCTTGGCCGTTCTAATGAAACATCAGTAAACAGTTTTTTTTAATACCATTTTCTCATTATACTTTTAGAGAACAGTTTTCTACTATGCTATTGCTTCTCTTGTACCATAGCATCTATTGTTATGAAACAAGCTATAAAAGGGAGGACACACTATAATGCTGACTAATCACAGTCATTTAAGGTCTGTGTAAACATCCATTGTGACTTCAAAGAGCTTCATTAAAAAAATATATTGGAAGAGGTATGAGGCTGGAATAAAATATTAGTTATTTTATAAATACTGTTATATACATATATAAAATTAAGCAATGTTGAACAGAGACACTGAGTGCATCAGTGATCCAAGTGACAGTCTATCCCAGAACGATGAAGCAATTTTTCACATATTACAACATTTATCACCTATCAGTTATGTATTCAAATTGAATTTATTGCTTGTCAGCTAGGTTAGCATGATAAATTATTTTCTGTGCTGAGTACTATAACTTTCAAGTATAACGCTATGCATTAAACACCAAATAAAAAACTCTATTCAAAGAAAATAACATCTCTTCCCAAGTCTCATTTCCCAAAGTAATTGCAAGAAGAGTAGTTTATTACTCCTTTTATGAATTTTATTATTTAAATAAATGTTATGACATTGTGATATAATGTCCTAAAGTAAAGAAAAAAAAACAAAAAAACAAAAAAACAAATATATATATATATATATATATATATATATATATATATATATATATATATATATATATATATATATATATTTTTTTTTTTTTATTTTATTTTTTTTCTCTTTGGGTTATAGTCCATTTGATTATACTGCATAGTTCAAATAGAAATGAATCCGTTTTTGATTTTTTATCACTAGAAAAGAAACAAAAATATCTATCAGAAATGGTGATAATGATATATGCAACAGCACTGCATGACTGCATGAGTGGAATGGAAATACAAAGATGGTGGGGCCAGATATACCTATATCTATAAAGTTTGCAGAACAAAGGTTTCAGTGATTTTTCTTTTTTTCTTTTTTTTTCTTTTATTTACTTGACTTTTTATTGAAAAAAATAGAGAGTTACATGAGTCAAAGGTCATACAGCTTATAAAAAGACATATGAAGCGTTTATAACCCGAGATTGGATAGCAATGATTAGGTAAACAATCTTAATATAGTAACCATCTATACAGTAAACATCACTGCTTCAAGAGATTCCTTGGGGGTATCTCCTGTGTCAGTGAAGAGAGTGTATGCCTTGCAAAGATGGAGCTGAGAAGCGAGGGAAACGTTTTGTAATATTCATTTCAGAAGCCGTCAGGCTTGTGGAGTGGGAGTGCATGGATCGTATCCAGGACCTCTTTTTCTGAAAAGGGTTTGTTGGGCTCTGAAAGTTGGGTCGGTGTAAGGGTAGAAAACCAAATGAGGTCTAAAAATTGTTTTATTTGAGTCAGATCAGGTGAGTTGTTAAGATTATGTAGCTTTGAATAGAACTCACTAAAACAGCTATATCTTTAGGATTGCAGACCCTTCACACTTGTGCTGTGTGCATAAAGGGGATCCTGGAAAGTGCCATTTTATGTTTAACCTGTTGTGCTAATGGCACTCTAGGTTTGTTGCTTTGTGTGTACCAAGTAAGGCAGATTTTTTTAATATGATGATTAAACCCAGAATATAAGAAGGCACACAGCTCTTCTCTTAGTTTGCATAATGAGGTTGTACCTGCTGCATTAGAGTTTTGTTTATTTGATTTTTCTAATTGCTGTATTTGGTCTAGAAAAGTATTGATACATTCAGACCAGTTTCGCTTCCCTTGGGCACCCAGCCTAAGATAAAGGCCTCTAACATTCCTCTCATGGTGCATGGGATTTATGTGCCAAATTCTGATGAGAGGCATTCAAGGAGAGTGTGGACACAAGACCCCAGTGATGGAGTTGTTTAAACCCCTCTTTCCATGAGGTAATAGCCACTTGCTAACCTTGGTGCGTGACCAGTAGTTTGGTCGTGACACGTACCTAGTATGTGAGCCTGACGTGCAGAGGGAGACCTCTCGTACAGCCCTGGTTCCCAGATCACTGGAGTTGAGGACAGTGACCGTAGGAGCACAGCGGGGTATGAGTGCCTGGTGGATTCTCTGGAACTGGAGATGATGTCCACTGGGAGACACCGGAACTGGCTGGAGTGCCGGGTGCAGGTAAGCTGGATACAAGTCAGCAGGTAAGCTGGATGCAGGTCAGCAGGCTACAGGTAAGCTGGATGCAGGTCAGCAGGCTGCAGGTAAGCTGGATGCAGGTCAGCAGGATGCAGGTAAGCTGGATGCAGGTCAGCAGGGTGCACACAGCAGGCAGAAGCAAGGTCAGACAAGCCGGGTCATACACAGTGGATCAGTTCAACAGAATCGGCAGGCAAGGAATAGTCAAGTTCGGGCTGGTTTCTGGTAACAGGAGATCAGACAGGCAGGTAAACAGAATCAGAGTCAGGGAAAGCCAAGGTTCAGGATTGGAGACAGCAGCGTGGTCAGAGAGTCAGGTCAGGTGATCGGATGCTGATTACAGGAACAGGTCACAGGTGAAGCTGCAGATCAAACAGCAAGAGCTGAATGGTGGAAGCCCCTCTTAAAGGCCACTGGGCCCCAAAGCCGAATCACTGTGCGTGCGATCTCCGTGATCGGCACATGCGCATTGGCGCACGCCTGTTCGTTACTGGGAACCTGTTGGTGGGGATGCGCCTGAGCCCTGTTGCAGGTCTGGAAGTAGCTCTTTTCTGAGGATGTCTGCAGAAGAAGGCCTGGATCAGTTCTTGAGCATGCACATTTTGCTTAGGTTCCCATGAGTTCTCCTCTGGTCCATAGCCCTTCCATTTGATTAAAAATTGAAGTTGGTTACCTCTTCTCCTGCAGTCTACGACAGCCTCCACCTCATACTCCTCGTCCTTATTAATAATAACGGGTCCGGGTGGCCCCGTTCCTCTGTCTGGGAAAGGGTCGGGTACTGTGGGTTTAAGCAGAGACACGTGAAACACCGGGTGCACTTTGAGCGACTCAGGCAGGGTAAGTTCATAGGAGACCTCATTCAATTTCCTTTTAACTGGGAAAGGGCCAATGAATCTGGGTGCCAGCTTCTTTGAAGGGCAAGCCATCTTGAGGTTGGTGGTAGATAACCACACCTGATCACCTGGTTGGAGACGTAATTCACCTCTTCACCTGCGCCTTGGCCATAGCTTCTTGCAACAACTTGTTGTTGCGACCCAGGAACTCGACAGTGCTTTGTACTGCTGGAACAGGAGATTCTGGAATAATGTTAGGCAGGAAGACAGGATGGAACCCATAGTTCGCAAAGAACGGTGACTGACCTGTGGCTGAATGGCTGGCATTGTTGAAAGCAAATTCCGCTAGAGGCAACAGTGCTACCCAATCATCTTGAACAAATGAGGTAAAGCAACGGATGTACTGTTCCAGGGTTTGGTTCGTCCTTTCAGTTTGTCCGTTAGTCTGGGGGTGGAAAGCAGATGACATGGAAAGTTCAATTTTCAGAATTTGGCATAGTGACCTCCAGAAGCGGGAGGTGAACTGGACTCCCCTGTCAGATACAATGTTGGTTGGTACCCCGTGCAACCTTACGATCTCCCTGATGAACACCCGGGCGGTTTCCAAAGCAGACGGCGTACTCTTTAGGGGTATGAAGTGGGCCATCTTAGACAGACGGTCGACCACTACAAAGATAGCTGTATGTCCTTCAGAAGGGGGTAGTTCCACTACAAAGTCCATGGCAATCATGCTCCAGGGTCTGTCAGGAATTGGTAGTGGTCTGAGGAGGCCCCAGGACTTGGTCCTGGCAGACTTGCTTTGGGTACAGATGACACATGACTTAACATAGTCCTTGCAATCTTCCTCAAGCTTCGGCCACCAAAACATGCGCTGGATTAGTTCACGAGTCTTGTGAACCCCAAAATGTCCAGCCAGCGGGTGGTCGTGACACAGGCTCAACACTTCTGTCCGGCAACTTTCTGGCACAAAAATTTTGCTGTCCTTCCAAAGCATCCCATCCCTGGGTATCAAGACTGATCCTGGAGGACCGGACACCCCCTCTCAGGCTTGTTTTAGACCGGACATCAGGTCTGTCTGGAAAAGCAGAAAGTTGCCCTCAGATAAGATGGTGTCCGGAACTGAAGTTTCTTTGGGGTCATCGTACATCCGAGAGAGAGCGTCAGGCTTGATGTTCTTTGATCCTGGCCGGTAGGTGATGTGAAATGAAAATCTGGAAAAGAATAACGCCCATCGTGCCTGACGCGGCTTCAAACGTTTGGCAGTTCGTAAATATTCCAGATTTTTATGATCCGTGTAGATAAGTATGGGATGTGCCGCTCCCTCTAGCAGGTATCGCCGTTCTTCGAGTGCGGCTTTAATGGCCAAAAGTTCACGGTCCCCCACATCGTAATTCTTCTCTGCAGGCGAAAGCTTCCAAGAGAAGAAAGCTATGGGGTGCATGAGATCCTTGAGTCCTTGGTGCTGAGAAATAACTGCCCCCACAGCTGTTTCTGAGGCATTAACCTCGAGTAGGTAAGGAAGAGAGGGATCCAGATGGCTCAAGATGGGGTCAGAGGTAAAGAGTCCCTTTAGGGTAGAAAAGGCAGCTTGAGCCTGGGGATTCCACTGGAATCGGACGTTTTGTCTTGTTAGCTGGGTGATCGGAGAGATAATTGCAGAAAATCCTTTGATGAATCTTCTGTAAAAATTGGCGAAGCCAACAAAACGTTGCACCCCCTTTTTATCTGAGGGTGCAGGCCAGTCCAGAACAGCTGTGACTTTTTGTGGGTCCATCTTGAACCCTTCTGTGGAAATTACCAGGCCCAGAAATTGGATACTATGCCGCTCAAATTCGCATTTATCTGGTTTGGTGTATAAGCCATGCTGACGGAGTCGGCAGAGTACCATCTTGATGTGTTTCCGGTGCTGATCCAAGGATGAGGAAAAGATCAGGATATCGTCTAAGTAGGCTATGATGAAAATGTCCAGATAGTCTCTGAAGATATCATTTATCAGGTGCTGGAAAGTAGCAGGGGCATTACACAGGCCGAAGGGCATCACCAGATATTCATAATGGCCAAACCTGGTACGGAAAGCTGTTTTCCACTCGTCCCCTGCACGAATGCGAACCAAATTGTAGGCCCCACGAAGATCGAGTTTGGTGAACACAACAGTAGTTCTTAATCTTTGAAAAAGCTCAGGTACCAGGGGTAAGGGATACCGGTTCTTGACTGTGACCTTGTTCAGCTCCCGGTAGTCCACACAAGGACGCAATGAGTGGTCCTTCTTCTCCACAAAAAAGATCCCTGCCCCAGCTGGAGAGGTGGATGGCCGGATGAACCCCCTCTTAAGGTTTTCTACAACATATTCCTTTAAAACCTCCAACTCCCGCTCAGACAGAGGGAAAATTCGCCCAAAGGGGATTTCAGCTCCGGGCAGTAACTCAATCGGGCAATCGTAGGAACGATGAGGAGGAAGTGTCTCTGCCCCTCGTTTACTAAAAACGTCTAAGAACTTGTGATACTGTTCAGGTACTGCTGAGCGTAATTCTGAGTCAGCTTCCAGGCACAACAAAGGACCAGATATCTTGGAAGGTAAGGGCAGACAATGTTCTTGACAGTAGAGGGACTGAAACCTGATTTCTCTGGAGCCCCAGTCAATTTGCGGGTTGTGGGCCTGAAGCCACGGTAGACCCAAGATGATCGGGAACAGACGGGAAGCAATAGCATCAAACTTAAGCAGTTCCTTGTGGTTCGAGACAGTAATTACAGGCAGTGGGGGAGTCTCTTGAGTCACCTGGCCAGATTTAATACGGGATCCATCTGCCAAGAAAACAGAAAGTCCTTGAGCCCTGTGCTGGAGTGGAATGCGTTGTTGGTTGGCAAAGTTCAAATCAATAAAACAACTGCATGCACCAGAGTCTATTATTGCAGCAACAGACACAGTCTTTCCAGAAAACTGAAGGGTGATGGGAATAGCCAGGTGAGTAGAGAGAGCTGGGTGACTGTGTGGTGGAATGGATGAAGATCTACGGTACTTGGCAGGACACGAATGTACATAATGGCCCGGTCCCCCGCAGTACAAACACAGGTTGAGCTGTTGCCGACGTAGACGTTCCTCGGCAGACAATGCGGGTCTCATTAGTCCGACCTGCCCAGATTTCTGAAAGTCCGGTATTAGTTTGGTTGGTGCAGGATTAACTGGGACCGGTCTAAGGGGAACAGGACGAGAGGTCGTAGGCACTTGGGGTAACATCCAAGTTGGTTGAGTCTGCTGGGTCACCCTCTCCATCCTGCGTTCCCGAAGACGACGGTCTATCTGAATAGTTAGGGTTATCAAGGATTCCAGGGAATTTGGTACACCGACCCGAGCCAGTTCATCCTTTAGTCCTTCTGACAAGCCTAGGCGAAACTGGTGCCGTAAAGCTGCATGGTTCCACTGGGTATCCGCGCTCCAGCGTCTAAAGTCCATTATATAATCTTCGACCACTCTGCGGCCCTGCTGGAGCATGCTAAGAGCAGCTTCGGCAGTGGAAGTTCGTTGGGGGTCATCATATAAGAGTGACATTGCCTCGAAGAAGGATGACAAACAGTCCAGAGAAACATAGTGTTCTTCCAGCAGGTGATGAGCCCAGGCTTGTGGTTCTCCCAGCAGAAGTGAGACAACAAACCCCACCTTGGTGTTTTCCCGCAAAAAGGTTAAGGGTAGTAAGGAAAAGTACAGCTCACATGCATTACGGAAAGTCCGAAACTTGCTTCGATCCCCAGAAAACTTCTCCGGAATTGGGACCCTGGGTTCTGGAGATAACATCATTACAGGGAGTGCGGGGGAAGCCTCTGATGACAACCCACTGGAAGAAAGGTTTGTAATACTCGTCCGGGACTGCACTTGTCTCACCAGTTGTTCATAGCTGTCCTAAAGGGATTTCACCTCTTGAGTGAGGACGGAGAGTAATTGGCAGATTTCTTCAGTAGCAGAGGTCCCTCTTGCAGGCTCAGGCATGGCTGTTTGATACTGACACCTCGTATGTGAGCCTGACGTGCAGAGGGAGACCTCTCGTACAGCCCTGGTTCCCAGATCACTGGAGTTGAGGACAGTGACCGTAGGAGCACAGTGGGGTATGAGTGCCTGGTGGATTCTCCGGAACTGGAGATGATGTCCACTGGGAGACACTGGAACTGGCTGGAGTGCCGGGTGCAGGTAAGCTGGATACAAGTCAGCAGGTAAGCTGGATGCAGGTCAGCAGGATGCAGGTAAGCTGGATGCAGGTCAGCAGGGTGCAGGTGAGCTGGATGCAGGTCAGCAGGCTGCAGGTAAGCTGGATGCAGGTCAGCAGGCTGCAAGTAAGCTGGATGCAGGTCAGCAGGCTGCAGGTAAGCTGGATGCAGGTCAGCAGGATGCAGGTAAGCTGGATGCAGGTCAACAGAGTGCACACAGCAGGCAGAAGCAAGGTCAGACAAGCCGGGTCATACACAGTGGATCAGTTCAACAGAATCGGCAGGCAAGGAATAGTCAAGTTCGGGCTGGTTTCTGGTAACAGGTGATCAGCCAGGCAGGTAAACAGAATCAGAGTCAGGGAAAGCCAAGGTTCAGGATTGGAGACAGCAGCGTGGTCAGAGAGCCAGGTCAGGTGATCGAATGCTGATTACAGGAACAGGTCACAGGTGAAGCTGCAGATCAAACAGCAAGAGCTGAATGGTGGAAGCCCCTCTTAAAGGCCACTGGGCCCCAAAGCCGAATCACTGTGCGTGCGATCTCCGCGATCGGCACATGCGCATTGGCTCACGCCTGTTCGTTACTGGGAACCTGTTGGTGGGGATGCGCCTGAGCCCTGTTGTAGGTCTGGAAGTAGTATGTCCATGACAGGTCGGGAATCCCCATCTATAAGTTAGGTTATTATCTTGTAGTACTTTAGCAATCAGGAAAAATTATTTCCTTCTCTATGCAGTAGCAGCTGAAATATCCTGAAACAATTTTACACTTGCGTATGGAGGAGGAAGCATTCATGCATTCATGGTGGCCCTGAGAAGCTGATCTTTGATGTGGTAAAAATGGACGCGTGCCAACACACGACTGTGTCCGGGAGATGTGCCAATTTGGGATTCTATGGGCATGGTCAAGAAGAAGATCTCTGTGCAAGAGGTCAGGCAGTAACTTAAGGAAAAGTTTCTTTGAATAAGAGAAGAGCTCATTGGCTTCGACAGACTCAGGGATTCCCCTAAATGTAATATTATTGCGGCTGGATCTAACTTCTAGATCCGCCACTTTCATTTGCAATTTTTGTATCATCTCTGTATGCTCCTCTTGTCCTCTTGCACGTCAACCACTTCATTATGTGCTTTAATCATGTCAGACAGTTTATGCTCTATATGTCCTGATCTTTCCTTCAGACAATCTATCCTATTGGTTAAGTGGTTAAGAGATGAGTGTAGTTTGCGGTGAAGCCCGGTCTGAAGTGAGAGCAGCATGGCTTTAGGTGTGATTTCAGTGGCAGGGGCATCTGCCGCAGGCAAGGCAGCTAGTGGGTCTGCACAGATTTCATCTTGGTCAGGGTCTTGTGCAGCTAGAGAGGCCCCATGTTGCTTTTTAGCTGAGGCGAGTTTAGTAGGAGAGGAGGCTGGGGAAACTGCAGCTCACTTACCCCTCTCAGCAGCTGAGTTAAAGGGAATTTCCTGAGGTGATCCCTCCATATCTGAGAGGTACGCTTCAGTGGGATCCATTACATGAGGCAGTGGTGTGTGAGAGCGGCCACTCTCCGCGGCGCCATCTTGGCTCCCGCTCTGTGTCAGCTTCATGAGGAAATCTGTGAGGAGGTGGGGATCCAATGTCTGTAGCCGCCTTGGGGTCATGCTCCTCTGTAGTCCTAGGTTTTTCCCCTCTCTGCAGGGGGACAATTTCAGTGGTCTGGAAAGTGGAGAGCCGCAGTGTTCACCCAGAGAATTTTACTTTAAATGTAGTGACAGCAGTCCTTATTAAAGAGATGTTTAAGGATTTTTTTTTTTTAATTTAAAACTGAACTCCAGATATTATCTTTATTGCATACTTACATTGGTCCAGCTTTGACCAATGTAAGCATGCAAATCTCATATTTGAGGGCCGATAGGGGAGCTGAAAATCACTGTTGTAGTCAACACTATTACAGTAAAAGCTGCAACATCCAGGTTAAATGTGAGTGACTTCCCCTCTGCACACTGACCACAGTGCTTACTCACTCATCACTGTCTCCATTCATAGAACACCTTGTATTTTTTCAATGAATACAAGGTGTTATCTAATTGGACAAGGTGTAAATTGAGATGTTATTGCCCTTATTTTCCATCTTGTACAACCATAGACATAGAGGGGAAGCCACTCACACAGAATCTGAGCTGGACCTGGAAGATTGCTGCTATCACTGTATCAGCTCTAACTTCTACATTGATTGTCAGCTTCTCAGTGGCCCATCAGGCAGTCAAAGCTTGACTAATGTAAGTATGCAAAATAATCATATGTGGGCTATATCCTTAAAGAAAAAGCTCAGAGGATTCTTATAGTGCCTGAATAGTTTTTATAGCCCAAAACAGTGAAAATAGTACTGCTCAAAAGTCTCCCTAACCTGCAAGACAGGGTCCAGAAGTCTTCAACAAAATGGCAGTCATCTGCATCTAGAAACACAGACTCCCTGTTGCATAAATGCAAATAAAATGGGTGAAAGAGTCCTCTACGATTAAGCCCCAAGAAGGGCGAAAGGCATCTGATGAGTTCTCTACACATGGAGAACAGAAGCTGAAGCCATCTTTCACCCATTTTATTCACATTCATGCAACATGGAGTTGGTGTTTGTGTGCAGATGATCATCATTTTGTTGAAGAGTGTTTATAGACAATTTGACTACTAGGGCTCAATTACTTACATATTAATCCTTTTTGCATATAAGTGCTGTTGATCTCCTCTATTCCCTCTCAGCCACACACACCAGTGCCAACTACTGTATATTTCATTGCTTAGGGCAGACTCCCTGATGAAGTGAATAGAGAATTATGCCTGCACATTTAGAATCAGCATGGCCACTTATAGACTCCACTGGAAGCACTTTTGACAGTGTGCCAACATGGGAGCATAATTGGTAGACAGGGAAAGACCACTGTTACCCCATTTAAAAAAAGTAGCCAAAAGAAGGTCTTTCATGGCAGGATTAATAGGTATTATGTATGAATTATAATGAGCATGGTATATTCAAAAAGACAGACAATGAATTTTCAAATTACTTAATGTATTAAATACCATAGGTGATTTTAGTGAATGGGTTTAGATTTAATTTAAGGCTGGAAGAGTTGCT
Organism: Aquarana catesbeiana; assembly: GCF_042186555.1. NCBI lineage: Eukaryota > Metazoa > Chordata > Amphibia > Anura > Ranidae > Aquarana > Aquarana catesbeiana. Next base: position 331,230,104 of record NC_133328.1, on the reverse strand, counting down.
GATCTTAAAGTGTTTGTTACCCCAACATTTCATATGTGCCTGCTGTAGCATGTACTTGTATGATAAAGTATCCTGTTCTCTTTGTATCACTTCATTTATGTGATGTCCCTGGTGTTCCTGCCAGTTCCTCTGCTTTCCTATTAAAAACTGAACACACTAAGCAGCATATCACACTGTGGTCAGTTCTGCTGGGAACTCAGTGTAGTCTCCTCCATCAGATCAGACTTGTACTGACATGCCCCTGCTACACAGCCATTTACTGGGAAGCTCAGTGTGCTGCTGCTTCTTCTCCCCTCAGCTCTTATGCAGCTGAGAACAGAGAGAATGTAATCACTTATAAAAAAAGGGAAAAAGGGTATTTATAATGTGTTTTAAATAGCCATACAAAAATGGTTTACCTTTCATTTCTATTTTAAACTGAAAGGGTTATTTACAAGGCGATCATTTACAATCACTTAACTATGTAGCCACTCTATAGCTATGATTCTGCTTAAGGGCTTGTTGACAGTTGTCAGTTTTCCTTTAGTAAAAATTATTTTTCAACTAGACATTGTTTCTTTGTGACTCAATGACATTTAAATCGTATATGCAAAATTTAAAATTAAGTGTCTTTCCTGGAGTATATTGTTTATGATCAGGAACTGATAATTATTAGTAGTAGATTATATAGAACTGTTTGCTTTCTAACATTCTTCTCAAATAGAGAGTCAAAAGTAATGAGTGGCTGATGAAAACTGGTTAAGGATCAAATCTTTTTTTTTTTTTATTAAAAAAATGTACCTTAGCAGATTACCCAGGCTACCTACTGTACATACTGTACCCACTGTAGCACCCTCCAAAATAGGTTGCTAGCTAGATTAGCTAAATGTTGCTCTTGTGGCTCTCCTGCAATAATTTGAGCAGCTTGTGATTGCTTTGGGGTGTTTAGGGCTCTGCAGGCTATAGGTTAGATGGCTTTCCCCTGTTTTCTGGAGGTTTTCAAATATTGTGTTGTTCAAATAAGTCAAAAAAGTCAAATAAGCCAAAAAAGTCAAATAAGCAACCTAAATATTTATATGGTTCCTGACAATCTCTGGGGAAGTGGGGGTGGGAGTCCATAAGGTGGCTGGTGATTGCATAAACAGTTTAGCACCTGTGGCAGCCATTCTTGTTCAGGAGGAGAAGCCCCCAGCCTGAAGGGCTGTTGCACTTCTAGACAGTGCAGATGAAAATTCTACTTGTGCTCATCAAGGTTCCAGCTGTGGCAGAGCTAGGGTGCCTGTTCTACTAAAATCCCTAAAGCTGAGATGGGATTTTCATTGGAGATCCAGTCAAAGATTTATTTAGGATTCATCTATCTGAGACTGGAGGGAGACATCCAAGTACCCAGGGATACTAAAAGTACCGACCTGAGTGAAAGATCCTAATAACTGTTTACCCCTGGTGCACTAATACTAAGGCTTGCCTGGTTTGGAACACTGCTTATGCTGTCCCAATGCTGTCCATTCCCTGAGCTATTGCTGCAGGGACTATTCAAAGAAGTAGCTACAGAGAGAAGATTGTCCTGTTATGGTTGTTCAGCGTTCTGGAGTATCCGGCAGCTCCCTGAGTCCTGTCCAAATTAATCAGCAATAAAGACTGTTTACTGAGCCAGATGAGTGAAAGATCATGGACAGATCAGCACCCCTTTTAGGGATGGGCTTCACATATTATTATGCCTCTTTGTTGAAACCCCCATTTTACTACACTTCATCCAGTCCTGGTGAATAACTACAGTTTACTGCCTTGAATAGAAAGTGGAAAGGTTACAGGCCTAAAGATTGATATTGGATCCCAGCAACATTTGAATGCTCCGTACTGATAAGCAAACTTTCTAAAACATCTGGAGAGTTTTTGTAAATTCTGGCATTGAGTCCAGACATGTAGTTTTCCATAGGTTACAATAGGCAGTTTCTCCATAAAGTGAGGATATAGGTATTGTAAGGGAGAGTACTGTAAAGAATCATTAGCTCTAATGGGTATGCCACCAGCCCTTGTTTGACCCAGTTGGCTCCTATCTCTGTTACAACTAAGCATGAACTCTTCCATCTACAGAAACAATTCCAGCAGGTACCTGTCTTAGTGTAAGAAGAGGGTTTTGCTAAGGATGCATCTGTGACTGTCGGCTTGGTGTCTTTGATCTAAAGCTTAGCAGTTCTCATGCTTTCAATCAATGTCACCAAACAGAAAGAGACAGGGCAATGTTTTGACAACATTGTAAATGTATAGATAAAAACTCAAAAGTTATGTTTCTTTATAACAGATATTTAATATTTGTAATTGCTGAATAAAGTGGCATAAAAACATGCAATTAGGAAATAATAGCAGTGAATCATATTTGTTTGGCCTGAGGCTTAATACAGCTAAACTAAATATGTTAGTTAATGCAAATTGTCACTTATAATGGTTGCAAATAAAAAAAAGTTTCTGTACAATTATCACTTTTTATTTTTATTTTACAGCTCCACTCTGACTTGGACAAAGGAGTTGGATCAGTGAAATACACACTGTTGGGTGATGGTGCTGGCACAATATTTACAATTGATGACACCACAGGTGATATCCATGCTATTAAAAGTTTGGACAGAGAAGAAAAAGCATTCTATACATTACGTGCTCAAGCTGTGGATATTGTCAATGGAAAGCCAGTGGAGCCAGAATCAGAGTTCATAATAAAAGTTCAGGACATTAATGATAATGAGCCAAAGTTTTTGGATGGCCCTTATGTTGCCAGTGTTCCTGAAATGTCTCCAGTTGGTAAGTGGAAAATCAATTTTATACTAAACACTTCATAAAACAATATGGTTAGAATCTGATTATCGTTTAACATTAAAAATCAACATTAGGTGATACTGCAGTTGTGGCTGAATCATTCTGCCTATGAAAAGGTAATGTTGTGTGCAAAACATGTTTCCTGGTTCTTATTTTATGGAATTGTTTGTCACACTGTGCAAGCTACATTTTCCTCCAGATGTTTACATGTCAAAGCTGAAATATAATAGATATGTACAAGCTGCTTTTTAGTAGTATGGGATATCCCTGATGGGGCACAGAAAAAAACTGATTGCTGCAACTGCAGTTTAATTTATTGTTTTTAAAAAAAGGAATTGGCACTTTCATCCTGTTTTAGAGATAGCACTTTAGTAAAATTGCAAGAAACATGTTGAGATGTGACCCTTTAAAAGCTCAGGGAGCCCAACTAGCATGAAGTTATTTTGTCTTGACCTATTTTTAAGTCATTTTTTTTAAGACACCCACCTTTTTTTTAGCTACAGTTTATTTTAGCTAACAGCTTAGTTATCATTTTCTCCTACTGGATTGTGGAAACTTCTAATGCTAAAATACAGGCATCTGCTTCTTGTAGCATACTAATAATTTGATGACTACTCTCTAGTTCTTTCTGAAGATTTTTTCAATACTGGTTTAAACTTTTTAACCACTTGATTGGTTATGGCCTTTGCCCTTTTGTTTTTTATTTCCATCTCTGTAAATGTTTCATCTGTTATTGGACTGCTTTACATTTGTAGGATCTTTCCTTAATTTGAGAACTGTTTAACTTCTTTTGAGTGGGTAACCCTGTTCATTTTTATCCATTTCTTGGTGGCATATTCTAACCATACTCAAATTCCTCTCTCTAGATATGCCAAACAATATATACACCCTCCTCTATTTCTTTCTATCACTCCTCTCTTCTAACAGGACTAAGTGGGGAAAGGGAGAGAAAGAAATGGGCAAACAAGGGGGGAAAAATCCTTCTCTCCTCCAAATATCATTGATCAATATCATTCACAATCTTGTGTTCCAGTCCCAGTTCATTAAATGTATAAAATCCAGGGTAACCTAAAAAACACAACGGTTCCTCTGGTCCTATAATACTACAGAATAAATACTTTCAATCAAAGAGGGAAAAAAAGTTATTGACCCATTTTTGACAGTTTACTTAAGATTCTAGCAGCATATCTGGAAGCAATACAGCCATTAAAAAAACAAAACATGCCATCATAATCTATTTTAATCTAGCAGAGTCAAATCAAAGTTTATCACCCTGAAGTGGCATCAATTAATTGTATAAAAAAAAGTAAGCATCAGGGAGTCACTAAGGAAATAACAATAGATTGAACATGCCAGTGAGAAAAAAATATTTTAATTTGGCAAACCAATTGCCATATTATCAGCATATGTAGACCAATGACATCATCAATACCCACGAGTGCCGGAAAAGCACAGGCGCTCTGTGTATATGCCGGTCGGCGATTTTTTAATGCATACTTTTAACTACGAAAATGTGAGTGTAATCTAACTCTTTTACAAATAAATTGCATTGAGATTTTACACTATGTGGAGCATCTTTTATGTTTGAGCCTGACACCCCAGCAGGAAGATTCTTTCAAAGGTCCATTGAGGTCCATTGTGAGTCTGCAGGAATATCACTGAAAGGCTCTGGCAGGGTAATCAGCCAAAAGTGTTACTGGCTTTTTTGTAACAAAAAGGTCCAGTACTGCTTGCAAGCAGGCATTTTTCCCACACTTAAGGTGGCGGTGTTTTGTAGTGGTCAGTTACACAGTGGACTGTTTAAAGACTGGGTGTCACCTGATTGAAATCCACATAAGGAACGTTGCCTGCAAGCTCAACTGATTATCTGTTTTATCACATGATTGGGACTTTTTTTTGTTTATGCTGTACCTTTTACTATTTTGTGAGATTTAATATCATTTGTGTATAGCGCAACTCTGTTCCATACTATTATGTAGACCAATGCTGCATTCACCTAGGTAAGTATAAATCTTTAAAAAAACTTACATTTCTTTTCAACTGGCCATACACTAATAGATTTTCCTAGGAACAATTGTATGAATATTCATGCAAACATTTGTACCTTGTCTTTGTACATCCATGACCGGGCAAATGTCCTTCAAAGGAAATTGAACATTTTGTTTGCTTTTAACATTAGATTTTGGAGTGAATGCAATTTCTCGAACAAAATTTCCATCATGCTCCTTCAATTTTTTTCATCACCATGATCAAAAACAAATGTTTATTTAACCCCACTAATTGTTAAAAAATTGACTAAACATTCTTAAAAAAACATTTTGAAAAAACATTTACTAGTGTATCATAAGCTTTATTATGGGGGGTTATACAAGTGTTTATAATATTACAATCAGCATTGACTTAGAACTATACTTAAAAATAAATATTGTGAGATGGGGAGCTGAACATTGTCCTAAAACAGTTCCTAGTCAGCACTTTAGGTGGCCCCTAAAAATGCTACTATGGACATCTAAAAATTAACAGACAGGTATTCTATAACCACGAACCTAAGATGAATGTGTTGCATGCTATATCAATGTTGTTGAATACGGCCCTTTGTTTTGGATTGTATGTTATCATGGACAACTGATTGTACCAACTTTGCTTTTTCCTTTTGAGAAATACTCAATAAAAATGATTGAAAGTAAAGATTAACAGACATGGCACTGGAATCAGTGATATGTGATTGTATTTTAATCCACATGAAAAGTTTTAGATATACACCATGAATAATTGGAATGACCATTTTGGGCATCCTAGCCCTTTATGTTTCTTTTTGTTTATTTAAAAACTATGAGTAAAGCATACATCTTTATTAAAAACTATAACAAAATGCACAGTAGAGGGGATTTTAGGTGCATAGCAGTGGCAAAGCTCCATCCCTATTATATGTTTAAAAAAAAAAAGAAGAGGAAACAAGGAGACTTTATATGAGGCATCTCACTGAATAACTATCTAGTTTATATTGATCATTATAAATTGACTTATACCCAATTGAGCATCTCTGGAGAGACCTAAAAATGGCTGTCCACCAATGTTTACCATCCAACCTGACAGAACTGGAGAGGATCTGCAAGGAGGAATGGCAGAGGATCCCCAAATCCAGGTGTGAAAGACTTGTTGCATCTTTCCCAAAAAGACTCAAGGCTGTATTAGATCAAAAGGGTGTTTCTACTAAATACTGCGCAAAGGGTCTGAATACTTAGGACCATGTAATATTTAAGTTTTTCTTTTTTAATAAATCTGCAAAAATGTCAACAATTCTGTGTTTTTCTGTCAATATGGGGTGCTGTGTGTACATTAATGAGGAAAAAAATGAACTTAAATTATTTTAGCAAATGGTTGCAATATAACAAAGAGTGAAAAATTTAAGGGGGTCTGAATACTTTCCGTCCCCACTATATATGATCATCATCCCTGTCCCCCATCTTCCCTTGGATATAGGTTGGGTGTCACTATTGGACCATTTTGCAAGTTATAGACCCCCTTTTTTTGAGAGATGGTTCTCTTTTTAACCACTTCCCGCCCAGCCTATAGCAGATTGATGGCCGGACGGTGGTTCAGTTATCCTGACTGGGCATCGTATGACGTCCAGCAGGATAACAGCCGCCGCGCGCCCGTGGGGGAGTGCATTGCGGCGATCGGTGGAGCGGTGTGTCAGTTTGACACACCGCTCCACCGATCTTGGTAAAGAGCCTCTTTACCACGTGATCAGCCGTGTCCAATCAATGCTGATCACGATGTCAATAGGAAAAGCCATTGATCGGCTTTTCCTCACTCGTGTCTGACAGAAGCGATAGAGCAGAGCCGATCGGCGCAGCCCCCCCTCGGATGCCCACACTAGACCACCAGGGAAGCCGCCAGGACCACCAGGGAAGGGGGCAAAATGTGGATGGCCAGGTATGTACCCCATGGCCATCCACATGTGCAAATTATGCCCAATCTATGCCAGTCAAATGGGCACTGACTGGCACCATTATATATCAGTGATGCCCAGCAATGCCATCCATCAGTGTCATCAGTGCCACCCATCAGTGTCCATCGGTGTCACCCATCAGTGCCCACCTATCAGTGCCCATCAGTGCCCATCTGTGCCACCTATCAGTGCCACCCATAAGTACCCATCAGTGCCACCCATAAGTACCCATCAATGCCACCTACGAGTGTCCATCAGTGCCGCCTATGAGTGCCCATCAGTGCCACCTATGAGTGCTCATCAGTGCCGCATACCAGTGCCACTTATCAGTGCCCATTAGTGCCGCCTATCAGTGCCCGTCAGTGCCACTCACTCCCTAGGACACGCTTAACCCCTTGATCACCCCCTAGTATTTAACCCCTTCCCTGCCAGTGTCATTTATACAGTAATCAGTGCATTTTTATAGCACTGATCGCTGTATAAATGTCACTGGTTCCAAAATAGTGTCAAAAGTGTCTGATGTGTCCACCGCAATGTCATAGTCATGATAAAATACATAGAATACAAGAATACATATCAGCCTAAACTGAGTAAGAAATCTGTTCTTTTATATATTTTGGGGAATATTTATTATAGCAAAAAGTAAAAAATATTGCTTTTTTTCAAAATTGTCACTCTTTTTTTGTTTATAGCGCAAAAAGTAAAAAGCGCAGAGGTGATCAAAAACCACCAAAAGAAAACTCTATTTTTGGGGAAAAGGGACATCAACTTTGTTTGCATGACAGTGCAATTAAGTTAAAGCGACACAGTGCTGTATCGCAAAAAGTGCTCTGGTCAGGAAGGGGGTAAATTCTTCCGGGGCTGAAGTGGTTAAAAGTTTTCAGCATGGAGTAGCATTTTTTAAAAGGCTTAAAGGGCAACATAAAAAATGGACAATTCTTTTAAAGGGGCTGTATGGCCACATCATGAATTTGCATTTTATAACATCAGAAAACAAAACAAAACAAAAAACACAGAAAAGGTCCCTGCCAAATCCATACCAGACCATTACTCATTCACAAGGGGGGTGGATATATGAAAATCACTTTATTAAAGAGGGGGTTATGATTTATATCAAGTCCTCCCTGTGACTCCCACTTACATCAGGTCAAGAACATGAAGAAGAGGCCCTTGTCTCCATCAAAATGAGGACAAGGTGCTTTGCTAGGGGGACTTCTTAATGACATTAGGACTGTGATTGTGAACACATGTTTTAGTGTATGTGTGTGTGTGTGTGTGTGTGTGTGTATTTTGGATTACATTAACTGATGACATTAAAGCGGAGTTCTGCATAAAAAAAAAAAAATAAAAGTCAGCAGCTACAATTAGTGCAGCTGCTGACTTTTAATAATCGGACACTTACCTGTCCAGGGCATCCGTGATGCGGGGGAACAAAGCCCCTCTCATCTCCCCCATCTCTCTGCAGAGCTGGCATAGTCACTGTGACTTCAAAGCCAGGCATGCACTGTCCATGTACGAGGCATGTGGTGTGCCGTGACTGGCTGGGCAATCATCTGGGACCTGTGACGTGTCCCAGATGATTGCCGAGAGAGAGGGGGAGAGGTGATCTCCCTTCCAGTGCCGCGGTGCACCAGGAGGAAGTGGGAGCTGGAACCCTCTAAAAAGAGGGTATCCACTCCCCCCCAAAATAATGACATACCAAATGTGGCATGTCAGGGGGTCACCTTCCCTTAAAGCAAAGGTTAGATTCTTGGATGGAACTCCGCTTTAAGACATTAATCTATACCATATATTTTCTTAAGATTGGGGAGGTGCTCTAATGGGGGAAGAGAAATCAGGGGAGAGAGAAATGGGAAGCCTAGCGCAGGGCTTTAGAGATGTCCACAAAAGATACAGTTTTTTATACTATTATGGTTGATGACCAATTAGTATACATATCGAGTCTTAGGGGTTGATTTACTAAACACAAATTGACTGTTCTCTAGGGAAGTTGCATTTTGCAAGGAAATTATCCCCAGAGCTTAGTGAATGGGGTACAGTGCTTATAACTTCCATCATCCAATTACGTGCAAGCAAAAATATTTTTTATTTTATTTTCCTCACACATGAGTGAATATTCTTGAGGTGAATTTTCACCACATTCATTAAGCCAAGGGAAACATTTTGTGAATTCCTTTGCAAAGTAAACAGCCTATTTGACTTTATGAAATCACCCCAATGAATCAATGCTCTCTTTCATTGTATTTACTATTTCATTCATTATAGAAGGCTGGCCGGAGGCTAGCCTACATTTGTAGGAGGAGTCTGGAGGGGTATATATCCCTCCTCCTCTGTCGGATCCCTCATCGGCTCATTTTCCTGGTTCCCATGGTTACGGCTGATGAGCAACATTTCTGGTGCACCAGCTGACGTCACTTCTACATTCACAATTAACAGGGGAAATCGTCGGTCGGGCAGCATTGGGGGGGATTCTTCTGCTGGGATGATCAGTCCTCGGTGCTGGTGGAAGGACAGATGCTGTCAGGCTGGTGGGGGGGTGGCTGTGGGTTCCAGCATGTTATTCATCCGCAACAGGGGGGTTTCTTTATTCGTCTGCTGGTTATGTGTGTGTGGGGGGGATAGATATCTTGCAGCCATAGTTGTCAGACATCTCCTGGTAGGGCTGCTTGTGGTTCAGTTCTCAGGTTTGTCAGAACCTCTGCTCAGGTCGTTACCCCGTTTGTTTAATTGAGGCTCTGTCTACTTCTATTTTGTGTCCCTTCTCCTGCACAGGCTGCCAAGCCTTGCTTTGTCTGGTCATGTTCACCCAATACTCATGCACATGCCTGTCTGTGTTTTGTGTTTATTCATAGTTACTGAATAGCTATGGAGCTCTCCACATGCTGTCACTTGTTGTCCATCAATCCAGATTGTTAAAACGACTCCCCTCCTCTCTTTACTGCAGAGAGTTCTATACCCCCCGTGCTGAACACCATCAGCACCCCATGCCTGCTATTTGCCGAGCAACTAGGCTAAACTGGCTTTCAGATGATTCCTTTCATTATTTTATGTGTGCAAGTTTCATTAGACTAATCCACAGCACATGGTTTATTAATTTTGGTTTGGCGAGTACTTAGTATTCGGGCAGGAGCTTCCTTCACCCAGGATTGGTTTAGGCTGTCACTTGTAGTTCCACAGCTGCTTACAGCCCCTCATTTCTTTAGTATAGTCCATCCGTGCGGGTATGGTTGGGAGGGAGTGGGAGTATGCACAGCTTAGTTCTTAGTTTCATGAGTGGGGGGGTTCTCAACATTTGTAGCTCTTTAGTGTTAGGATGTCAGTGCAAGGAGGTTCATTGCTATACTATGGGCATACTTACATTTCTGAGTCTCTATCACCGTTGGTTATTATGTAATTTCTTTACATTTAACAGTGTCCGTTTCATCTTCATTTCATTACCATGACAAGATGTGGTGTGCTGGGACTGGTAGTTTCACAGGGCACGGTTGCTCACAGCTCCTTATCTCCTCGGTACTGTTTGTTCATCTGGCCAGGGTCATGAGGGTGTGGAGGGCTCACGCAGCTCACTTCCATTTTCCCCTAGTCCGGGGGGGGGTATCAGCATACTACAGCCCGTTGATGTAGGGCTGGTATACGGGTAGGCCCATTCTTATCTGTTCTCATTGGGTGCATTTCATCTTCATGTTTTGTCTCTTTGAGTACCATGTAGTTATGGCACATACAATAGTATCTGTTTCTATCCTCATAAGCATTTCCATGTCTTATCGTACTTTTCGTTCGGTTATTTATCATGTATACATGTGATCGTGTTTCAGGTGGATCCCCAGCTTATTCACAAGGCCAGCAAGGGGCGTGTGTGTGCCTTTTTTTTTGTCACGGGTTTAGTTAGCTAGTGCTCACATCTCAGGATCTGTCACATCTACAGATTCATACATGCTGAGGTTTCGTTTTAAATAATTGTTGGACCACAATCTTCTCGCCCATTTACCATACGTCATATGATGCATGTTCACCTCATTACACCTTTACTACTACCCACCATGGTCTGTGGGTACATTAGCCCTGAGTGTTCATTTTTAATTGGCTGTCTTTGCGCTGCAGTTTACTCAGACTCACTTACTGCATACACTAGGGTGGTGTTTGTCATTTATTCACATGCTGTTGGTCTTGTCTTCTCTGCACCTACATCCATATACTCAGGTACGAAGGGGTGTTGTTGTTTTTCATGTTCTGGTTGTCTGTTCTTATTTTCTCTGGTTGGTGTTTCCTTAGATCAGGGCATGTCACGAGTACGGATTAGTCAACACCCCCCTGTTCGGTTCGCACCAGAACATGCGAACAGGAAAAAAGTTTGTTCGAACATGCGAACACCGTTAAAGTCTATGGGACACGAACATGAATAATCAAAAGTGCTAATTTTAAAGGCTTATATGCAAGTTATTGTCATAAAAAGTGTTTGGGGACCTGGGTCCTGCCCCAGGGGACATGGATCAATGCAAAAAAAAGTTTTAAAAACGGATGTTTTTTCAGGAGCAGTGATTTTAATAATGCTTAAAGTCAAACAATAAAAGTGCAATATCCCTTTAAATTTCGTAGCTGGGGGGTGTCTATAGTATGCCTGTAAAGGGGCGCATGTTTCCCGTGTTTAGAACAGTCTGACAGCAAAATGATATTTCAAAGAAAAAAAGTCATTTAAAACTACTCGTGGCTATTGCATTGCCGGTCCGACAATACACATAAAAGTTCATTGATAAAAACGGCATGGGAATTCCCCACAGGGGAACCCCGAACCAAAATTAAAAAAAAAAAATGATGTGGGGGTCCCCCTAAATTCCATACCAGGCCCTTCAGGTCTGGTATGGATATTAAGGGGAACCCCGGCCAAAATTTAAAAAAAAACGGCGTGGGGTTCCCCCAAAAATCCATACCAGACCCTTATCCGAGCATGCAACCTGGCAGGCCACAGGAAAAGAGGGGGGAGGAGAGAGCGCCCCCCCTCCTGAACCGTACCAGTCCACATGCCCTCAACATTGGGAGGGTGCTTTGGGGTAGCCCCCCAAAACACCTTGTCCCCATGTTGATGAGGACAAGGGCCTCATCCCCACAACCCTGGCCGGTGGTTGTGGGGGTCTGCGGGCGGGGGGCTTATCGGAATCTGGAAGCCCCCTTTAACAAGGTGATCCCCAGATCCCGCCCCCCCTGTGTGAAATGGTAAGGGGGTACATAAGTACCCCTACCATTTCACTAAAAAACTGTCAAAAATGTTAAAAATGACAAGAGACAGTTTTTGACAATTCCTTTATTTAAATGCTTCTTCTTTCTTCTATCTTCTATCTTCCTTCATCTTCTTCTTCTTCTTCTTCTGGTTCTTCAGGCTCTTCCTCCGGCGTTCTCGTCCAGCATCTCCTCCGCTGCGTCTTCTATCTTCTTCTCCTCGGGCCGCTCCGCACCCATGCAATGGGGGGAGGCTCCCGCTCTTCTCTTCATCTTCTTCTCTTCTTTTTTTTTTTTGAAAATTCTTTTTATTCAAATTTTTCATGTATACAGTGACTTCTGGGCCGCCAACATGGCTATTCCCAGGTTTGGCCTCGCAGGGCCCAACAGTGAATCCCTACCCCTAGACTCCCCACCCCCCCCCCAAAAACCCTCACCCTTCCCTCCCTGTCACAGCCCAGATCCACAGATTCATAATAACCAATGTATGTTTAGCACTCCTGTAATATAAAGTTATCACACCGCTGGGCCAGACTGACTTTTATCACCTTATACGTCCCCAATCCTTCATCTTCCATATATTCCTCCCATGTTTCCATGTTAAGTAGTGTTTTCCTCAGTAGTATTTTTCCGTCCTCCAGCTAAATTTTAATCTTATATTAATATGGCTAACCTATTGTACTTTCATCTCCATACCATGCCTGCCACACCTTATCAAATTTATTTTTACAATCTCTAGCTTGATAAGTAGATTTGTAAAAAGGCATCATATTATTAACCAACTTCTTCCAAAATACGACATCAGGAGCTTGAGAATCTTTCCATTTTAGTAATATGGTCTTTTTGGCATAAAAAAGCAGAATAGTAAGCAGTGTTCTTAGAGCCCTGGTCTGTACCACCTCTTGTACTAATCCCAACAGACACACCTTGATATTTAAAGGTATAGGGATTGTGAGAAGGACCTCCTCCCAATACCTTTTTATTTGTGGACAGTCCCAGAAAACAAGACCTGCATCAGCCGGGGAAAAAGAGCATCTCCAGCACTCCGCTGATGCTGACCCAAAAATCTTTCCTAGTCTTGCCGGAGTGTAGTAACTCCTGTGAAGAAATTTGAATTGAATCAACCTATCCCTGGCTGACACCAAATGTTTAAACGGTTGATCCCATACTTCCTCCCAGTCCTCTCCCTGAAGCTCAGGAACCTCCAGTTCCCATTTGCTTCTGATCTTTGCTATTGCTTTTGGTGTAAGTTTGAAAAATTCTTTGTAAGATTTGGAGAGGGGTTTGTCTAGAACATCCTCCGATAACATTGACTCAAGTCTGGACGGAAAAGATTCTACTTTACGTACCCTGAATTGTGACTGATAGGCGTGCCGTAGTTGTAAGTAACGGAAAAAATAGACATTTTCCAAGTTATGTCTTGACTTTAACTGGGGAAACATCAGATCTGTTATGTCCCCTAGTGTCTTAATTCCCTTTATTGCCCAGATCATGGGGTCGGGTATATTGTAGAAGTGCTGCAGCATAGGATTCATCCACAGCGGAGTTGTGGGCGAATAACCTTGAAAGCTTGGGGATGCTAAATGAACCGCCATGTCCCAGGCTTTTATTGTAGCCTTCATGGTAGTAGTTATTGGTAAGTCAGACTTAAGTTCCCTAAATAGTGCCATACACAAGCTTTCATAGGACCCCAGGTGAGCCGCTTCCAATACCGTGGCTGCATCCCCGTCATCCATGATTAGCCATCTACGTGCAAAAACCATCTGTCCTGCCAGATAGTACTTGTGCCAATCAGGGAGTGCCAGTCCCCCCCGTCTCCTGGTTCCTGAAGTACCTTAAGCCCAATCCTGGGGGGTTTTGGAGCCCATAAAAAGGAGCCCACTATACCATCTATTTGATGAAAAAAAGATTTTGGAATCCAGATTGGAGCGTGTCTCAGAAAATATAAAATCACTGGCAGGACCTTCATTTTGAGTAGGCTAATCCTGCCTATTAACGAGAGCGGAAGCCTGGACCACGCCTGAGTTTTTTGTTTGAGGAAAGTTATTAGTGGGAGTAAGTTAAGGGACATGTAGTCATTTATATTTGCTGTGACCTTTACTCCAAGGTATTTCATAGATGATACCCATTGTAACGGCAGATCCGGGTCGACCCCATTTTTTGCTCTATCATCTAAAGGAAGTATTGAGGACTTGTTCCAATTCACTTGTAACCCCGAAAACCTGGCAAAATCATCCAAGATTTCCAGTACCACTGTTAGTGAATTCTTCGGATCCGTCAGAAACAAGAGCATATCATCTGCGTAAAGTGCAACTGTTTCGTGAATGATGCCCACTTTGATATCCTGCACCCTCCCGGAGACCCTTAAGGCAATGGCCAATGGCTCCATCACTAGGGCGAAAAGGAAGGGGGACAGAGGACACCCCTGTCTTGTGCCTCTACCTATCACAAAAAACTGAGACACCCTCCTGCCCATGCGGATCGCCACCCTGGGGTTGCTGTATAGCAGAGAGACCCATTTCCGAAATTGTGGTCCAAATCCCATGACCTCTAATACCTTATCCATGAATTTCCAATCTACAGAATCAAAGGCCTTTGCTATGTCGAGGGATACCAATATTTTAGATTCAGAGTCTGTGGAGAGAAGCTGTAGATGCGTGAACAGTCTCCTAAGATTTGTGTCTGTCGATTTTCCTGGCATGAAGCCAGTTTGATCTATATTAACTATAGTCTGAATAACCTGGGCCAGTCTGGTAGCTAATACCTTGGTTAAGATTTTTAGGTCTGTGTTTAGTAGGGCTATAGGACGGTACGATGCACATTCTGTCAGGTCCTTCCTGGGTTTTGGCAGGAGAATCATGTATGCTTCCATCATTGAATCAGGTAGAGAGGAGTGCTCTAGACAATGTTCCAATAGCCAATTGAATCTACCGGCTAATTGTTCAATGTTTGCCCTGAAGAAGTCAGCAGGTATACCATCTGGCCCTGGGGCCTTGTTGGGCGGAAATGTGCATATAGCAGCCTCTATTTCTTTAACTGTTATTTTGGCCTCTAGTAAGTTGCAGTCTTCCTCCGATAATCTAGGTATCGGTAGATTCCGCATTACATTGTCCAATTCCGCCATGTCATAGGGAGGAATGGGAGAATACAGCGACGAGAAAAAATCCACAAACTCCTGCATGATAAGTACCGGATCACTAACCTGCGCCCCACTCCCATCTTTAATAACCGGGATGTGTGCCATCGGAGGGTGATCCGCCACCAGCATGGCCAGGAGCTTCCCATTTTTGTCTCCCTCGGCGAAAATGTAATGTGTTTTCTGAGATTCCACTGATTTAGTTTGTCCTTTAACCTGCAGTGATAGACGTCGTCTAACCTCCAGTAGGGATTCATACGATTCCCTTGATGGGGCTTCCGCATGTGCCCTGGCCTGTTCTCTCTCTTCCTGTTGCAGAGTGTTATATCCCTCGTTCTCATTTACCCTGGCTGTCTTAATGGCCGATATGGATTCCCCTCTGACTAACGCCTTGAAGGCGTCCCAGACCACTGGAGGCTCTGCTGCATCAACATTGGACATCCAGTAATTTTTAGTCGCCTCTTCCAGCTGGGCAGCAACCTGTTCGTGCTGCAACCATCCGGGAGATAGGCGCCAGCCTCCCCTCTCCCCCCCCGGACCTATGGCCAGAGTGAGAAGGAGGGGATTATGATCCGACAGACCCCCTGCCAGGTAGTCAATACTAGACACATATTGTAACATGAGGTTATTACCAAAAGCCAAGTCGATTCTCGCTGAGGAGCCATGTGCTGTCGATATGTGAGAGAAGCATCTATCTGTCGGATGCTTCCACCGCCATATCTCTTCCACTCCGACCGTGGAGGCCCAATTCCTTAAATCGGTAGAGCTTGTCCTGCCTAGGTTGGAGGAGTCCAATGCCGCATCTAGCACCACATTGAAATCCCCCAACACCACCAGGGGTAAATGTAAAAATTGTGCCAATCTGGTCACCATGTCATACAGAATTTGAACCTGAAAAGGTGGAGGTACGTATACAGTTATTAACAACATTTGACTGTTAAGAATGTCCATTATCACTGCAGCATATCTTCCCTCTGGATCTGTAACTACGTGATGAATAGTGCAAGGAACAGATCTACTAATGAGAATGGACACTCCTCTCGCAAACGTGGAATATGTGGAGTGAACAGCTTTTTGGATCCACTGTTTACGTAAGGCCAACACTTTACTACCCTCTAAATGGGTTTCCTGGAGAACAACTAGGTGAGGTTTATAGTGTTTTAAATAGTGAAAGACTGAGGCCCTCTTGAACTTGTTATTGAGACCCCTGACGTTCCAGGACACTATATTAATTTTATCCGTCATGACTTTTCCTGTCCATAGGACCAATAGTGGGGAACGTCAGGGGACCCATTCTCCCCCCCCCAACGGTGTTACCCATACTCAAAAACATTAATAGATCTCCATACCTCATGAAAAATTCAGACCTTTGGGCTGTGACAAATATACCTTCCCCCCTGCTATTATACCAGAAAAAAGTCCCCAACGAAACTCAAAAACAGTACTGGTATGTAGCTTCATCCCAAAAAAAACAACAAAAAACTTCTTGTGGGATCTGGTCGTTGCAATCAACAGTTCTGCAGCTCGATGTGGAATCCTCCTGTTTCCTCTTTGCTCCAGCTCAAAAAATTTCTCATCAGAGCATCCAGAAAAAAAGGATGTAGAATAAGATAAAAAAAACCAAGAGAAAAAATAATTTAACAACCGAAAAAGTACCTCAGCACATGTTGCGGAAAGAGCCTTCCTCCCTTACGGATATGTAGAGATCTTCACTGGAGACGTCCTCCATCTGAGGTCAATGGATATTTGCTTAAGCTGTAGACTCAGATCATCTCCGTCGTATCAGCATGTGGTCCTCGCGCACAGTTAGGTGCTTAGTCCCGCAGGCCTCTTACCCATCTTAATCTTGGCTCTGTGTTGAGACTCTTGGGCATTTGAAGAATGATCTTAAGGCCTTCCGCTGTGCAGACATTAATAGCTGCAAATTATCGTTCTCTGTATTACACGGTTTCCTGAGTAATTAGGGTATGAACCTTTGCCATAAAACAACGCACAACAGGTGCAGCATTCGGTCCAAGTAAGATTGAAATCAGTTCAAAGTAGATTTAGGATAGTTCCTTGTCTAGCCAGTCGCTGGCCTCTCCAGGATCTTCAAAGAATTTCATGCTGCCCTTATATTGAATCCTGAGCTTGCTCGGGTATAGCATACTGTATTGGATCTCTTTATCTCTCAGTCGCTTGTGTATGTCATTAAAGGACCTACGTTGTTGCTGTGTAGCCGCCGAAAAGTCCGGAAAAAACATTACTCTTGCATTTTCATATTTCAGCTCCGGTATTTGCCTGGACTTGGCCAAAGTCATGTCACGGTCTCTATAGTTCAGAAACCGGACCAGCAGGGGCCTAGGGAACGCTCCTGGCGGTCTGCGAACTGTGGGTACTCTGTGTGCTCTCTCAACAACATATGTGGGGGGCAAATCTTTCAGCGACAGAAGTTGTTTGAAAAAACTTTCAGCAAATAGGACAGGCTTATTCCCTTCTGCCCCCTCAGGTAGGCCCACCACTCTGATATTATTTCTCCTCTGTCTGTCTTCGGCATCTATTGCTTTGCGCTGCAAGGAGAGCACCATGTCTTTCAGTTCAGCTAAATTTGCCCCCTGAGAGTGAGTGATATCTTCCACATCAGAGACCCTCGTTTCCACCGTATTAAGTCGCCCCCGGATCTTGTCAAGATCATGCCTTATCAGGGTGCATTCGGATGATAGGTGATCAATTCTACCCATAAGTTCAGACTTACTAGTGTTTATGGCTTCTAGGATCGGTCTTATTATAGCATCCGTATCCACAGTCCCCTGAGGCTCCTCTACTTGATCCTCAGCTATCTCCATCTCAGCAGCGTCTCTGTCCGTCGCCATCTTCTCTGATGTCATCGTGGCGCGCTTTGCTGTGATCCGTGCAGGCAAGATGGAGGGGGCGGAGTCTTTCGTTCCGTCCTTCATGGAGCGGGTATGGCGCTGCTTCTTGGAGGACGAGGAATGCATCCTTTTGCTCCTGACTGCTTCCCCTACAGGATAGTTAGGTTGGAATGGCAGATTGAATGCTCCAAAGTCACGGATTAGCACAGGATAAACGGAGCCTCTGAGAAACGCTTGCTGCCTTGCTCACATCTGGCCACGCCCCCTATCTTCTTCTCTTCTTCATCTTTTTCTCTTCTTCTCTTCTTCTTCTTCTCTGGGCCGCTCCGCATCCATGGTGGCATGGAGGGAGGCTCCCGCTGTGTGACGCGTCTCCTCTTCTGACGGTTCTTAAATAACGGGGGGCGGGGCCACCTGGTGACCCCGCCCCCCTCTGACGCACGGTGACTTGACGGGACTTCCCTGTGACATCACGGGGAATGCCACAGGGAAGTCCCGTCATGTCCCGTGCGTCAGAGGGGGGCGGGGTCACCGGGTGGCCCCGCCCCCATTATTTAAGAACCGTCAGAAGAGGAGACGCGTCACACAGTGGGAGCCTCCCTCCATGCCAGCATGGATGCAGAGCGGCCCGGAGAAAAAGAGAAGAAGAGAAGAAGATGAAGAAGATGAAGAGAAGAGCGGGAGCCTCCCCCCATGCCATGGGTGCGGAGCGGCCCGAGGAGAAGAAGATAGAAGACGCCGCGGAGGAGATGCTGGACGAGAACACCGGAGGAAGAACCAGAAGAGCCTGAAGAACCAGAAGAAGAAGAAGAAGAAGAAGAAAAAGAAGATGATGAAGGAAGATAGAAGAAAGAAGAAGCATTTAAATAAAGGAATTGTCAAAAAACTGTCTCTTGTCATTTTTAACATTTTTGACAGTTTTTTAGTGAAATGGTAGGGGTACTTTTGTACCCCCTTACCATTTCACACAGGGGGGGATCTGGGGGTCCCCTTGTTAAAGGGGGCTTCCAGATTCCGATAAGCCCCCCGCCCGCAGACCCCCACAACCACCGGCCAGGGTTGTGGGGACGAGGCCTTTGTCCTCATCAACATGAGGGCAAGGTGTTTTGGGGGACTACCCCAAAGCACCCTCCCAATGTTGAGGGCATGTGGCCTGGTACGGTTCAGGAGGGGGGGCGCTCTCTCATCCCCCCCTCTTTTCCTGCGGCCTGCCAGTTTGCATGCTCGGATAAGGGTCTGGTATGGATTTTTGGGGGGACCCCACGCGTTTTTTTTTTTTTTTTTGGCGCGGGGTTCCCCTTAAAATCCATACCAGACCTGAAGGGCCTGGTATGGAATTTAGGGGGACCCCCACGTCATTTTTTTTTTTTAATTTTGGTTCGGGGTTCCCCTGTGGGGAATGCCCATGCCGTTTTTATCAATTAACTTTTATGTGTATTGTCAGACCGGCAATGCAATAGCCACGAGTAGTTTTAAATGACTTTTTTTTTCCTTTGAAATGTCATTTTGCTGTCAGACTGTTCTAAACATGGGAAACATGCGCCCCTTTACAGGCATACTATAGACACCCCCAGCTACGAAATTTAAAGGGATATTACGCTTTTATTGTTTGACTTTAAGCATTATTAAAATCACTGCTCCTGAAAAAACGTCCGTTTTTAAAACTTTTTTTTTGCATTGATCAATGTCCCCTGGGGCAGGACCCAGGTCCCCAAACACTTTTTATGAAATAACTTGCATATAAGCCTTTAAAATTAGCACTTTTGATTTCTCCCATAGACTTTTAAAGGGTGTTCCGCGGCATTCGAATTTGCCGCGAACACCCCAAATTGTTGGCTGTTCGGCGAACTTGCGAACAGCCGATGTTCGAGTCGAACATGAGTTCGACTGGAACTCGATGCTCATCCCTAGTCACGAGTTTCGGAAGCAACAAATTTGCTTTCATCTCTCTGGTAGCACATCATCATCAAGGAGTTGGTCTATCCCTAAGCTCATAGCTGAGCTTCACCACAGGGGTATCCCTGTCCTGACACAGCTGGGGAGGCAGTACTCTTCAGATTGTTATTCCCAACTCCATCCCAACCTCTACCATCCACCTGCGCAGAACTTGTTTCTATGCATATTCTTTAACTCAGATTCACATGGTGCTTAATACGCTCTTAACACCCATGCTACAATTGCTAGAAAGGATGGAGGTCATCGAAGCCCGCTTGGCTAGAGTTGAGGTGTCAGCTGCACCCCCAGCTCCTGCTCTTCCTAGTGACCCTGCAGGTAATATTGAAATTTCTTTACCTGTGGCAGCTCCTTCACCTTTAGCAGTATTGCCTGCAGTGTCCCCAGCTCATTTAATCCCCGCCAATATCAGGAAGGACATTCCAGTGGGCAAAGATGCCTTGGCCTCTCTTCTAATAACATCTCAAGACATTCCAGAGACCAATCTTTTTCTTATGGTGGGGGGGGTCTTGTGGTGCTCGGAACTAAGGATCCCAGGCTTAGTGGTGGACTTGGTGCATTAGTACGGTGGGTTCATTTTCTATGATCATCAGTTTTTTGCAGCGAAGGTGACGGCCACTTGGGCACAATTCCGGGTGGTGACAGGTTGAAGCAATATTGCTATGCAAGTTTTCTGCAGGCATTTCACCAACCTGAAATCCCCTGCCTGTGCCAATTGTCAGTCCTCAGCCCAACTTGGGTTTCAGTAAGCTTTCACACAGGCCTCATCACTCTCCCGTCAGAGACTTTGTATGTAGTAACTGGGCTTCAGTAGACAGTCATGCTTTCATTGTTGATGGGTTGCTGAAGGCCAGAAGTTTCCAAGTGGTTTGTGATTGGTCCGGTTCTGCAACACCATTCTGCATATGGAGGGTCAGGCCCATCGGGGTGGTTAGTGGCTAGTTTTCCAACTAATATTGGGTGATTTGCGGTTTGTCTGTGCCTTATTTGTTTTACATTCCAAGCCTTAATTCCTCATTTCCTCTGAAGATTTTTGTTGAAGTACTCCTCCGTGGGTCTGGCTATCCAGCAGATTCTACAGTTAGGCAGGGGTACTTGGCTATCCCAGCTGATATTACCAATGCTTTCAAGCAACTTCATATAGAAAAATTGATTAAAGATCAGTACTCACTATTAGTTACCACAACACTGGGTGTTCAATATACCCGTGTGGTGTCCCAAGATTTGCAGGCTCACCAATAATAGGTGCAGTCTCTGTGCCTAAATATTATAGAAAGAGAAGATTACATGGGAAAGATTCCCACTGAAAAGAGACACAGGTGGACCATGCTGCTTAATAAGGGATGCATTTTATTAGAAAAATATGTTTAATACAAAAAGAGCCAGGACCAGGTACCCACCACCAATTTTATTAGAAACCCTTTTAACAAAAAAACCCTGCTAAATGGTGGTTGATTGAGATAAGTTGCTGAGGCAGCTTTAACCAGTTGCCAACCGGCCCATAGCCAAATGACGGCTGCAGGGCGGTTGGATAACTCTGGGATCACGTCATATGATCCCAGAGTTCCTGCACACGGGAACATCCGTGACTGCCGGGTCCAGAGGACCCGGCGCATCACGGATCACAGTAAATGGCCGCTGATCGCCAAATGACGGAGCGATCACATGTAAACAAACCGGCGTCATGTCATGACACCGGTTCCTCCCTCCCCTCTCTGTATCGATCGGTACAGAGAGGGAGAGATTAGATGGGAGCCGCGCTGTGGGCTGGATGTGTAGTGCCCACAGCGCTGCTCAGTGACATGTACAGTCATATCCATCCATCCCTTCATGCTCAGCCATCCCCCCATGCTCTGCAATTCCCTGTGCAATACTCTGCAATGCCCTGCAATACTCTGCAATAGTCTGCAATACTCTGCAATGCCCCGCAATACTCTGCAATTCCCCGCAATACTCTGCAATACCCCTTAATACTCTGCAATACCCTGTGCAATACTCTGCAATACCCTGCAATACACTACAATGCCCCGCAATACTCTGCAATGCCCCGCAATACTCTGCAATGCCCTGCAATACTCTGCAATGCTCCGCAATAGTCTGCAATACTCTGCAATGCCCCGCAATACTCTGCAATGCCCCGCAATACTCTGCAATGCCCCGTAATACTCTGCAATGCCCCGCAATAATCTGCAATGCCCCACAATACTCTGCAATGCCCTGCAATACTCTGCAATGCCCCGAAATACTCTGCAATGCCCCGAAATACTTTGCGATGCTCCGCAATACTCTGCAGTACCCCACAATACTCTGCAATGCCCCGCAATACTCTGTAATACCCCGCAATACTCTGCAATACCCTGCAATACTCTGCAATACCCCACAATACCCTGCAATACCCTGCAATACTCTGCAATACCCCACAATACCCCGCAATACTCTGCAATATCCCGCAATACCCCGCCATACCCAGCCATACTCTGCCATACCTAGCCATACTCTGCAATGCTCGGTGATGCCCAGCCATGCTCAGCCATACTCGGCCATACTCAGTTGTACTCGGCCTCTGTATGTGGCCAAGCTGTGGAAGTCTCACACATGTGGTATCGCCGTACTCCGGAGGAGTAGGAGAATCTATTTTGGGGTGTCATTTTTGCTATGTACATGCTATGTGTTAGAAACATTGTATAAATGGACAACTTTGTGTTAAAAAAAATGTGTTTTAACCACTTCCGGCCCGCCGGCCGTCATATGACGTCCTTGACTTTGTGCAGGGATATCTGAATGATGGGTGCAGCTACAGGCATCATTCAGATATCAGATTTTTCAGCCGGTGATTCCCTAAACCATGAGAATGATTATAGCGGCTGTTCCACTGCTTGATCGTTCTTATGGGAGGTGAGAGAGGATGTCCCTCCCTCTCGCCGCCCTCAGGTGCTTCTACCGAATCACCGCTACGATCAAAGCCAGGATCATTTTTTTTTTTTATTTCAGGCTTCCCAGCCTAGAGGTGAGGTGTGGGGTCTTATTGACCCCATATCTCACTGTAAAGAGGACCTGTCATGCCATATTCCTATTACTGGGGATGTTTACATTCCTTGTAATAGAAATAAAAGTGATCAAAAAATTTATTTTTTGGAAAAAAGCCTCAAACTAAAATAAAAAAGTAAAATGAACAATAAAAAAAAAATTTTCCCCGCGTCACCGTGTGCTCGCATGCAGAAGTGAACGCATACGTAAGTTGCACCCACATATGAAAATGGTGTTCAAACCACACATGTGAGGTATCGCTGCGATCGGTAGAGCAAGAGCAATACTTTTGGCCCTAGACCTCCTCTGTAACTGACAACATGTAACCAGTAAAAAATTTTAAAGTGTCTCCTATGGGGATTTTTAAGTAGCAAAGTTTGGCGCCATTCCACGAGTGTGTGCAATTTTGAAGGGTGACATGTTAGGTATCTATTTACTCGGAATAACTTAATCTTTCACATTATGCAAAAACATTGGGCTAACTTTACTGTTTGTTTTTTTTTTAAAGCACAAAACTATTTT
This sequence comes from Aquarana catesbeiana, assembly GCF_042186555.1. Taxonomy (NCBI): domain Eukaryota; kingdom Metazoa; phylum Chordata; class Amphibia; order Anura; family Ranidae; genus Aquarana; species Aquarana catesbeiana. The sequence continues at coordinate 331,206,655 of NC_133328.1, read as the reverse complement.
TTTTTTCAAAAAAAACGCGTTCGAAAAATTGCTGCGCAATGCGAGATAAAAAGTTGAAACGACCGCCATTGTATTCTCCAGGGTCTTTGATAAAAACACATATATAATGTTTTGGGGTTCTATGTAATTTTCTAGCAAATAAATTATGATTTTTACATGTAGGAGAGAAATGTCAGAATTGGCCTGGGTGCTCCTAGAATGCCTGATGGTGCTCCCTGCATGTTGGGCCTCTGTATGTGGCCACGCTGTGTAAAAGTCTCACACATGTGGTATCACCGTACTCGGGAGTAATAGCATAATGTGTTTTTGGGTGTAATTTGTGGTATGCATATGCTGTGTGTGAGAAATAACTTGCTAATATGACAATTTTGTGAAAAAAAAAAAAAGAAAAAAAATCTTGATTTTCAAAGAATTGTGGGAAAAAATGACAACTTCAAAAAACTAATCATGCATCTTTCTAAATACCTTGGAATGTCTTCTTTCCAAAAAGGGTCATTTGGGGGGTATTGGTACTTTTCTGGCATGTTAGGGTCTCAAGAAATGAGATAGGCCATCAGTAATTCAGGTGTGATCAATTTTCAGAGATTGGCACCATCGCTTGTGGACTCTATAACTTTCACAAAGACCAAATAATATACACCGATTTGGGTTATTTTTACCAACGATATGTAGCGGTATAAATTTTGGCCAAGATATATGAAGAAATAATTACTAATTTGCAAAATTTTATAACAGAAACGAAGAAAAATTCATTTTTTTACAGAATTTTCGGTCTTTTTTCTTTTATAGCGCAAAAAATAAAGAACCCAGCGGTGATTAAATACCACCAAAAGAAAGCTGAAAATTGGTCTGGTTATTAAGGGGGTTTAAGTGCCCAGTGGTCAAGTGGTTAATTAAGATTATAGCAAAACATAGCTGTCAATGTGGAGAGATGATTATAGTTCACAGTTAGTATCCAATCCAAAGGCATAGATATACAGTTTCCCAGAATGGAATTGCATGTATTCACAGGATCTAGCTGTTGGAAAAACAATAGCTCAATTATGCTATTATGAAGCTGGCTAATACTGGCTGAAAAGTAAAAAAGGCAAAATATTCAATCTAACGATCCCGAGAGGACGCAGCCAAAGTAGAAAAAACAGAAATAGATCATCCAATCATTCAAGTAATAGTCAGTAGGCAGTACTCGTCAGACAGTGACAAAGATGACAACACTAAAAATGTAGACTTTGCACTTGCAGACGTGACCGATATGATGTTAGAAACCATGAATCAGACCGAGACAGAAGTACAGTTAATCACACTTATTTAATAACAATAAAAAGGTAAACAGAGTAAGCCTAGTCAATACATAGCCAGAGTTCAGTAACCAGATCGGGTAGTCAGCCAATGCCAATGTCAGAGAGCCAGAGATCAACATAGTAGTACAGCAAACAGGATCAGGAGCCAGAAGGGACATCAGCCGAGCAAGTCTTCAACAGGAACGCAGGAGAAAGTTTCTGAGATGTGACCAAAAGTGAAGGCAGAGATGAAGTGAGCTGGATGGCTTTAAGTAGGCAGGACTGACGAGCAGATCATCAACAGCTGAGTCACTGTGGAGAGAAAGGAGCTGGCAATTAGCCGACAGCTGAGCGGCCAGCTCAGAGAAGAAAGGGCTGAGCCCAGCCCTGACATGTGACCAATCTATTCCCTTTAGGGAACTCACAAAAGGAAGGAGCAAAAGTAGACATAAAAGACCAAGGAAGAGGACCACTCGAGGGAGGGTTTACCAGACTTGTAAACAGGCCAAAACTTGCAGCAACAAGTACTAGATAGCGGCGATTCCCAAACTGTCTTGTCACCTCTGTTGAGGGATATGGAAGTTTTTATTTTTTCAAATTTTCCGATAAAAGAGAGACACGTCAACTTATTAAGTAAGGGTTTGTCCTTTTCGCCCTCAACAGCGATGGATGAATTTACAGTGTTCAAAGACATCACTTGCACAAGGTGGTATTTAAACTCTGGCATACTGGCCAAAATAATACCACGCCAATGGGGGCTACATCTGCTATGACCCCGGAGGATAAAGAAGAAAGCCTAGCCCTAGAGAGTCTGATTGCCCTTTTGGATGAGCAGATTGACTCAGACAATGAATCTAATCCTGAACCAGTTAGAAGACCGAGTAACTTACAAATTAAGTCCAAGAAAATGCCTCCCTTGCATAAACACCACTGGATTAGCGTATTCTTGGGGACGACCTTAATAAAAATCAACTGGACTCAACGTGGCCCAGACAATCTTTCTAGTCAGGATAGATGAGCACTCTCTGAACTTGAACATGCGGATGACTTGATAGTGAAGTCCAGTGATAAGGGAGGTAACGTGGTTTTAATGTCAGCCGATATGTATGAAAGAGAGGTTGCTGCCGAGTAACCCCTTTCCTGCATTAGTCAAGAAAATAAACCAACAACTTTCCTTGGGCCACAAAGTGAATCTTTTGACAAAGAAGCAATGGAATTATCTGAGGGTGGGGGAATATAATAATCCCACATTTTATATAATCCCAAAACTAAACTAAAAAATATAAATCCCTTGATAATCCCCCCAGTAGACCTATTGTCTTGGCAATAAAAGGCCCTCTAGAAAGGATTGGGAGATATGTTGATTCCTTCATAAAAACTCTGGTGACCTCTTTGCCATCGTATGTTTGCAATACACACGACATTTTGGCTAAGTTACATGATTTGGAGATACCGCCTGAGGCCCTACTTGTGGGTATCGACGTGGAATCACTTTACACATTGATACCCCATGACTGGGGCCTCAGAACGGTCTCTTTCTTTCTGGAAACAGCACATCCTGACTTTGGGGCACAAAATGAAATCATCTTGGAATTATTGGAATTGGCACTGACCAATAATTATTTCCAATTCCTCGATGGATATTATCAGCAAACGAGGGGCACAGCGATGGGAGCTCCCTGGGCCCCCTCATATGCTTGCCTCCATCTGGGTCTGTGGAAATGGGGTGTTGTCTATAAGATGCCAATGTACCTCAGCCGGGCATTGACCTGACTAAGGTACATTGATGATATCATGATGGTATGGCTGGGTGACCGTGAAGAACTTGACGAGTTTCTGTCGATTCTAAATAAGAATGACAGAAACACCGTCTTGACCCATGTGATAGATGCCAATACAATCTCTTTCCTTGACCTGCAGATTACACGTGTGGATACACGACTGGAGACTTGTACCTACAGAAAGCCCACAGCGGCAAACACGCTTCTGCAGGCATCAAGTCACCATCCAGACCACCTAATTAAAGGTATCCCAGTGGGCCAGTTTCTGTGACTCCGCAGAAACTGCTCAAAAGACGATGATTTTCATAAGGAGGCAACTGAAATGTTTGCCAGGTTTAAAGATAGGGGTTACCCCCAAAAAACTTTGAAGCAAGCACACAAAAAGGCCTGGTTGACAGACAGAAGGGATCCTCTGGCTGACAAAACAGTCTCCACAAATGGAAACAAAAAACTGACATCTACGCAAGCTCCATTAAGAATTATTACTAATTGCCCCTACCTAACTTACTAAATGATATAAAACATTTCGGGGAATTATCAAATCTAAAGGTCAATTATTCCAAATCGCACGCCCTAAATGTTTCACTACCACCAGTGGAAGTTACTCACTGTCAGGAATCCTTCCCTTTCCAATGGAAAAAAGATGCCATTACCTATCTTGGCATCCAAATTACTAGGAAAATAACAGATTTGTACAATCAAAACTTCTTACCCGCTCTTACTAAAATCCAAACAGAACTGAAGGAATGGGCCAATCTAAGTGTTTCTTGGTTTGGTAGAGCGGAGTTAATAAAAATGATTGTTCTCCCCCGTCTATTATATTTGATGCAGACAATTCCAATTCACCTCCCTCCTTCCTTTTTCGCAATATACAAAAAGGCATGCTCTTCCTTTATTTGGAAAAACACTGCCCCACGCATCAAATAATCTCGTCTTAATTGGACTAAAGTGAAAGGTGGAATTGGGTTACCTGACCTCCCCAAATGCCACTTGGCATGCCATCTAACCAGGATTGTGGACTGGCGGGTCCACAAGACTGGGAAGCATGGGTTACACTAGAGAATCATTGCACAAACTGTCTGATACATACCCTTCCCTAGCTTACACCCAACCACTGAAGTCGGACCCTTAAAACACATCCCCTCATCCTAGCTTTGCTAATGGCCTTTGACCGAAGCATACGCCTTTCCAAAATATCCTCTTGACCAAGCCCCCTGACCCCCTTATGCAACAATCCAGACTTTCCCCCAGGTGAATCCACCTCATTCTTAAAAAGGTAATGGCCACATGAAGAGGTGCTAGCACACCATTTCTTCCACAAGGGACAAATATGTTCGTATGAAGATTTAGTTAAACTCTCCTCGACCAATGACTTCCTTTTCTGGACATATAGGCAACTGAGGCATTTCCTCTCCTCTGAAGACCCAACCACAACATGGTGTAGACAACTTTCCCCATTTGAAGCCCTCTGTGCAAATAACACGCCCCTGAGGCATTTAAATTCTAATATCTACACTCTACTCCAAGGCTAACCTGACCAGACAAAAACTACACCCTCACTTAGCTCATAGGAAAAAGATTTACATATAAACCTTACAAAAGAACATTGGGAAGATATATATACCTACGCACACAAGGGCTCGGTGAATGTAGAAATCCAAGAAAATGGGTATAAAATTGCAACTAAATGGTACAGAACAAATTTTCATCCACAATTCCAAATATCTGCTGGAGATGCAAAACAGAGGTAGGCTCCATGATCCATATCTGGTGGGAGTGCCCCTTAATACAACTCTTTTGGCAGGAAGTCAACTCCATTATCTCACAGGTCACCACTTATACCTTAAACTATAATCCCGCACAATATCTCCTCCATCATACAACTCTCCCTAAACAGGCTTATTACAAATCACTAGCCATGCATATGGTCAATGCGACCAGATTATGCATTCCTATACACTGGCAATCCACAGCTAGCCTCTCCATTCAGGAATGGCTGACTAGGGTTGCTAGGATAGAGGAGATGGAGGAACTGATCTATACCTCCCAAGAACGTCTACAGAAATTTTTGACCATCTTTGCCTCTTGGAAATACTTCCAGACCACAGAAAAATATAAAACCTTCTTTCCTTCCCTGATTAGGGATACTTAGATCATATACCAGAGGGCGCAGTGTCGGTGGGGGGAGGGGGACGCTGAGGATGGCTCCCATCACATGTCTTTCTCCCCCTTTCTATTTCTGCCTTTCCTATCCTGACCCCCTCACCCCTTACTTCCTTACCCCATCCTGTTTCCCCAACACAGTCTTGTCCCCCCCCAGAGTATTTGACCAACCAAAACTCTCTAGAGACGCACCAACGAAAACATTTAAATGATAACAGTATCATTATAGTCAGGACTTATGTCTCTTTCATGAACCAGGTTAGACCTATATTATATATTGATATTGGTCTCACGGGTTTAGCACCCATTTGCATCACTACCTGACCCAGCTCGGGTGCCTCTCTCCTAATTTACCATTATGTTGGTTATGCATTGGTTGGCAAGATATGACTAAATTTGTATAATACTGTTCTATTCACCATGACCCATGCAGCACTGACTCACCCGCTTTTCTCTTCTGTACAAAAGGGTCATGGTTTCACTTTTTGTATTTGCTGTATACCTGTCTTGCATGTTCTCAATCTTTGAATTTTTCAATAAAATCTTTTATGGAAAAATAATTATTACTAATTATGGGGCACAGTGGAAACAGGTAACAATCATACTTCAAAAACATTGGGGGCTACTGACAAAATCACAGATGCTGAAAGAAATTGTTGGACCTCGCCCCCAAATGATTGCCAGTAGAGCAAGGAATCTAAAAGATGTACTAGTACATTCAGAATACACTAGAAAAAGAAAGACAGACTGGCTATCAGACTTGCCCCCCCACAAGGGAATGTATGCCTGCGGACATTGCCAGGTGTGCAAATTTGTTGAGAGGACTACAATGTTCACTGATGTGACTCGGAGTGTCTCATTCTAAATTAAGAATTTTATTAATTGTGCAACCTCCAGGGTTATTTATATGCTGGAGTGTCCATGCCATAAATATTATATTGGAAAAAACAAAAGACAGCTCCGGGTCCGCATCGGGGAACATATAAGAAGCATAAAAAATGCAGTTAAAAAAGATAACAAACAAAAGAGAGAGGACATGTCCCCACTTGCGTTACACTTCGCAGATAACCATAATGGCAATACTGCTGGCATCCATATCAAAGGGATCTATACCCTAAATTTACCTACACGTAGGGGCAATTTTGACACGATCATGCTCCAAAAGGAGAAGATGTGGATCTTCCGATTAAAAACACTTATGCCTCCATACCTAAACACAGAATGTAGCCTCCAGCCATTTTTGGATTAATTAGGGCCTAATTATATATTTTTTGCTTGTATTTGATATACACTTGAGGTATGTGACTTTTCTGTATACTTTAGGCAGCTGCTATTCCACTACTCAAGAGCCTTATATGCATCCCCCTTGGGCTTGAACTAATTTATAATGAAATATGCGTTTTTTTCAGGTTCAGCTAAATTTATGTTATCTTGAAATCAATAATCGCATAACTTTCATACTTGCTGATTACTTTAAAGTAAATCTACACAATGTAAGTTTAGGCCCTATCTGGAGTAAATTACTCCTTGGAGCCATATTGGATGCATATTGAATCTCGTGAATATCCTCTATTTTATTGAATACAGCTGCTGTGTATTTAGTAAAGTATAGGAATATAGAGAGACATATATAGCCTTTCAACCCTAATCAATTCATAGTGATCTGCTGAAAATGCTACATAGCAATTAATAGTCGCATAACTAGGGCTTAATTCTCTCTCTCTCTCTCTCTCTCTCTCTCTCTCTCTCTATATATTATATATATATATTCTTTTGTCTGTATTTGATATACATCTGAGGTATGCGATTTCTTTGTATACTTCAGGCAGCTGTTATTCGATTACTCAAGTTCCATATATATGCATCCTCTATGGGCTCAAACTAATTTATAATGAAACATGCGTTTTTTCAGGTTTAGATAAATGTATGTTATCTTGAAATGAATAATCGCATAACTTTCATGCCTGCTGACCACTTTCAATTAAACTTAAATAATGCAAGTTTAAGCCCTTTCTGGATTGAAAAGCCATCCATATTGGATGCATGTCGAACTATGTAAATATCCTTTGTTTCATTGAATTCAGCTGCTGTGTATAAAGCAAAGTATAGTAATAATAAAAAATAAAAAATATAGAGAGACATATACAGTCTTCTAGCCCTAATCAATTCATAGTGATATATGCGGCTGTTTTCTGAAAATGCTGCATAGCGATTAATAGTCGCTTAACCTCTATTCAGCTTTTTTCTTTTCGTTTTTTCTTTTCTTTTCTATTTTCTGTACTTTCTACCTTTCTCTGATGTTATGTAGGTTTGATTCTATGTCTTTATTATTCAAGGTATCTGTTAAGTCAACCTGTTCTATTTTTAATTTTGCTGAAAACATATCAATCCATGTCTGCAAATGTATGCCCAAATCTAAGTGCCTCTGAATAGTGGAAGAGAAAGATAGAGTGTGATGTTCTAAATGGGAGATGACATCTAGTGGTGATTCTTAATATAGCAACCCAGAATTGAAAGTGGGAGGCATTAACTGCAGTATAAATAAAAACACAACTCATGCCCTTCCTATCCTTGAAAAAAACAGTTCCTGGTGAAACATGTCGGATTTGGCATCACAACAGAGATGCTATATGCGTCGTGGATGATGTATCTCATCGCGCCTGTGCATACCCAGCTGATTGCTTGAAGCTGGCAGAGACCGTCTCGACTGAGACAAGCGGATGGTGGCCAAGAGGACCTGAAACTTACATAGTGCTGACAGCAAACTGCTCACTGGAGCCCCACGGACCCGCTTAACAAACGGAGCATACAGGATGGCACATACAGCCCCCTGGACCGGAGAAAGATAGTACAGAACTGTGATTATATCGCTCCATGAATGTTGGGTGAGCGAACCATAGGCCTTTTAGCTGCCTTCTTTTACTTTGCCTCCTGCTGTTTGTTACTTTTCAGCCAGTATTAGCCAGCTTCATAATAGCATCATTGAGCTATTGTTTTTCCAACAGCTAGATCCTGTGAATACATGCAATTCCATTCTGGGAAACTGTATATCTATGCCTTCAGGTTGGATACTAACTGTGGACTATAATCATCTCTCCACACTGGCAGCTATGTTTTGCTATAATCTTAATTAAAGCTGTCTCTGTGGGACCAGCAACTTGTCTCAATCAACCACCGTTTAAAAGGGTTTTTTTGTTAAAAGCGTTTCTAATAAAATATAGTGACAGAACAGACTTTGCTATATATGATGCATGTCACTGAAGCCATCAGTATGATCCATAAACCACTATCTACTCCAATTAACAATAGCCTTGGTATAGGTGTGTGCATGTATGATTAAAGCGTGATGCAGCTGCTCTTAAACAGACAACATTGTCTATTTTTAATATGATCTTGGTGTTGGTTGTGGGTACCTGGTCTTGGCTCTTTTTGTTTTAAACATATTTTTCTAATAAAATTCATCACTTATTAAGCAGCATGGTCTGCCTGTGTCTCTTTTCAGTTGGAATCTTTCCCCTGTAATCTTCTCTTTCAAGCAACTTCCTATCAGTCCTGCCCTCTGGCAACGGCATGGTATAAATGGCATGAACGTTATTATTTTGCTTCAGTAGAGCTTTGTTCCAGGTTACTGGCCCTCCTTCTCCTGTATCAGGATTCTGACAGGGTTGTCAGGTTACAAGCAGATGCACGAGCCAACCTAATCAAGGGGGGGGACCAGTTCCTATGTGACTGGAATGGCATCTCCATGTTCATTCCATAACCAATGAGCAGGTCTCCTAGAGTGTTTTCAGATGCTGCTGCATCAGTCGGGTTTACGGCCATCTTCGGACGTGAGTGGTTGACCTCCGGATGTTTTTCGTTTGCCCAAGTTTGTGCATTTTTCAGTATTGTTCGTTGTTACCCAATACTGGCAGCAACAGTCACATTGGGACTGGTTGGTCAGGGAACTCAGTATTTTCTTTACGGATGGTTTGGCCACAGCCAGTTATTAATTAAGGTCGATCAGGGTCCCTTCTCATCATGTCCTTCGTGCATAGGTTGACATGGCTAGCCCTGACGTTCAAGTTTCACTTCCTGGGAGAGTTCATCAGTGGGTATCACAATGGTGCAGCCAAGGTTTTTTCTCGACTCCATCTCACCAATTTTCTTACAGCACCCGGTAGCAGATTTGGTGGATGGAAGTGCACCGCTTCTAAGTGATCACCTCTCCTAAGAACAGCTGTCTCCGCAATCAGACAGGGTGCTGGCACTGTTTACAACAGAGATAATGTAAAACTAGAACGCTGGATAGCCGCACTCCAAAAAAGTTCACCTTTATTAAAGAATGAATATCAAAGCATCACAGTGCAATACAGACTAACTGCACAGCTGCTGACGCATTTCACAGTTATGGTGCTTAGTCATAGCTATGACTAAGCACCATATCTGGTGTGAAATGCATCAGATGCTGTGCAGTTAGTCTGTATTGCCCTGTGATGCTTTGATATTCATTTTTTAATAAAGGTGAACTTTTTTCCATAGCAGAGTTGGTGGGCAAGCCGGTTCCTTCTTACTCCCTGCTGTTCATGGTTTAGTCACGTTCTGGTCACAGGTGATTGATCTGGCTAATGGTTCTTATCCAGAATACTCTGAAGGATTTTACCAAGGGTTAGAAGATTTTTTTTCAGGTTCAGGACTCTGGCTTTCACTGCTTATTGCCATAGTGAATTGGCCTTATCTGCCAACACCAAGTATATCTATCAGATTACCAGCACTTCAGGCCCCTGCAAACTCCTGAGAATCTGTCCTTTTTTGTAGCTCATCCTCTCAAAGCTATATTGAGGGGTATTCAGAGATATCATGGATGATCTCATTTGTCACAGCATTCAGTTACCGTACAGGTTTTCCGTGGTGTTTCAGACTTATTGTCTCCTTCCCCTTTTGGCACAGGTCCCAGTTTAGTGCTCAAGGCATTTCCCTCTTCACTACGCTGTACAACTTCCCAATAACTAGAATTGTTAGACAGGCCAGGGGTTCATGGTAATCTACAGTACTACAGTAACTGGTGTCTGATTGAAGTGTTTGACCTTCTATGCAATCGTTTTGCAGCAGCTCCTTTGGACAGCTCTTTGCTCCCTTTTCCCACGCATCCTCTCACTTTAAGCAGTTCATTCTCATTTCCGGGTTTTACTGGCCAAATTAGGCTTAATCCAAAACCATTTTCTGGACATTAATTTAGGATGGGGGCAGCTTTCTCAGGTTTCAAACAGGGTCCCTTCTTATATGAAGTACATGGGGCGCTGGAGATGCTCCTGTTGTAGCAAATACATAACATAACTTTATACTGAAGTCATCTGGGCATTTGCTTTTTAGTGGACTGATGGCTGTTACCTGCCCTTCATCAAGCTTTCATATTCACTCCTAGTTTTGTGTCTTTTTGCCCTCTGACCAGCTAGGCCAAGGCACACCTCAGGTCTTGGTAGTTAGGGTTATCGCATTTCCAAGTGAAGACTCTGACCACAAGTTTGAAGGCTGGCCGGAGGCTAGCCTGCATTTGTAGGAGGTGTCTGGGGGGTATATATCCCTCCTCCTCTGTCGGATCCCTCGTCGGCTCATTTTCCTGGTTCCCACCCTCCCGTTTCCTCCAAAATTTCATTATTTAACCACTTAACAACCGGCCCATAGCCGAATGATGGCTACAGGGTAGTTTCTTAACTCTGGGAGGGCGTACAGTGAAGTCCTCACAGAATTCCGCTCTCGCGCGCCCCCTGGGGCGCACACCCGAGAACATCCGTGACCGCCGGGTACAGAGGACCCAGCGCATCACGGATCACGGTAAACAAATGACAGAGCGATCACATGTAAACAAACCGGCGTCATCTTATGACGCCGGTTCCTCTCTCCCCTCTCTGTACTGATCGGTACAGAGGGGGAGGGATCGGATGGCAGCAGTGTTGTGGGCTGGATGTGTAGTGCCCACAGTGCTGTGGGCTGCATGTGTAGTGCCCACAGAGCTGCTCTGTGACATGTGCACTCACATCCAGCCATCCATCCATCCATGCTCAGCCATCCCTCCATGCTCAAAAATACCCTGTGCAAAACTCTGTAATTCCCTGTGCAATACTCCGCAATTCCCTGTGCAATACTCTGCAATTCCCTGTGCAATACTCTGTAATACCCTGTGCAATACTCTGCAATTCCCTGTGCAATACTCTGCAATACTCTGCAATAAGCTGTGCAATACTCTGCAATACCCTACAATACTCTGCAATACCCCGCAATACTCTGCAATACCCCACAATACTCTGCAATACCCCGCAATACTCTGCAATACCCTGCAATACCCTGCAATACCCAGCAATACCCAGCAATACCCTGCAATACTCTGCAATACCCTGAAATACCCAGCAATACCCTGCAATACCTTGAAATTCTCTACAATACCCCACAATACCCAGCAATACCCTGCAATACTTTGCAATACCCTGCAATACCCCACAATACCCAGCAATAGCCAGCAATACCCTGCAATACTCTGCAATACCCTGCAATACAACGCCATACTCTGCCATACCCAGCCATACTCTGCCATACCCAGCCATACTCTGCCATACCCAGCCATACTCTACCATACCCAGCCATGCTCGGCCATACTCTGCCATGCTCAGCCATACTCTGCCATACTCTGCCATGCTCAGCCATACTCGGCCATGCTCTGCCATGCTCAGCCATACTCGGCTGTACTCGGCCTCTGTATGTGGCCAGGCTGTGGAAGTCTCACGCATGTGGTATCGCCATACTCAGGAGGAGTAGGAGAATCTATTTTGGGGTGCAATTTATGGTATGTACATGCTATGTGTTAGAAATATTGTATAAATGGACAACTTTGTGTTAAAAAAAATGTGTTTTAACACTTCTCGTTCGCCATCATATGACGTCCTTGACTTTGTGAGGGGATATCTGAATGATGCCTGCAGCTAAAAAAAAGGAAAAAAAAAAAAAAGGAAAAAAAAAGAACAAAAAGGAAAAAAGTGTCAAACTAAAGTAAAATGAACAATAAAAAAAAAAAAAAATAAAGCGCCCCTGGCCCCTGTCCCCATGTGCTCGCATGCAGAAGCGAACGCATACGTAAGTCCCGCCCACATATAAAAACGGTGTTTAAACCACACATGTATCACTGCGATCGGTAGGGTGAGAGCAATAATTTTGGCCCTAGACCTCCTCTGTAACTCAAAACATGTAACCAATAAAAAATGTTAAAGCATTGCCTATGGGGATTTTTAAGTAGCAAAGTTTTGCGCCATTCCACGAGCGTGTGCAATTTTGAAGGGTGACATGTTAGGTATCTATTTACTTGGCGTAACTTCATCTTTCAAATTTTGCAAAAACATTGGGCTAACTTTACTGTTTTGTTTTTTTAAAGCACAAAACTGTTTTTATTTTTTTAAAACGTGTTCGCAAAATTGCTGCGCAAATACTGTGCGAGATAAAAAGTTGCAACAACCGCCATTGTATTCTTTAGGATCTTTGATAAAAACACATATATCATGTTTTGGGTTCTATATAATTTTCTAGCAAATAAATGATGATTTTTACATGTAGGAGAGAAATGTCAGAATTGGCCCTGGTGCTCCAGAACGCCTGAAGGTGCTCCCTGCATGTTGGGTCTCTGTATGTGGCCATGCTGTGTAAAATATGTTCTTGTACGCTGTGTAAAAGTCTCACACATGTGGTGTTGCCGTACTCGGGAGTAATAGCAGAATGTGTTTTGGGGTGTAATTTGTGGTATGCATATGCGGTGTGTGAGAAATAACCTGCTAATATGACAATTTTGTGAAAAAAAAAAGAAAGAAAATCTTGATTTTGCAAAGAATTGTGGGAAAAAATGACAACTTCAAAAAACTCATCATGCATCTTTCTAAATACCTTGGAATGTCTTCTTTCCAAAAAAGGGGTCATTTGGGGGGTATTTGTACTTTTCTGGCATGTTAGGGTCTCAAGAAATTAGATAGGCTGTCAGTAATTCAGGTGTGATCCAATTTCAGATATTGGCACCATAGCTTTTGGACTCTATAACTTTTTACAAAGATCAAATAATATACACCAATTTGTACTTATTTTTACCAAAGATATGTAGCAGTATAAATGTTGGCCAAAATTTATGAAGAAAAATTACTAATTTGCTAAATTTTATAACCGAAACAAAGAAAAATTCATTTTTTTACTGAATCTTCAGTCTCTCTTCTTTTTTAGCGCAAAAAAAAAAAAAGAGCAGTGATTAAATACCACCAAGAAAGCTCTATTTGTGCGAAAAAAGGACAAAAATTTCATATAGGTACAGTGTTGCATGACTGAGTAATTGTCATTAAAAATGTGAGAGCACCGAAAGCTGAAAATTGGTCTGGTTATTAAGGGGGTTTAAGTGCTCAGTAGTCAAGTGGTTCATTTACATCTTACACATTTCATATACTTTTATTCAGGGTATGCCCTCTTTTAGGTGTACTGATCAGCTAGGCCAAGGTACACCTCAGGTCTTGGTAGTTAGCATTATCGCATTTCCAAGTGAAGACTCTGACTACAAATATATTTTACTCTCAATCTTAGCCAGCTTGGTAGTCATTATTAATGAAAAGCATATTCAAACATTGTGCTATCACTGCTATGTGGATACTGTTTACAGGGTTATAAGCAGTGTGACATTTCCCTGCACATAATATTTTTTACTTTGAATAGTTTTACTTTGGTCTTACCAAAAACTATTTTTTTTTCAAATGTTTGCTGTATCTCTTACATGCCTGCTGGCAAACTACAAATGGGATATGCATATGAATTTTTTTAGCAGTAAGTTTCTTCTTAGTATTCTTTCATAAAGTCCAACATGTTGAAGAGAGTCCAGTATATATTTGTGAAAACTTTCTACTATTTCAGTTGTGTCTTCATTAAGTACCTACTTAGCATTTGTGGATGGCACCATCTGGGGGGAGTTGTGCTTGTCTTATTTCCATGTTTTTTTAATAAATGATGTAATTTTGATTTTTTTGTAGCATGAATGGCATTCTATAGACAGATGCAATGGTGCCATATTCGTTGGTGTTCTGATGAATGTTCATTTTTTTAATTCAAACCCAACTCATGATTGTTTTTGGTTTAATTCTAGCAAACTCTGGGGTCTTCCAGAAACAGGCATATTTAATTTAAAATTATGTGACACTTTAATTGCACATAACAAGTACTGTAGACTCCATTCAACAAGCGTTGTTGCCTCTAAAAACAGTAAAAACAGTTGGCTGCATTTGAACTTATTTCAATTTAGAATAGCAAGCTTTTCATATTTTCTAATATTGTAATTAAATAATATAGGTATTTTTCCACATGAACATTATGGACTATGTTATGTAGATCAACATAATAAAAGTCACTCCATTTTACTATTGGGTTGTATTGGGTTGAACTAGAAACTGTAAAAAGTCAATGAACAATTGCACACAACACTATAACTATAACATTCTGCAGGAAACATCCCTACTATCACTAGATTATTTCCTTCTATTAAACTCTAACACATGGACTTTATAAATATTGTTTTCAAATGTCAGTCATGGGGCTGCATTATTAACTGTTATTTGTCCTGGCATTCATTTGAATTTGTATTAATACGAGTTTTTCATAAATTGCTAATCTGCAGAATATATGTGGGTGAAAATAATACATTTAGCTAACTCTTATTAACAGCATCTTTCTTAATTATGTCCTTCCTGGTCCTCCCACAGGGCTTACTTGTCTTTAAGTAATATGTTTTATTATTGCATAATAATACATATTTTAGTGTTTGTAATAAAGTAACACAACTAATTAAATCATGGAAAAACGCAGTCAGTCATCTGGAACAGGTGGTAATATGTTCTTGTTTTGCAATTACTTATTTTTTCTTTTCCTGCAGATGAGAAAACTACAACTTTGCCTGCTACTGATTTGTGCTGGATATGAATGTAACAGTCAATGCTGCAGTCTCAACTTTTGAAGTCAATGGACATTTAATTTGTTTAGTCATTGAAATATCTAAGCCATAAGGTTCCTTGTCAGCTGAGCATTAACATAAAGATTTTCTAACAGATTCCTCCATCCAAAATAAGCAGTGCAGATTTACTATTCTCCTGCTGTGGCTATTGTAATTCGACAGCTGGCCCTCGACAGCTTTCAAAATACCCCAATAGTGGCTGCATCTAATTAAAAGCAGGTTCTGTTCAGCTGATAATTTTTGCCCAGCTCCTTAGATTTTTCAAAGGATGTTGGGTGGGAGTCGGTCAACAGGGCTGTCCAGTGAATTTAGGCTGGTTCATCAAGAATTGGCTGAAATGTGCTCCGTGTATGATCAGTTGAACCCAGCACTTAAAATTTTACAGCATAAAAATCAATAAAAGCCTACATAATAAATGTTACCATTCTGTATCTTTACAATCTTAGTATTGATATAAATTTGTCAATTGTCCAATAGAATTTAAAGGTAGCACAAACCAAAAATACAATTGACCACCCATGTAATCCTGATGTTTAAAACAGTGCTACTTTTTCCACAAGTGAAGGTACAATTCTGACACTACCTGCACTTTCAGCAGGGGTAGTCTGACAAGTGCAAACATCCCGAAAAATCACATTACCTTTTCACCAGTCCAAAACTATTTAAAAATATGGAAGGTCGGTGTGTATGTCACCTCCTTTGTGTCTGTTAACACATACAGAACTGCTCCTGTAACCATATAGATGCACCAGACCTGCTAATTACCTCTCCCTTGCTTACCTAATTATCTGACATTTTAGCCAGGTAGCTTTAACCTTGACCTTTAGACAGTGAGGGACAAAATAATGTATTTTAGTTCCTACTTTTTGGTTTATTAGTGGTACATATACAGAGATACATTCTAAAATAAATTACAAAAATGAACTCCACTTTATGTAAAAAAATGTTCTATTGGCATATCTATAGGTGTTCACAATTAACAATTAACATTTTTATTTTGAAAATGTATCAATCCAGATCAGACACAATTTTTTTTGTTTGTGACTATCCCGAATCAAGATCATTAGAATTTAGTATGAGCCACAATGTGTGCACATATTAGGTCATCATGAATTACACATGCAGCACAGGAAATCAAGCTTACATTGGTTTTGGACATTAGAGCTGCAATTCTGTTACCAAAGGGTTTTTTTTTTTTTTTTTTTTTTTATTCTAACAAAAATATATGACTTTAACAGTTGCAGCTGTAATTACAGTGTCTTGAACCAGAGTGCCTGTAGGGCCATAGTGAGAAATTAATTAACATACACAAACATCAATCTTGATATGGTGAAGGATTAATAAAGCAAAATAATGATTTCTTAATTATTATAAAGGAATTTATGTGTGCATAAAATATTATCCATAGATACATGGCATACAATAATAGCCAATGAGCCAATCTGAAGCAGTATGTGAAGGGGTAAGGACAGATCTACATGCAGGTCTTCTAGCAGGAGAACTGTAAGCTCAAAATGACCCAAAAATGGGGGAAATTAGATAAGTTGAGAAAAGAATGGGTGAAGAATAGGTGGAGAAGGTTTGAAGAAAAAGGAGGAAATTAAAAAAGTGAAGCAGTGGCGTGAAGGAAGGGATAGCGGGGGAAGGAAGGAGAAAGGAAAGAGAGGTGGAGGTAATTTTTCATTGATTAATGTACCCTGTGCCCAGGTATTAACTTCCACAAAAATTGAGGGATGGAGAGTTCAATGCTTGAGCAGCGGCTTGCTTGCTGGCTATAAAAATGTGTTATTAGTGTTGAGCTGAGACATGGAATGTTAGCTATAGGTTTGTGAAGCAGATCTTTCCAAGGGTCCTTTCAAAGGTTAATCAGTAAGATTGATGATCATGAAGGACCTTTAGGCATGATCTCCATACCTTCTGAAACAAGAAGCAGAGAAAGATGAAATGCACTTGACTACTCTTTCTGGAGTGAAATACTAATGAGAGATAACTTTGTAAGAGCTCTCTAATGCTTGTAAATTTGGGATCATTTAAACAGGGTTAACCAGGTCTCAAACCAATCTTCTAGGGTAAGGTGTGAGTATGATGACAAGGTAGAGGAGCATGTTATGAGTTAATGAGTTAAAGATGAGTTCATTTGCATGGAAACAGTGCCAGTAAGGTCTGTAGAGAGGGCATATGTAAAAAGGGTAACATTATTGATTTAGTATGATTCACATGCAATGTAAATGTGAATATAGAGAGAATGGTTAATAAACTGTGGAGAGATGTGTGATGTATTGAAATCCAATACAATACCTGAGGGAACTGGCTTGAGAAAGATTGTATTCATCAAGGAGGATATAA
The DNA here is from genome assembly GCF_042186555.1 of Aquarana catesbeiana. Classification (NCBI taxonomy): domain Eukaryota; kingdom Metazoa; phylum Chordata; class Amphibia; order Anura; family Ranidae; genus Aquarana; species Aquarana catesbeiana. The sequence goes on along the minus strand of NC_133328.1, from coordinate 331,189,088 downwards.
TGATTTAATTTGATAACATCCAGTTAGAAAAAGGCTGTTAGACTCACTCACTTGTAAGGAGTCGACAGTGATCTGTGAGCTATTAGTTGTTACATTTATGCCCCGTACACACGGTCGGATTTTCCGATGGACAATGTCCGATCGGAGCATGTTGTCGGAAATTCCGACCGTGTGTGGGCGCCATCGGACATTTTCCATCGGATTTTCCGACACACAAAGTTGGACAGCAGGAGATAAAATTTTCCGACAACAAAATCCGATCGCGTCAATTCCGACCGTGTGTGGCCTGTTCCGACGCACAAAGTGCCACGCATGCTCAGAAGAAATTCCGACACGGGACAGCTCGTTCTGGTAAACTTAGCGTTCGCAATGGATACAGCACTTTCGTCACGCTGCAATGTAAAAAATGGTTTAATACAGCGCACTCTCTTCTTCTTTATAATGTGACAAGAATTAAGTAGTTTTGCTGCTCATATTCACACAGACTTCTCACAAACTTTTATTTGTGTTTTTTTAGTGGGATTCCCTCAATATATTGTTATTAGTTGTCACATCTGACAGTTTTATATTTTTTAGGTTTTTTTTTTTTTTGTTATTAAGCCTTTTTTTTTTTTAAATGTTTGGATTTTTTCCAAGGCTGATCTTTGTTCAATGTTATTTTTATTTTTACTCCAGAATATTTTTGTGTGTGTTTTGTGTGTCAAGTTACCCCAACACCATTGATATCTTTTATTATTTAATCTCCAGGAGATTGTTTGTTGTTGGTGTCCCTTGTTCATTTCACATTGTATATTTGAAATGTACCTGAATCCTCACAAACAAACTGTCATTTTAGTAAAACACATAGGAGAGTATAATTCAAAACAAAAATCCTTTATTAAGGGATCAGAACCAAACAAAGAGGAAGGCAACACTGGATCAACATGAGAAATTAGCGAAGCCTGGGACCCCCACGGCAGACATCAATTCTTAAACCTCAAAATTGGTGGCCTGAGGAGTCCATATGTAAGGGAGGGCAGTCTGGTCCGGGATTCACAGAGACTCGGATAGCAGCAGATGACATCTGTGTCCCCAGGCTGTGGTACCACAAGAGGCTGCATCTTTTGGCCGACCAGACTGGATCCAGGGCAATCACTCTCTGGTCTTCCTTTCACGCTTCCTTCCGGGCTGTGGCTGTGCAGGTGGAGATGTGGCAGGAGGAGGAGTAGGACCTGGAGGAGGAGGAGGAGGACTGGGGGGACCTGGAGGAGGACTGGGAGGACCTGGAGGAGAGGGAGGAGGAGGAGGAGGACCTGCAGGAGGAGGAGGAGGACCATCCCAAAGCTGTGTGTAAGGTGTAATTTGGCCCCTCACACCTTTCTCCAGAGCCTGTGATATGAGGGCCTGACACAAGGCTTTTTGGCCCTCCTCCATCCTCTGCATTTTATATGCTATGAAGGCAGCAATGTTGTCCTGCCTGGTGTGTGGTGCTCCCAGGACCTCTGTAGCCCAAGAATCTGATAGCCGCCTCCTCTAGGTCACTCCTCCTACTGCCACTTTCTGTTTTCAGGTGTAGGGGAGGGACCTTGATATCAGCCAGCCGGCTCGGCCCGGCCACCTCCTGGCTGAGACTTCCCTGTGTATAAAAAAGGGACATGGTTTTAGTTTTTGCATCATCAATCACAATCCTAAATTAGTACTCCCAACTAACATCTAGTTAACATCACTGATTGGACAACCAGCAATATTTCGAGGAATGCTATACCTGGCTCAAGCTGGGCTCCTCCACATGTGGCCTGGAAGGCCCAGGTTGGGTGTCAGAAGCCTCAGCCAGGGGGGAAGGAAACGTGGAAGGAAGACTGGAGAGGGATGGCCTGGGTTCAGTCTGGCCTGCCAGAAAGTGCAGCCTGTCGTAGTACAACATCCTGGGGACATAGATGTCATCTGCTGCTCCGGATCTCTGTGAATCCAGGACTTTCTTGCGCTCCCTTAGATATGTGCTCCTCAGGCCACCAATGAAGATCTTTAAATAGGTGATGTCTGCCGTGGGGATCACCTGCTTCACAATTTCACACAATTGCTCCAGTGCTACCTTCCTCTTTGCTTGGTTCTTGAAATGGGGGTGGGTAATCTCCCACAGACATGGCAGCTCCCTTAGCATATCAATGAATAGTGACATAAAGTCAGTATCTCTCATTAAGATATCCATGTTCACTGCAAGACACAACACAAGACAAAGCCTAATGTCACACCAAACTCTCCTAATCTTGTTACAATATAGGCCTCAATCTAGAAGCTGTATAGGCACAAGTTTGTCTCTTACCTTCGTTCTTACGATCGGCGCGTCCAATGCTCCTTCCTCCGCTCACAGATCGTACGTAATACGCACGCGTGTTACGCTTTATACACACTGCGCATGCGTGTAACTCCGCCCACCCCTGACGTTCTTTCTAGTGTATTCCCCGCCCCTTTTCGTTCGGCGCAGTGGGTGAAGAGCACATGGCGGAGTTACAGCAGGTGCGGGCTAATTGTAGCAATGAGGAGGAGGAGGAGGAAAGGCCGGATCCAGGCACGTCCCGATCCAGATGGAGACGTTTTAAGGCCACAAATATGTCATTTGGGGAGATGTTGGAGATGGTACACATCATGAGGAAGTCCGACTATGACGGAAAATATGGGCCTTACCCCAACCCCAACATCCGAAAGGCCAAAATCATTGGTAAAGTGGTCCGGAGTCTGGAGAGGAATTTCGGGGTACGAAGGTCTAAAGATCAGCTCAGGAAGCGGTGGTCGGACCTGAAGTTGAGAGAGCCAGAGCAGTACCGAAAGATCCGGAGAGTGCTGCAAAAAAGTAAGTAGTTGTGCTGTGTTCATATTCTTTCTGTCTTTATTACGTTCGTTCTGCTCCATATGCTTTTATTAATTGTAACGTTTAAAAGGGCAACTTTAATGTTCATGGGCCCATTATTCGTTCGTATCAAACATTTTTATTTCGGCCTCTAGAACACCATTGTTTAGGCCATATGCATTTTCACACATTTTTTTGGGCCTACTTGGATGCCAAAGATTAGTTTGTGTAGATGGGTTTGTTACTAGAATGAAATGACAACTAGATTGTGTGTAAGGAGAGGACACTGAGCAGCTGTTTTCACATCTGGACACTGGAGCACTAGTGTGGGACACAAGAACACCATTTTTATTAGGGGGGGCACACAGGTGCTCCAGTGTATACTATAGGGGGGTCTCCATCTGTGAAGCTTGTACCAAACATGTAAAGTATTGCAGCTTGACAAAGGGCAATAAAAAAAATATACATCTTGGAACTCGGCTAAAATAGACAATTGTACCCCACTTCCGAGCAATGTTTCCTATTTCTAGTTCTGCCATCAAATATCTGTGTGCTAATTATACCATTTTTGTTTTACATAGGGGAGAAAAGACTCGGAGGACAGCCCTCATCCGAGGAGACCACAGACCCCCCACCTATGGAAGAAGGTGAAATACCCCCAAACGAAGAAGAAGAGCAGGAGGAAGAAGAAGACGTGGTGGAGATTGGCACCACAACAGGTGAGTGTCTGCGACCACAGGCTCAGGTAAAAGAGATGGATGGTGGCAGATTTTTGAGACCTGTTTTTTTGTTCTTTATCTCTTTTTAGGTGATCGTGATGTGAGGGATCCTGAACGCTTTACTTCAGAAAGTGCCCAGATACTTATCGGGGAGATCATGGGGTGTAATCTCCAATTGCATAACATCCAGAACCAAATCAATGATGTTATTAAAAAAAATAATAACATCATTGATGTTTTGGGGCGAATTTAAACCCTACAAAATCACCTGTTTTATTAATGTGGTCCAATCTTTCAAAATTTTTTAAAATGATTAGAAAAGCCAAATTTGGAGGATGCACACAGTGTGCCAACATGTGCTATCTGCCATCACGGGTGATCAATGGACGCGTTTTGGGGGTGCAACACCTTCCTCAATTATAAAGTCGCATTGAGGAAAGGCTTGCTCCCCCAAAACACGTCCCTTGATCCCCCCTGATGGCAGATAGCACATGTTGACATTCGTAAATTGGTGTGCATCTTCCAAATTTGGCTTTTTAAGGGGTGATTTCCCCCCATCTGAACGCTAGATCAAACCCAGTTCCTAAATACTGATGTCTGATCTAGCCTTCAGGCT